>NC_089706.1:5674812-5980812 GCF_031753505.1 Anomalospiza imberbis
GGTCCCGTGGATGACTCCTGTGAGCTGTACCCTGTGATCTGCTGCTCAGGGGTTTGAGTTTGTGACCAGGACAGAGTCTGTTGCATCAAACTATAAGGACATCATATAACAGAGTCTCCCATGCAAAGCCAGACTCACCAGACAGAACCTGGCTCTGCTTCCCTCCTCTGCACTTGAGGCCTGTGGTCTTATCTCAAGATTAAAAACTTGAGAGATACCAAGAAATCCGAGGAACAAGATCCAAGGATTAGAGAAGAATGTGGGACCCCCAAATTTAGTGACAAAATCCAAACCTCTGCTACAATCTTCAGGTGAGAACTGTGAAAAACATGGCCTGTTGTGAGACTTGAATCCTGATCCAGACTTCTGATAACCTACACATGCTCAAAATCTGTTTACATTAAAAACACAGAGCCATTATCTTCCATGTCCTTAGGGCTGCTCACATGCACAAGACTGGGAAAGACTCATCCTAGGTCGATTTGCAGAAACAAAATGCTCCTTTGGAAGTGGGATCAGCCTCCTGGAGATAGTCCAGAGGAGGACTACAAAGTTGATTATAGAGATGAAGTATGGGGAAAGGTTGAGAGAATTGAGATTTTTTGGCCTGGAGAAAAGAAGCTTCAAAGTGACCTATTTGGGGCCTTCCAGGACCAGAAAGAAGCCTGCAAGAAAGATGAAGAGAGACTGTTTACGAGGGCCTGGAGTCACAGGACAAAGGGGAAAGGCTTCAAACTGACAGAGAGTAGGTTTGATTAGATATTGGGGAAGAAATTCTTGGCTGGGAGGGTGGGGAGGCCCTGGCCCTGAGCAGCTGTGGCTGCCCCATCCCTGGAAGGGTCTAAGGCTAGGCTGGATGGGGCTTGGAGCATCCTGAGGCAGTGGAAGATGTCCCTGGCCATGGCAGGCATGGGGCTGAATGAGCTTTAAGGTCACTTCCCATCCAGGACAATTCTATGATCCCCAGCATAAACTCAAATTTCCCAGTACATATCCTTACTCCATAAGGAAATCTCGAATTGGAAGACACCCTAAAATAAACCCCACTGTCACTGATACAATGAGCACCATTACAAGTCACAGATTAACTGCAACACTCTCTTGATCCCCTGCCCTGCACTGCTGCTGGGAGTATCTTCAAGTAGTCACTGAGGTACCCAAATGCACACAGGGCAGAAGCTGTCCCCAACAGAGGGGCATGTGAGTTCTCCAAGGGATCTGGGGCCATCAGGGGACAGCCCTTCATCACGATGGCAGCAGGAGCTGAGCAGCACCGTGGACAAGAGCAGCATGATGCTGCATGGCCAGTGCAGCAGAAATGGAGCCCCCAGCAGGTACATGTGGTTCCCAAACTGTCAGATCCTGTGCACAGCTCCTGTACATGTCAGGCTGTGGGGTAGAGGCAACAGCTTCCTTTTGGGATTACACAAGTTACAGCCCTCATCCAAAGGGTCTCTATACAGTTTCAGGCTAGCAAGTGTCTCAGGTGGTGGCCACTGTGGGGTACAGCAATGGCAAACACTTACAGACACCCCTGATGGCACTGAAGGCAGAGGAACAGGGAGTCAGCCCAAGGCTGGCAGTCTGGCACAGTCAGCTTTCCAGGGCTCACGCTCACCACCTCGGGAGCTGGCTGAAGGAGGGAGAGCATCTGAGAGAGCCCAGCCCAGGAAGACTCTGAGATAATGACAGGGTTGATACAGGTGAAAGCGCTGCCCTTCCCATGAACAATTTCCCCAGGAAGCTGTGGAAAAGTCCACTGTGGGTCTGCATAAAAGCTCTCTGGGTTGTGTGGGGTCCTTGATCAATGGGGGACTTCCCACACCCTCTTCTCCCAGATGAAGCGATGGCCAGCAGCCCTGCAGGCCCTGTCTATGCCAGAGCTCAGACCAGGCCAGCCAAACTGACACCCACAGCACCTCACTCCATCTCTCAGGGCCTCCACAGCAGACACTGTCCATGGATGTGCTGACCATTACTTCAGCTCACCCAGAATCCCCACTGCACCCTGTCTTCTGCCTCACTGGTGTCTCCAGGCACATGCCTGGAGGGTGTCCCCAGTGAGCCAAGGACAGGCTGCAGGGCATCTCTGTGGAAGGAGGGACAGAGAGCACCAGATTACCACAAAGGGCCCTGGGCCCCAAAAGAAGGCATGCTGTAAAGCACAGGAGCTTTTCCTCACTGTTCAGTGGGGAAACTTTTCCCATCAAGAATCCCTTGGCTCCGTCCAGGGAAGCTCAGTTGCCTCTGAAAGCCAGTGCCCATTTCCTGGCAACTCAAGAATTGTCAGCCTCAGAGAGAACAAAGCTACTTGGAGCACTGCACAATGAATGCACCAGCCAGGATCCTCTTACCCAGCTCCCATGGGGCACAGAGCCCTGCCACACATGGCTGCTGCACGGGCAGTCAGGGGAATTTAACTGAGCACAAGCTGGTCCTGGAGCAGGGATCTGCTCCCTCTGCTCCCCAGGCCACAGCAGCCCCTCAGAGCCCATGGCTGCAAACACAGCCTGAAGGCATCTCTGAGCTGTGTTCCTTGCAGGGTTGCTAAGGGGAAAGGAGGGAGCATAAACACAGAGCATATCCTGTACTGACCAAAGAGGAGCCCGAGAAACAGTGAAAGGCTATGGGTCTGCAGATGTGCAGGAAACAGAAACCAGCACCTTTCTATTTCTGATGCAGGCCATAAATCCAGAGTATGAGCTCTCTGGAAAATGCTTATTGAAGTGCCTTTCTTCTACCAAGCACTAAGTTCAACAATTATTTTTAAAAAAATTAAAAAGTAAAAGCAATCCTACACCACTCCATCCTTCCTAGCAGCTGTTGTGGTCCTTACTGGTGCCACCCTGCCCACCTTTGGGCAGCTCAGCCCTCAGCCAGGTGGTACCTGGGGTGACCCTGGGCCTCCGCAGGCAGCACATCCTGCCTGGATTAGCCAGTCCCACGCACAAGCAGGAGTCAGCTTAGACTGTGTCACCCACTTCTGGCCACCAACAAAGGTGTGAAATGACTTCAGCAAGGCCAGAACACAGGGAAGTTCTTGCTCCCCATCCTCCACCACCAAGAGCTCATGAGGCTGCTCTTCCGCCTCCTGTCTGCTCTGGTCAGGTGAGAGCCCACGTGCAGCTGCCTCCACTTCTTGGGCCACCAACACAAGGTAGATGTGGATCTGTGGGAACAAGTTCAGAGGAGGCCACTACACTGATCACAGGGCTGGAGCCCTTCTGCTCTGGAGCCAGGCCGGGAGAGCTGGGGGTGCTCACCTGGCGAGGAGAAGGCTCTGGGGAGACCTCAGAGCCCCTTCCAGGGCCTAAAGGGGCTCCAAGAGAGCTGGAGAGGGACTTGGGACAAGGATCTGGAGTAGTAGGACAAGGGGGAATGGCTTCCCACTGCCAGAGAGCAGGGTTAGGTGGGATATTGGGAAGGAATTGTTCCCTGTGAGGGTGGGGAGGCCCTGGCCCAGGGTCCCCAGAGAAGCTGTGGCTGCCCCATCCCTGGAAGGATCCAAGGCCAGGTTGGACAGGGCTTGGAGCAGACTCAGTTAGTGAAAGGTGTCCCTGCCCATGGCAGGGGGTGGAATGAGTTGAGCTTAAAGGTCCCTTCTGACCCAAGTCATTCAGATTTTATGATTTTAAATGGAGCTAGGCTGGGAGTCCCGATGTGATAAGGCCACAGTTCTGAGCTGATGGGGACACACTGCAACAGCCCGAGTGGGCAGGAGGGCACCAAGGTGCTGGGACAAGCTGAAAGGGAGGAGGCTGAGGCCATTGTGGGCTGCATTTTGGCTGAGGAGCAGTATTGGAGGCAGAGGCCTGGGGGTGGCAGGGTGACAGGCACAACTGCTCTGGAAGCCATTGTCAGGGCTGGGCACCTTTGAGGTTTCCCCTGCACGTCAGCAAGGCACTGCCAGGACACCCTGAAGGGCAGACATGGCATGTTCAAGGAGGATTTTGGCCCTGAGGGACCCGGAAGCATTGTGTAGCAGGACAATGTGGAGGCAGTGTGTAGGCACGCTCAGATGTCCGCTCTCCCCTCGTCCGGCCCTCCTGGCTGGAGATGTGCAGCTCCTCTGAAACAAAGCCAGCAAAGCAAGCACCCTACGGTATTGTTTTTCAATCTCATTGTTTTTCCACCAACATTGTAATTTCTGTAAGACTGGGCCATGATTGGGAACGCTTGGGATGGCAGCACGGCCACGGGCATGCAAGGGATGAGGAACAAACTGTGCGTGGGGTGGCAATGTCTGGTACTGGCCTCCTTGGAGGCCAAAGGAAAACAGACATTTTGGAGAATGCAAGCCCATCTTCAAGACTGGGATGGACCACACATCAGGTCTGGCAGGTGACCTCAGCAGTTGCAGGTCATAGCTGAGCTAACAAGGGGCTAATACCTTGCTCCTGCTCTCCAGTGACACAAAACCACATTCACTTTCTCAGGCAATCTCTTCCATTACTGTCCCAGACCTGACTGGCAACTTCCAGACCCTCGTTCACTTGCTGGTTTGAATTCCTAGAAGCAAAACTGAAGCACTTCATCTCAGCGTTTTGTCTGTGAACATTTTTTTAGCTGTAACTCCTGCTGGGATCTTTTCCCTGCCATCCAGGCCCAACTTTTCTCCATATGGACACTGCTCCCAGCCCTGAATCCCCACACACCTCTTCCTTCCATCACAGACCCAGGAAAGGGCTATTGGTTGGTGTAATCCAGAGCAGGAGCATATTGGCTTTTGTTCTCCAAGTGAAAGACACTGTGATCTTCAATCTGTACTGCCCATGGTGGAGGCTTCCCTTGTATCTGCTCCACTCCATGGTCTCTGTCAGAGTTTCAAGGTGAAACAGTCAAAGATGGGCAGACTGGCACAGGAAAAGGTGAGATGTGATGGATGTTCTCACAGAGGGCTCAGCTACAAAAGACACAGGGTTGGACCCAAAGAGAGCTGTGAGCCAGGGAAGAGCATGGAGCAAGAACCTCGTGGTGTCCTGTGCTGGGTAAATGCCACATGGCCTTCATGCAGCCAAGAGCTGGCTCTCCTCAGAGCCTTCAGGTATGACCCCAGGGCCAAAGCCACACATCCATCTGAAATCTGCCTTGCTTCAGCTGGATGCTTCCCATAGGCAGAGGAGGTAGAGGCACCGCTTTGAAAGGTGATAGCCAGGAACTTGGTGCAGAGCAAGCAGAATTGGAAGGGGCTGAAGAGTTAACAGTCTGCTCTGATTCCTCTGGCCAATACTCCTGTTCTGGGAAGGATTCTGTTGGGATGGAGAAGTATTCTTGGAGATATTCTGCTCAGAGATTTCTTAAGCCTTGGATGAAAGCAAGGTGTGTGAAAACTCTCTCCATCTATGATCCCAGGTATACAGCAAACTCCAGACCTTGCATCTTCTCTTCAGATGTATTGAGGATGACATTGTACATACAACTATCAAGTGCACACTTAGGAAAAATCACAGGAAAAGCTGAGTTCCCAGTGTGAAAAGCCAACCTGGAAAATAGTAACAATCTCCAGCTTCCTCAATGCCTCAAAACTGGAGTAACTTCCCTGCAATTGTGAGGAAGAAGAATCCCACTCAAATACTGGTCAGTCACAAACTAAGTCAAACACCTCGACCTCTTCTGTGACTAGTCCCCACCCCCCAGACATACAGGGCTGAAAGAATTAAAGTTTGTCTGGGTCAGGGTAATGGGTAAGGTCACAATGGTCACAATTCCTGTCCTAAAGGGCTCCCAGGGCACAGGTGTTTAAGGATGCAGAGAGATATTTTCTGAAGCACTTTGGCATCTACTTATGAATGGAAACAAATACCCAGGATCATCTGACTGCTTGTAAAGCCTCAGTGTGCAGTGAGGGATGGCAGGAGCTGGGGAATGCTGCAGCTGCCTCTTCTCTTTCCCAGATATTCCCTGAGATATGCCCTTTCTGCAGCTCCACATGGAATTGAGCAGCAGTGCTCACTCAGAAGTGAGGTTCCTTTGGCCCTCAGGACCATAGGTGTGTGTAAAAGCACAGAGAGGAACCCAGAAAAAGTGAGGACACTCTGCCCTTTGGATATAGGCTGCAGGTGGGTGCAGCAGGAGCTGCACATTCAGGATGTGGGTCATATCCATCTCCCCCATGCCACAGTGACAGAGTTCTTGGGATGCTCTTGTATTGCCAGCCTTTTGATGGGAGTCAGGTGTCAGGGCATCTCCGAGAGTTCCCGCCTCACCTGGTCTGAGGATGCAGAGGGCCTTGCATTACCCACCTGTGGCAGGTATAGCTCAGAAGCAGCAGGTGATATCCCTTTCCCTTCAGAAGTGAGGAGCAGCAGCTCAGGTGCTTCCTTGAGTAGCCTGAATAGAAGAGCAGAGCACCAAACTCTTGACTGGCAAGAGCCAAGTCTGTCTGCTGTACTGAACTGAAGCTTGGGGAACATTTCTATTCTCCCTTCTCTCAGCTTCCAGTACTTCTTGATGAGTACTTCCAAGTCATCATCTCCCAGATAATCTTCTTCTGCCTGCTCAAAGGCTACCTGTCATTTGTCTTTAAAATTTTAATAATATCACTGTTAACTATCAGAATTTTAATGTCAGTGATTCTAGTGGGAAGAAACTATTGGGCACAGTCTACTTTTAAAAATAAAGTATGCAGGTAATTATTATCCCTTATTCTTAAGAATAATCCACACAATTCCAAATCTGCATCTAGAATAATCATAAAATCATAGAAGTGGAGTCACTGAACCTGGAAGATGATCTAGCCCAACCTGCCCACTGAAGCAGGGTCAGCTGTTGCAGCTGGCTCACAACTGTTTCCAGTCAGATTTTCAATAACTCCATTGATGGGGAGACTCAACAATCCTCTGAACAATCTCTCCCTGTGTTTGACCACCCTCACAGTAAAAAAGTGGGGGGGTTATGTTCAGACAGAATTTTCTGTGCTTCACATTGTGCCCATCACCTCTTGTCCTGTCACTCACTGGACAACACTGAGAAGTCTGAATCGTCTTCTTCAATCTCCCCATCAGGTATTCTAACACACTGACAAGATCCTCCTCAGCTTTCTCTCCACCAGGTAAAACATACCAGCTCTTTGAGTTCCTTTTCACTTCAGAGATGCCTTATGGCCCTTCACTGGACTCTCCCCAGGAAGTTCATGCCTTTCTTGTACTGGGGAGTAAATGGCCTTGTGGGTGTATTTGATTTCAGGTATGTGCACACACAGACACACACAACACACACACACACACATGCAGTGACTTCAATATGTGCACATTATTCACTTATTTCTATGTAAAAACACCTCAACTCACTCCGAAGTTCTGCAGCTCCCATCCTAAACTGCCTTGTGCATCATCCTGAGAAAGGAAGAAAATTGTTCTCTGCTGCAGGGTGTGGAGCTGGGTTTATTCCCAGCTCAGGGCAGAGCAGTAACCAAGGCTTCCCAGCATGGAATGAAGGGGATTAGGGATTTCTCAACAGTATCCAACACCGTCTGGTAGACAGAGAACACAGAACTGGATCAATGTGGCAGTCTCATCTCTCTTGTCTTTTCAGAGCTGTGATTCTCACCTCCCCAGACCAATCCAAAATGCTGGACTTTTTCTGACATCCACAGCATCCCTACAAGCCCAGCTCCACTTGCCATGACTGATATCACAGCACTGTGAAGTTTCACAATCCAGTTATGGCACTCTCATTAATAATTATGCATTAATATGTAAAGGAGTAATACTGGTGGAACATCAGTGTTAGGGAACTGAAAGAAGTAGAACAGCTTACTGTCAATGCCAGCCTCCTGTCCTGACTCACCTCTCAGCATTTTGCCCATAACCTTCAGCCCCTTTTTCCCCCTTGATACCTAAAAGAGCCACAGATGCCCTTGCCTTAAGCATTCAAAGTCAGACCAACTATCTGTGGAGGAGCAAGTGACAAAGGAGGAACATGCAAAGCTTCAATTCACAACTGTAAGATGCCAATTCTGCCACCAGAACACTAAAAGGAATCAAGTGTAGGGCAAGAAATATCCTTCAAGGTTCTTCTGGGATTTAACAGTAAGCAATGAGGTCATTTGTTCAACATGCTGAAACAATCTGCTTTGAATTTAAAGCTTTCCTGTTGAAGGCACAGTGTGATGATGGCTGGATGAAAGCTGGGACCCACCAGTGCTCCCCATGGTTATGGTGCAGTGAATGCCACCTACACTGAACCACATTGTTTCATTATAATGCTTGAACTTGTCTTAAGTTAGAAATGGGGTGTGCATTCTATCCCCACCTGTCAGAGCTGGGGCAGTTCTCTGCTGTTCATTGGGACTTTTCTTTATCTCTCCCACAGCCAATCCTCCCTCCAGGAGATCTCTGCTGGTCATGGCCAGTGAGTGTCCCTGCATGGCTGAGAAAACTCCATCATCCTGTGGGGAGAGGCTCCGCCCAGGGGAGGAGCCAAGCATTCCTACCTGGATACAATCTGACCTTGGAACACCACAGCAGCCTTTGCCCTCTGCATTCCCAGAGGAAGCCCAGGCCCATCTCCACCAGCCCTGGAGCTTCAGAGGAAAACTCCACCCTTCTCCAGGATCCTGCTCCAGCAGAGCCACAGCTGGCACTGCAGGAGGGCTGAGCCACCATGGGATGGGACTGCTGCCACCTCCCTGACCCACAGGCTGCCAGGGCCTGCTCTGACTCTGGCAGTGATTTTTTTTGTACTATTGCATTTGTATTTTTAGTTTTCCTAGTAAATAACTGTTATTTCTATTTCCATATCTTTATCTAAGAACCCCTTAATTTCAAAATTATAATAATTCGGAAGGAGCGGGTTTACATTTTCCATTTCAGGGGAGACTCCCGCCTTCCTTAGCAGACACCTGGCTTTTCAAACCAAGACAGAACTCCAGAGAAGGAAAGCAGGCATGCTGTAGCCAGGCCTATTGGTGCCCACAACATGGAGAGCAATGGGACATCTTTTCACCGTTAAAAAATCAAACCTGCTCTTTGATTTCTCAGTGTGGTTTCCATCACCCAGAAATAACAGAGCGGAATGCTGGGCTGCCAAAATACTCCAACAGTGCTAAGGAACTGTTCATTCATTTATGACATCATCAGCACAGGGACTGTGACCATCAGGACACAGAATCCAATTTTTATTTATTCCTTTTCATAGCGTTCTGAAATAAAATGCAAAATAAAGAGCAGGACGCACCAGGGGACATGGGAGATGCTGTGATCATAAGGAACACAGTACTTCGTTTGAAGGTAGCTACTGACACATATCAACAACAACCAAAACCAGAGGAGACTGGCCAACCACTCACATCACAGAAATATTATAAGATCTACTCCTTTACACCAATTAAGTGATTCTCCTGAAGTGTAAATCAAGTTGACAGCAAAGCCATCTATAAACTAATCTCACATTTTCTCCTGCTCCTGGTAACAGCATTTTCTTTGCTTTGGGAGTTTAGATTCTTTGGGATATGGTCTCCCTTCCTTATCCAGCAATCTGGGATAGCCTTAGAGACAAAGAAATCTTCCAACCTGTAGAGCACGGCCCATGGTGCTGATCCTCCCGTTGTCCAGCACACTCCCAGCCTCGTCTCCAGGGTTCCCCACCACATTGCAGAGGCACGGGGGGGGAAGAAGAGGGACATGCACAGTTGTTCTCACCCAAGCATAGTACTTGACGCCAAACACTGAGGAATAATAACAATAACAACGACAATTTTAACACTTATAACTGAAGTGTACATTTTAGAAGTTGTAGGAGACAGCAAAGGGCCATGAACCTGTGAGTAGAGGCCAAAACTGGCTCCTCCTCTCAAAAAACATCATTCTGCATCCATGTTTAGACCAGAGTGTATGGGAAGAGCTGATCCTGAATTGCTGCCAGTCCAGCTATAAAATCCAGCACCCATTCCACACCACCTAGGAAAAGTTTGAGGTTAATTTTCAACAACAAAACCAACAAAACAACAATGGCCCCTTTCATCATGGATACTTCCCTGAACCAGGCAAAGAGAGGAGGAAGGAACCAGATGAGCTGTTTTGGTGGCAATGAAAACTTTTCCCAAAATCAGCTGTTCAGGAAAATACAGTCTTTAGCAACACAGCTAAAGCAACTCTAATACTGAAGCAGATGATAAATTGAGTCCAAGGTTGCCACTGAGGTTCAAGGGGTGCCCAGAAGAAGTTTTGGCTCCTACACAGCTGGGTTCTTCCTCCCCTTTGCTGTAGTGCCTCATGAAGCCAGTCAACAAACAAAAAAACAATTGCACCAAAAAACTCTGCAGTTGTTTTACTCCAAGCCCTCAGGGGGAAAAAAAGCCTTTTATGCTTTTAATCTTCTGGTTTTCTCTTGCAATTTTTCCAATTGAGTTAATCAATTAAAATAACTGGATTATTTTCCTTGCCTAACCCTGCTAACCCACCTCTCCTCTTCCTTCTCCCACTCTCACATTTAGACCTTTATTTTCCCCCTTGCTCCCCTTTTATTTAAACTCGTGGTTTGGAAAATTCCACAGATGGAATTTCACATTTTCTTTTGTCACCACATTGGAGACATTTGAGGAAGACAGTGAGGGCAATGTCTCAATGGGCACATTACAGTAACTACATTAGGGGCAAAGGGAAAAGACACATTAAGGCAAAGCAGGTTCCAGTTCCTGAGCCTGGCTTAGCTTCCCCTGCCTTGCCATGACTGCCTGGCTGTTAAATCCCTCCATTCATCCCCATCTCTCTGTCTTTACTACATCACTTCTTCCTCTGGCATCTCAGTCTTGTTTCTGGGAATCCATTCCTGCTAGTACACCCCTCATCACCCTACACAGAATAAAATCACTTATAAGAGGAACAAAATTGCCCTGCACATCTGAAGGTGTCTGGTGTGAGTTGAGTGAGCAAAGCTTTGAAGAGTCCAATTTTCTCTTTTGAAAAGTGCTGGGCACTTCACTTCAAGAAAGACCTTGAGGTGCTGGATCACCATGGGAGGTTCAGGTTGGACATTATCAGAATAAATCTCCGTTTTCTTCATGGTGGAAAAAGCCCATTCTTTATTCACATAACTGGTTTTTACACAGTATTACAGACCTTGTGTGCGACTCCAGTTGGTTAGTAGCTTTCTTGCCAATTATTTTATTGGTTAGTAAAAGGTATTTTACTTGTCCATCAAATCTCTCAACTCTTAAATGGTTTACATATGTTCTTCACTGGTTCTCATGGGATAGATTTAATGTTTATGCAGGTGTTTTTCACCCAGGAATAGATTGTTATGTTAACAAACTGTTCACATCAGGATTGTTTTCACATGGGAACTTGCAAAGTGCTAGCTTCACTTAGAAGAAATGACAGGCCAGCCTTCGGTCTAACAGAGCAGGACTGATTTTATGAGGCCTTTCTTTTAGAATTTTTCTACCTTACTGGAACAGGACATCAGGAGGGATTTCTTTCCTGAAAGATTTGTTAAACACTGGAAAAGGCTACCCAGGGAAGGTTGGAGTCCCCATCCCTGCAGGTGTCCAAAGAACATGTGGAGGTGGAACTGAGTGCTCTAGTGTCTTGGTTTGAAAAGCCAGGTGTCTGCTAAGGAAGGCAGGAGCCTCCCCTGAAATGGAAAATGCAAACCCCCTCCCTCCAAATTATTATAATTCTGAAATTAAGGGGCTTTCATGCAAAGATATGGGAGTAGGAATAACAGTTTTTATCAGGAAAAAAAATAGAAATGCAGTAACACAAAACAACGCTGCCAGAGTCAGAGCAGGCCCTGGCAGCCTGTGGGTCAGGGAGGTGGCAGCAGTCCCATCCCATGGTGGCTCAGCCCTCCTGCAGTGCCAGCTGTGGCTCTGCTGGAGCAGGATCCTGCACAAGGGTGGAGTTTTCCTCTGAAGCTCCAGGGCTGGTGGAGATGGGCCTGGGCTTCCTCTGGGAATGCAGTGGGGATGAAAGCTGCTCCTCTGGGAATGCAGTGGGGAAGAAAGCTGCTCCTCTGGGAATGCAGAGGGCAAAGGCTGCTGTGGTGTTCCAAGGTCAGATTGTATCCAGGTAGGAATGCTTGGCTCCTCCCCTGGGCGGAGCCTCTCCCCATGGGATGATGGAATTTTCTCAGCCATGCAGGGACACTCACTGGCCATGACCAGAAGATAATTAATAATTAATGGCCCATGAACAGAAGATATCTCCTGGAGGTAGGATTGGTGGATTGGTTGTGGGAGAGATAAATAAAACTGCCCAATGAACAGAAAATAACTGTCCTTCTCTAATTTAACCGAAGCTTCTGCCTTACCTCCCTCAAGTGCCTGCTTCTGGCTTCTGACATTTCACATGCTCAGGGCTTTGCCAGCTCTTAGCAGCAGCTTCCTCCACCTGAAGTGGAGAAGCACCTTCCTCCTTCCTAGCAGTGTTTAATGACTGCTGTTAACAAAGCCTTGGGGAGCTTATAGTGAAGTGAATTTATCAATCAAGTGAAAAAGAGGAAGAAATCAGCATATAAAGTGCTTCATCCTTAACTGAGGTTCTGTGTTCCAAACACTGTGCCCAAGGATCCAACCCTCACCTATAAATGCCTTCCCACATGCTCAAAATGACAGCAGAAATTGCAGCTACCTCACCATGTGCACACCATGGGGTGAGATGCAGTTCACCTTCCAGAAACAGGTGCTTCCAAGCTGAACATGCTTTTTTTTTTTAATATGACATTTTTGCACCAAAGTGTTAGCTAAAGGCTGCTGAGCTGGATGAGATTCATCGATTCATCTTACCAGCCTTAGTGAGTCCAGGCCGTTCCAGTGCAGGATGAAGAGTTTCCAGATTTGAAAGAGAAAGAAGAAAAGAAACTGGACTTTGGGTTACCCAGGGCACCCAGGTGGCTCAGGCTTGGCACACACACTGCTCCCAGCAAGCTGGGGGCAATGACTCTGTCCTCTCCCATGTGTTTCTGCCTCTTCCCAGCCAGAAAACACTCAAACTGCCCTCAGGCCCACGGCTGTTCAGTCCTGTCCCCAGACTGTCATCCCAGCAGAAATGCCTCCTGAATCCAGCACAGTGGGTGTGACTGCAGAACCTACTGCATGGCCCTTCCCAGATTACACTGCCATCTCACCTGGACCACTGGGAACTGCAGGGCCACAGTGATACCCATGAGTGCAGAGAACCTGCCAGGAAATAACAGCCTCCTGCAGCTTTTCTCACTCCCTTGGATCAGACAGGAGAGGCTCAGACCTGCAGACCAACCTCACAAGCAAGACAGCCATCAAGGACAGGCATGCTCAACCTTCTGGCAAAGCCTGTGGGGGCTCTGGGTGCACACCTCCATGGGATGGACCTTGAGAAGTTAAAATAAAGAGAGGAAAAAAACCCTTCATTTTCCAACAATCCATAGTATTGGGGAACTTCATTTTCTGGTGAGTTCATTTTTCCTATTCAGTGTGATCTCCTATTTACCAGAATTTCAGGGACAGGAGGTATTGCTTATAGGAGAATTATTACTTTTACTGCCTATAGCCTCCTAAAACTTTAAAGCACATGACGGCAGCAATCTTTCCTGCATAAAAGGCCTCCTATCCATTTCCCACCCCAACAACCCCATAACTCAGTGCACAGTAACAGGTCCATTGCAGTGCTACAGGCAAAAGAAAAACCCTTATGGCTTTCTTAATGAAACCTGTACAAGGTGGGCATTACTATTTTAGTCTAGAGGAAACAGGTGTCCAGAATCCAATAGCAACAGAGAAGTCTTTACAGAAAAATTTTGCAGATATCACAGTTCTCAAAGCATCAGCTTTTTCAATGGTGTACAGGCAGAGAAACATTTGCCTTTTTAGTTTTATTTCACTTCCATCCAGACCTTTTTGTTAATGAACAAATAAAATGTGAACTGACCTAGCTCCACATTCCCTGGACCTTATTATCTGACACTAAAACACAGACTGGTTTAGAAAATACATTGTAAAGCATTCAGGGTTGCAAAACACAGCTAAAGGAAGTTTCACCTGGCTCTGGTGAACTACAGAGGGATTTTAGAGCATTATCCCTATGTAAAGAAAGCCTATAAGCAAAACATGTTAGTAAAAACAGCAGTACCAGACAGAACATCTCTTAGTGGCAATTTATGATTTTGAAACAATTTAGACTATCCCAGATGTCCCAGATGCTATAACAGCAACCAGCCTGTCCAAAGGATCTTGGAGAGCTTCTACAGAGGGCAAAGTAAAATATTAAGAAACATAATATAATATAAAATAATATAATATACAATACCTATATAAATAAGTACTGGAACATTTATGGTCCTCAATAAGATGTTTAGATTAAACTCAAATACAGCCCTTCATGCAGAGAGATAAAAGAAATCTAAAACTATTTTGGTCAGACTAACCCTCTGGAAGGCTCCAGTCTAATCCCCTCCCCATAGCTAGCATAACCCCAAGGCCAGAACAGGCTGCTCAGCACCTTCTCCTGGTAAGTTCTGAGCCCATCAAGGATGAAGATTCTCCCAGCTTCCCAGAACTACACCACTCAAATGGGAAAACTTCTGCAGCAGAACTTCCTTTGCTGAAATTCCCTCTTGCCTTTCCAACGTGCCCCTCTGACATGACCACTCATTAGGCAGTGGCAAACAGCAAGATGTCCCCTTTGTCCTTCCTCCTCCAGCTGAAACCAGCTCGACAGCCTCTCATTTTTCCTTTGCTTCAGTCCCAGCCACCTGAGTTGACCCTACAATACGTCCCCATCCATGGGGAAGTCCAAAATGGACACAGCACATCAGGTGTGACCTCCTAGGTACCACACAGGGACAAACACACACTCCCCTCCACACGCCAGCTGCACCAACACAGCCCAGTATGAGGCTGACCTTCACTGCAGCAACATCACACAGGAAACTGTGTCAGGAGCCCTGCCAGGGCCAGGAGAAGCAGCACCTCCTGACCCTCCATCCACACAGGCAACTGCAAAAGTCCACCTTTAGTAAAGCCACACAGTTCCCTGTTCCAGTTCCCTGCCTGTCCTTTGAGCACCCTCACATCCTTGGATGTGGTTTCAAGGAGGATCTATTTACTACAAAACTTTCCCAGGACTGAGGTGAGGCAGTTCTGAACCTTCTTTTTGTGCTTTTTGTAGAAGGGTATGACACTGGCCTTCTTCATGGCAATCATCAGAATCCTTCCACAACTGCCAAGAGTTTTCAAAGGTGCTGTGGGATGACCCTGCAATGACTTCAGCCAGCTCCCTCAGGGCCCTTGGCACAGCCTGTATGGTCTTACAGGGTTGTCTACAAACAGTTTCCTTACATGACCTGTAATTCTCTCTTTCTCCAATTTACATCTCTCTCCTGAGCTCTGTCTCTAGGCATGGGTACCAGGGAGGCCACGCTAGGGAAGCTTGGAACCCTTGTCATGCCCATTCTGCAGGAGGACATTTCCTAACTCCACCCCCGCACATTCAAGCAATGTCTTTGTGTTCCTCCTGGGCAGCCCATCCTGGCTTTCACTTTCTGTGCACTTAACGTGGGATTTTTTTAGTTTAGTTTAGCCATGAGCTCCCTGATCAATCACACTGGCCTCCTACCATGCTGGCTTGGCTACCTGCAGACCACTCTGAGCCTTTATGTTGTTTGGGGAGGTCATCCTTGAAGACTGAGCAGCTTTTCTGAGAGGCCCTCTGACAGTAAATTAACCCCTAATACATCAAAGTCTGATTTCCTGGTGTCAGAATTGTTATTCTGCTGCTTGCCTTTCTAACTTCTCTCAAATCCACAAGGTGTGAGTCTAGCAGCCAAAGCTGCCATCAACCATCACATCATCAACCAGCTCTTCCTCACTCCTGTCACAGACCCATCACCTCCCCTAGCTGGGCTGCCCAGCACATCCATCAGAAATGAAATCACCATTACACCTGATGGTGAGGCGCCTTCAGCTTTTTTGTCTGCATCTTCCAACCTATGAAATCTGTAGCAACGTGCTACAAACAGGCCCCCAAGCAGACTGTGTGTTCAGGCCTGGAGCACAAAACCACTAAAAGGCTGACCAAGGATGGTGTTGGGACGGGCTCCTGTTTGAAAATGCGAACGCTGGTTAATTGAACACCAGAATACAGCTCTGAATATAGTCCAGGGACAAGAACCAGGATGGGCTGAAGACCCAGGATTATATATGGGGTAAGAGGGGGCAGTCCAGAGGGTTAGGGCCCAATGGAAGTAGGGCAAAATGGTGCAAAGGAGGGGAAAGGGTCAGGGAGAGCCATTGATGGGCAGGGAGGAGCAATGCTGTAAAACAGGACCAATGGGGATTCAGGGAAGGGAGAACATTCTAGAGGATATATGTAAATAGAAATGGAAGCTGAACAGGTCAGAGCCAATAGGCCAATAGGCCAATGAAACTTGGAGGAAATTAACATATGAACACAAAGGCCTGTGGGAAAGAGGCTTTTCTCACCCTAACCTTGGGAAGTATTATTTATTGCAACCTTTCTGAGGTCAAGGGATGATTTTAGTAACCGAGCCTTTGGTCTTCACAAACATTTTTGTCTGAAGCTTACAAAATTGAGTTTTCAGCATCAATTGCATTTGGGTCCAGAACAATGAAGAGTTGCAGGAGAAGGAGAGAAAAAAGCTCCACTGAGCTACAGGATCTGATTTCCCTACATTTTTAAATAATTACATAATTATTTTCTGTGTGTCCTCCCATCTGGGCAGGATGCACCAGACCCGTCCTAGGAGTGTGGGGAAAGCTGGGCATGTTCCTGTGCATTACCCCACTCTGGTCCTCTTGTTTTAGTCTTTTAAGTACAGTGTCATCTTTCTCTCTTTATTACTTGTCCCATATGATCACTTGGACTTCTAAGTCTGCCCCTCCAACCCTCCCCACCAGTAAGGGGCATGGAAGGGAAAGAGTACAGGTCACACACGTCACGGTATTACAGGAAAGAGACACAGACTGAGGGGTGTTTGTGAAACAGAAGGTCTCAGTTTGGATGAAAATCCATTCCTGAAAGGTGAAGGCAAGAGGCAGAGACATGTTAGGTCCCACAGTCACTTCCTCAGAAGCCATCAGGGACATGCTCCCCTCTGGGTGCCCAATCACAAGAGGTGAGTAGATGTCCCTAAGGTACAACACATGGCAATTGGGAGCAAAGTCAGGTAAAACAGGTTATGAAACAGAAAACAGGGGTTCAGTGTGTGGCAGAAGGTGAAAAGAGACTGGTCCCAGTGGCAGCAGGTCCAGTGCCTGCTGTGGCAGCCAGCAGCTGGGCTCTGCAGGGAGTGGCACAGGCCCACACTAAGCCCTAGGGACACAAACACAAACAATTCCCAGATCCCACAGCTGCCAGTACTGCTTGGTGCTGCTGGTAGATCACCCATCCCTTGTGCTGTGCAGCCCTTCCAGTGCTGATGTCTGGGAATTCAGCCTCAAGAAACAGATCAAGGACACAGGAGCCTTACCGCACACCTGCCCTACAGCAGGAAGGACATGCTTCCACAGCCACCCCACCATATTCAATAATGATCCTAGGTGCTCCCACATCGAAACAAGGACACTGCCTTGGACACTGCACTCCAGATGGATAAAGTGCTGAGCAACCTGGACACAACACAGCAATACTCGTGTTTCAGCCCAGAAACCCCTCCGAGTCCCGGGCTGCATCAAAAGAGGCGTGGGCAGCAAATGAGGGGATTCTGCCCCTCAGCTCCACTCAGTTTAGACCCCACCTGCACTGCTGCTTCCAGCTCTGAGGGCCTCAGTACAGGAAGGACATGGAGCTCCTGGAGAGAGTCCAGAGGAGGCCATGGAGATGCTCCAAGGACTGGAGCTCCTCTGCTCTGAAGGCAGGCTGGGAGAGCCAGGCATGTTCAGCCTGGAGAGGAGAAGGCTCTTCTTAGAGCTCCTTCCAGGGCCTAAAGGAGATCTAAGAGAGCTGGAGAGGGACTTTGGACAAGGATCTGGGCAAGGGGGAATGGCTTCCCATTGCCAAAGGGCAAAGTTAGATGGGATATTGGGAAGGAATTCTTGGCTGTGAAGGTGGGGAGGCCCTGGCACAGGCTGCCCAGAGAAGCTGTGGCTGCCCCTGCATCCCTGGAAGGCAGGAGCCCATCCCATGGCAGGGGCTGGAACAAGATGAGCTTTAAAGTCCATCCCAACTCAAAGCATTCTGTGGTTCTATAACACTCAAATATTGCCCTGGTAAGGTTAGAAGGACCCTTATCTCCTGTTTGAGGGTTTCAGAAGAAATCCCAGGGTTCTTTCCAGCCACTGTCACACACACCCGCACACACGCAGAGTTTCTGGAGCTCTCCCAGCGCTGGCGCCGGCAGGAGGCGTTCCTGGGCGGGCTCGGAGCTCCCCTGCCCTCGCGCGGTGCGCGGGCACTGCTGCAGCTCCGACACAGACACACCGACACAGACAGACAAACACACTGACACAGACAGACAGACACACCGACACAGACACACCAACACAGACAGGCACACCAACACAGACACACAGACACACCGACACAGACAGGCACACCGACACAGACAGGCACACCAACACAGACAGACAAACACACCGACACAGACAGACACAGACACACCGACACAGACAGACAAACACACTGACACAGACACACAGACACACAGACACAGACAGGCACACCGACACAGACAGACACACCGACACAGACAGACAAATACATCGACACAGACAGACACAGACACACCGACACAGACAGACAAACACACTGACACAGACACACAGACACACAGACACACTGACACAGACAGGCACACCGAGACAGACAGACACACCGACACAGACACACAGACACACCGACACAGACAGACAAACACACCGACACAGACACACAGACACACCGACACAGACAGACAAACACACTGACACAGACACACAGACACACCGACACAGACAGACAAACACACCGACACAGACAGACACAGACACACCGACACAGACAGACAAACACACCGACACAGACAGACAGACACACCGACACAGACAGACAAACACACCGACACAGACACACAGACACACTGACACAGACAGACAAACACACCGACACAGACACACAGACACACCGACACAGACAGACAAACACACCGACACAGACACACAGACACACCGACACAGACAGACAAACACACTGACACAGACACACCAACACAGACAGACAAACACACCGACACAGACACACAGACACACCGACACAGACAGGCACACCGACACAGACAGACAGACAGACACACACACACAGCCACAGATACACACACACAAACAGACACACAGACACAGACACAGACACACACAGACACACACAGACACACACAGACATAGGCAGACACACCGACACAGACACAGACAGACAGACACAGACATAGGCAGACACACCGACACAGACACAGACAGACAGACACAGACATAGGCAGACACACCGACACAGACAGGCACAGACACACACACACACACACACACACACACACACAGAGATAGCCACAGACACACACACAGACAGACACACAGACAGACAGACACACACAGAGACACACAAAGACAAAGACAGACACAGTCACAGATAAACACAGACACACGGACAGACAGAGACACACACACAGACACACACACACAGACACACAGAGACACAGACAGACACACAGACAGTCACAGATAAACACACACACACACACACAGCCCTGCGGGTCCCCGCGCGTCCCCACGCCCAGGGCAAGGGGCTGTGCTCTTGGCACTCGGGCTCAGGGACCGTGCCTGACAGACCCCACCCATATGACAGATGCACCCCCCAACAGGCACGTGCCATTTGAAGCCGAATTCATCACAGGCAGTTTTCAAAGTGCTTCTCAGACCACCCTTGTGAGACTTCTCTTACAGTATTCCTGAATACATTCCCCAATTCCAGAACCTTGATATCCCAAAGTCATTTTAAATTTACTAAAAGCTCTCACCTAAAGGACAGAACTATTTGAAAAATTATCCAAAGTCCCAGCCCAGGAACCAACTATTCTGTGACTTCTCTGAAAGCTGGAAAAAATTCTGAACTACAGACACAGCACACCAGAAAACACAGCCAAAGGCAGTTATGAAAATACATAGATCTAAGGTCCCAGCAAAGAAATTTATCAAAAGTCTCAGAGATCCCATTGAAGGGACATTTAGAAAATGTCCTCAGGGCATCACTGATGAAACAATTGTGAAAATCATCAAGGCAATTGTAAAGCTGCCCTAGAGTCAAAACCATATGGATTTACTAGGAACATCTTGGTGATTCTAAAATTGTCCCAATAACATCACATAGAAGCCATTTTGGAAGTGATCTGTAATGTCAAAGCATAGCAATAAACACCTCATTAAAAGGACCATAAAAAAAAAAAACCAACTAAAAAATCCCACAAAGCATCCAGTATTAAAAATCTTTTGTGTGATATTTGGAAGTATTCTCGTGGGGGCCTTTTGAAGGGATTTGTACAATGATCCTTCCATTTTTTATGGTTAGGTTTACAATGGTTCCTCTGTGGGAATTTGGGCTTAGTCTTGATAGCTCCTTGGCAGTGTTTTTGGTCTCCTCTGTGTGTTTTCACAATAGTTCCATGATGGAGGTGGGGTATTTTTACAAGAGGCATTTCTTAGATTTTTTGGAGACAGTTTACATAATGGTTATGTAACAGTGTCTTTGGGAAGGATCAGAGATGTGATTTAAAGGTCTGAGTGATGTATTTGTGACTGTTTTCCCTGTTAAATCACATTCACTGGACCCACTACATGCTGTGAAGAGCAAAGTGGAGACAACCACAGTCACTGTGACCTCATGGAAAGGTAGAACAGCCATACTGTGGACAGTGGAAGATGACACTACCCTGCAGTTCATGGGAGGAGCAAACTGAATCTGCCACGAATATTTCCATTCATGACTGCAACAATTCCCAACAGATCACCTGAGATCATCAGCCCAATCTGGTTCCCTCTTCCACCACTCCCCTGACAGTGAGCATGAGTTTCTCACACAGGGATGCAGCTGACTTGCTCCACAGTGCAGCCAAATTGAAAACCACTGTGTAAGAAGGGAGGGATCAAAGAGTCTGGCTTCTTCCATGATCACAGCCACAACAGTCTTGCCCATCCCAAACTGGTAAACAACTGCAGAAGAAGAATCTGGAGCTCCCTGCTGCTGCTCAGACTTGAAGGAGAGCCTGGGCGCACACTGGCCTGTTTTTCCAGGAATATTCATTTCTCTGATATAAGAAATCACCTCTTCCTTCTTTTCAGCTGAAGAACATCCATTGGGTAGCTGGACTGGAAGAGAATAAAAGCATTTCTTAACCCAGGGCTTGTAACAGGAGCTGAAATGCAGTAACTGAATTTTTCTCCTGGAAACTGCAGCACAGGAATTGAGAACAGACTCAGGCTACTCAGATGAGCAGCTCCATGCAGGAGCTGAAACCAGGAGCCACTTGGCAATAGCCTTTGAGTGCCTCTTGCTGGTAGAGGATTATCTTCCAGAGGATGAATGTTCTCAAGAGGATATTGCCAAATCTGGTGGTGGCTTTTGTTCGTTTTGACATAAAAGACTTACAGTCAACCCAGGTCCAACATTTCTTCCTCTGCCTTCCCCAAACCATCCTTCTCCCACAGCACCACAATTTTGTGTGCCCTGCAAGAAGTAAGAATGGGACTAGTGTGGGACCAAAGGGATAAAACTCTTGGAGAAAAAGGAAACTTTTAATAACAGAAACTTCAACAGAAAACATTTTCTTTCTGAATGAACAATAAAACACAATACTTGTGTCTAGAAGTAAATGAGCCTCCAAAAAACTTTTTATAACTAAAGTATTTCAAATATTTTTTTTTAATCAATCAGAATTGTTTGTAATGGTCCTGATTGTACCCAGGCTAAAGCTCTCCTTGCTATCTCACGGGCACACCTGGTTTGTTGTGGATATTCTCAGTTCAGTCAGAGAGAAAAAGAGAAAGATTTCTACCAGGCTAAGCCTGGGAAAAAGTCCAAGAGGAATGTAAACAATCTGTTATCTTGCTTTCCATTCATATCGTTTATATATATGTTCTACCACACTGACCTAAGTCCAGTGTACCAATCAGGTGAAATGTTTTTACTTTAAGACCAATGGAATTAATGTTCACGATATTCTCTATAAAAGAAAGAAGTGCTTTTGAATAAACGCTCATTTGCCTTCTGAAATCCTGTGAGTCATTTCACCCATCCCTGGCTCAACAGCGTCAGTTTGTGTCTCCAGAATTCTTGCACACCTCCACTCCTTGAACACCACATTGTAGTGCCTGAGTCACACGGGCTCTGTGAGGTCCTGAAGGTGGCTTGGATGTACCCTCAGTTCTTCCAAAATCCATCTATTTGTTCCCTGAAATCCTTGTTCCTCTCTGTGACAGACTTAAGCTCGTCCAAGCCACACCAACCACTTTCTCAAGTGCACAGCTGTGGGAGAACAACCCTCCCCAGGTTACTCTGCTGGGCAATGACAGCTCCAAGGACTGTTATCCCTGTGAGCTACAGACAAGGGAGCAAGGGAGGAGTGAGAGGGATTCCAACCGTGATCCATAAAAACAGCAAATGCAAAACATCTCAAACTGGGCATCTGGGCTCTGCACTGCTGTTACCAAGTAAAAGGGTCTGACTTGTCCTTCTAAGAGAAAGAGTGAGTACGTCTGGGAGAAGGAGGGCTGGAGCACAGCCAGAGCAGCTGTGCTCCCTGGGGATCTCATCTAAGTGTTCTTAACCTACAGGACCTGCAGGCACAGACTCTGTGTATTCACTCCGATTTGCAGAAAACCAGGTTTGCTTGGCAGTGTGACAGCAGCTTCCCCAGCCTGGCTTGTGCAGGAGACACTAAGCCAGGACACACTGCAGCCTTGGAGAGCCAAGACTGTTCCCACAACTGCTGGGAACTGTGTCCCTGATGTCCCAGCACAGGGCTGGCAGAACACCTGAATCACCAGGGAGTGCCATGTTTGGGTCAGAGCACTCTGCAGGAAGTCCTGGGGACACAAGAGCTGGCCTGACCAGCTCTGCTGCAGGTGACATTCAGTACCATCTGCCCCAAATGTCATGGAACACAGACCTCAAAAGCCATTCCACCACATCCCAACTGCCTCTTCAAATAAGCCCAGCACAGGTGGCTCCTCCACTCACTGGGCTGGCCCTGTTCCAGTGGCAGGAGGTGTCTAAGTCCAAGCCGGTCTGAGGGGAAAACCTAAAAGGAAGCTACAGATAAAGTTCTCCCAAGTTTCTCCCTTGAACCACACCAGCTGGGACTTTTTTATGCAATCCCAGAGGACACTCCAAGAACCAGACAAGTGCTATCAATCAAACCAAGGAATTTGGCTACGGACATTAACCCAGACCCAAAGCACAACTTAAATCAGAAGCCTAGAGAGCTGGTCCCACCCCACTCAGAGCAGAGCCAACACCAACACCCCATCAGGCTGCTCGGGGCCTTGTCCAGGTACATGGAAGTGTCTTTGGAGCATGGTGTGTTTGTATAGAGTGTTCTAGACAGCATCACCACTGTAGGGTTGAAATGTATTCCCACACATGGGATTACATGTTCCTTTTCAAAGCCCCTGCTCTACTTATTTGCTTATTCTGAAATATTTTCTTATTCTGAATATTTGCTTATTCTGAAAGAACATTGCTGCAGTGAATTTATTTGTGCATTATTTCTGAGCCCTATGATGCACCTTGCTCTTGTTTGCACAAATTTGATAATTTCACTATTTTAATTCCTTTTTCCTACATTAAAATATGTATTTAAAAGGATTAAAAATATATGCAGAACATTAATATAGAGAGCAATGCAATATATGTCACCATTCAAATAAGAACTTGGACCTAATTAACAAACATACAGTAAATTGTGATGTGCTTTTCATCCTTTGAGATATGAAGTTTAATTTCAATATGCAATTTTTACCGTGGCTGCCTTAATTTTAATCAGATTTTTTTTCTTGAAAAAAACAATAGAATTATAGATAGAACACCTGAGCTGGAAAGGACCCACAAGGATCATGGAGTCCAACCCCTGGCCCTGCACAGACACCCCAACAGTCCCACCCTGGGCACCCCTGGCAGCGCTGTCCAAACTCTCCTGGAGCTCTGGCAGCCTCGGGGCTGTGCCCATTCCCTGGGAGCCTGGGCAGTGCCCAGCACCCTCTGGGGGAAGAACCTTTCCTGATCTCCAATCTAACCCTCCCTGGCCCAGCTCCAGCTGTTCCCTCAGGTCCCGTCTCTGTCAGAGAGCAGAGATCAGAGCTGCCCCTTGGGAGGAGCTGCAGCCCCCAGTGGGGTCTGACCTCAGGCTCCAGGGTGAACAGACCAAGTGCCCTCAGCCGCTCCTCGTGTGGCCCCTCCAGACCCTTCCCTATTTGTGTCTCTCTTTTGGACACTCTCCAATAACTTCAGATCCTTCTTATATTGCCGTGCCCAAAACTGCCCCCCAGATTTGAGGTGAGGCTGCACCCCTGCAGGTGGTGGGGGAGCCACTGATTGTTCCTATTTGATACACCCAGGGATTTCATCTGTAGCCTTGCACAATCAGCACCCGGTGGACACAGAGGCTGACTGTTGGGAAATGAGGTGCGCAGAGAGCACTAAGCAGGTGAGTGCCGCCTCTTTCCTCCGTTCTTCCAGGCTGTATCTCCCATGCACTGAGTCTGCTCTCACACTCTGGTCACACATCCCTCCTGACTCTGAGCTCGCAGAGGAGCAGATGATGATGCAGTCTCACACACATACTGGTACCCGCCTCCAGCACAACAATTTCTGCTTGAGTTGGATCTAGAGAACGAGGCGCTGCCGACTCAAAAATCCCCCGTGGCAGAGCATCTGCCAGCTCTGAAGGCAGTGGTAAACTGCCCTCCTTGCCAAACACTGGATTCTCATCTCTACCTGCTGGGTCTTGCCAATCACTTGCTTCTTTAGCATGGCTGAGGTCAAACAAATCCTCCAAACTCTCATTCCATGTACAGCCTCCAAACAGACTGACCCTGGTTCTTGGAGGAGGAAGCTTATGAATTAATGATCAGCCTGCAGGCCAGGATAATAGCTCAACCTTGATGTACAGATTCCTTAAGCCACACTCTGTTCTGCATTTAGCTGGGAATTTATCTCAGGTTCTTGACAATGACTCTGCTGCACCTGACTGTATATATGGATTCAGGTTTTAAAATTCATCCTCAGACAGGCTTGGAAGCAAGCTCGAGGGCAGGAGGGGAGCGGAGGCGGCTCAGGGCTGTCAGCTGGAGGCGATCTGCCGGAGATGTTGAGTTGTGTGTGTGGGAAGAGCTCAAAAATAGTATTAACTTAAAAATCCTGGGATTGTACAGCAGGCTTCTGGTGCCTGGCTTCCAGCTTGGCTCCCGCAGCCCTGGCAGAGCCAGTTCCAGGGGTTCACCCGGCAGGAGCCACACCAGGGGAAGGAGCAGCTCACACCATGCCCAGCGCCCTGTGAGGGCTCTGCTTCCAGAGCACTGCAGCAGGGAACCGAGCATCTTGGAATCACAGGATCACTAAGGTCGAAAAAGCCCTCATGAGATCATGGAGTCCAACCACTCCCACAGCATTGCCATATTCACCGTAAAACCATGTCCCCAGGGGCCACATCCACACATATTTTGAACACTTTCAGGCATGGTGATTCCACCATTCCATGCCCACTGCCCTGGGCTGCCTGTGCAAGGAGAAATTTTCCACCCTGAGTCTCCGCTGGCCCAGCCTGAGGCCGTTCCCTCTCCTCCTGTCCCTGCTCCCAGGGAGCAGAGCCCGACCCCTCCGGCTGCCCGCTCCTGTCAGGAGTTGTGCAGAGCCAGAAGGTTCCCCCTGAGCCTCCTTTTCTCCAGGCTGAGCCCCTTCCCAGCGCCCTCAGCCGCTCCCTGCGCCCCGTTCCCCTCCCGGCCCCTCAGCGTCTCTGTCCTGCGGGTCCCGCGGGGGCCGCTGGGGGGCGCTGCGGCGCCCGCCCCGCGCTCGTTGCTCGGCAACCGCCCGGCACCCAGGGGCGGGGCGCTCTGCGCGATGACGCAATCAGAGCGCGCGGCGCGGGGAGAGGGAAGGGAGGGGGGAGGCGAGGTGTGCGGGCCGGGACCTCTCCCCGCGGCGGTGAGTGCGGCCGGGCCGGGCCGGGCCGGGCCGGGCGGGGCGGGGCGGGGCAGGACAGGACCGGGCAGGACCGGGCCGGGCCGGGCCGGCGGCCCCGGGTGTCAGCGGGGCGGCCGCGGCGCGGGGTCGCGGTGGGCGGGGGCGCCGGGCGGGGCGGGCGCTGAGGGCGGGCGGGGCGGCGCGGCGGCAGCGCCCCCTGTCGGCGGCGGGCGCCGTGCCATGTGGCCGTGCTGGCTGTGCCCGCAGGTGCCGCGCGCCATGGCCCCCCCCAAGGACATCATGACCAACTCCCACGCCAAGTCCATCCTCAACGCCATGAACGCCCTGCGTAAGAGCAACACGCTCTGCGACGTCACCCTCCGCGTGGAGCACAAGGACTTCCCGGCCCACCGCATCGTCCTGGCCGCCTGCAGCGACTACTTCTGCGCCATGTTCACCAGCGAGGTTGGTGCTGCTGCCGGCCCTGGGTGCTCCGTGGGTGGAGGAGGCAGGGCCGCCCAGTGCTTGGGCTGTTCTCTGTTGAGCTGCTCAGCAGCTGGGCCAGGATCCCCCCGTGGGGCCCAGGATCCCCTGGTGGTGATTCTGGAGTCCACTGGATACTCCCCGTGGCTGCTCAGGATGCCCCCATTGTGGTTCTCGATCCCTTCATGGTGGCTGTGGGTGCCTCAGGAACCTCTGTGGTGGCCCTGGATTTCTCCATGGTGGCCCTTGGTCACTGTGAATCTCCCCATGCTGGCCCTGGAACCCTCTGGGGTCTGTCCTGGTGGCCCTGGAGCCTTTCGAGGTGATTCTGTGTCTTCTTATGGTGGCCCCAGAGCGTTTATTGTGACCTGGTGGGGAGTTAAGAGGTTGTGGCAGGGACTGTGGCCTTGATTCATGGTCTGCAGTGACCACCCTGTGCCCAGCGAGCTGCCAAGCCGGAGAGTTCTGATACATTTACTTATTTTTCTAGTGGTGATTTGTGGTTTCTGTGGTTGCGGGCATCTTTCCTGCCCTGGCGCAGAGCTGTGGGAGCCGTGCTGGGGATTCTGGGCAGCCCTTTCAGTGCAAGGGAGGGTGTTTGACGCGTGCTCTGGGCTGCCCTTGGCACTGGCTGAGAGCTGGGCTGTGCTGCTCTCCTGCCATGGGGGTGTCCCTGGGGCTGGGGTGGCTCTGAGCCCCAGGTGCTGCACCCAGCACATCTCACCTGTGAGCACCCTGGCTCTCAGCCCTTCCTGTGAGACTTGCACTACCTGTGTGCAGTTTCCCTGAGTCACTGACAGGCACTGCTTCAGCGGGAGCTGGCACTCTCTGTTAAATGTCAGATGCTTTGCCTGGCTTTGTCTTTATAAATTGGAGTCAATCTTTGCAGCTTTTCTTATGGAAGATGCTTTCCTTATCCTACTACCTTCCCCTGTGAGCAGGGAGAAACATTGTTAAGTAGCTCACAGGTCCTAAAGCCCTCCCTGCTAGCCCAAGAATCATTGCAGCAGAGAATTATTTTTCTCTTTGTTTTACCCAGGCACGAAGGCTGTGGCAGAGCTCTCTGTGTGCCCAGTTATCTCAGTGCTGTCAGGGCAGCAGGTGTTTACAGTCCTGTGCAAAGAAACCAAAATGATGCATGTGTGGCCTGACCTCAGACCAATGTCTTTTTTTGTCCATGTCTTCATGAAATTTGTAAATTCATCAGGTTTGTGCTCTTTCTCTGCATAAAGGAAATGTAATTAGACGAAGAAAACACACAAAGCAAATTCAATCCCTGGTGGCTGAAGTTCTCTGTTCTCCAGTAGCTCTAGGTGCTCAGCAGTACAGCAGAGTATCTCTGCTTCTCTAGGTTTGCCTCCACATTCCTGTCAGTGCTTTTGACTTCTGGACTTCGTGTGCAGAGATCCCGTCACTCCGTGTGCTCCAGAACATTCTTTGTGGCTGCTAACAAAGGCTGGGGGTTGGTGTGCTTTGGGTCTAAGCTGAGATGTCTCTCCTTGCTTCGTTACACTCGTGTTAACTGTAACATCAGAGTGACCTTCATTCAGACATGTGAATCTTCCTAGGAAATTCAATTCTTCCTGAGAAAGCAGCTGTGCTCAGTGCGCAAAATTGCTTGCTCTCTCGTGCTCCCACGATGCCTCTGCTTTAAGGGTTTATTTTCTTTTGCTTGGTTTGTGTTTCTTCCAAACTTGCTTCTTTGTTATAGAAACCCCAAAGTGACCAACCTGCCAAGGGGCACACAATTTTGGAGTGTTTGTGGGTGAGCTTCCTTCCAGGAAGGGGCAGCTTGGTAAGCCTCAGAGTGGACATGTTTCCTGTGTGTGTCAGCGACAAGTGTGTCAGAGCCAGTGATGGGACAGTGCTTGGACACTCTCCAGGCACTTGTGGGTGCAGGGTTTGGCCAGGCTGGGACTCCAGGGAGCTCAGAGTGTGTGTGGTGTCATGGACACCAGGCTTCCTCAGCACTCCATTGCTTGCCTCCTGCAGGTCTGGGGACTGCTTGGCTGCTCTGATATGCCAGGCTGGGCTGCACAAGGCTTTGTTCAGAAATGATCTTGGGTTATGCCATGGCATTCCTGGCCTTTTATCCTGGGGTTATGCCACAGTATTCTGGTGTCACATCTGTGCATAGCAGTACAACACTGAGACAGTCAGCAGATACTGTTGTCATAAAGAGCTGCGTTTGCCCCTCTGTGTCTCAAGTTTCCTTCCTTCTTTCACTCCTGACTTTTAACATTTTAAAAAGTTCTCAGTCTAGCTTAGTATTAATTTCTTCCCATTTTCTGTTCCCGTTCTACAGCATGGGGAGAAGCCACTGATCACGTGATGAACCCCAGGTTTTTTACAACAATTTCCTTTGCTCCTGTGCTGAGCAGTGTGGGAGAACTGAAACACCATCAGTTTTACCTGCAGGGTTGTTCCTTGTCATGAAAATTGCAGAGCAGTTTTATCTCCCCTGGATCTTGGCTGTGCACTGGTATTTGTCTTTGTTTGTCCAAGTTAACATTACTTAGGATCTTTTAAGAGCTGATTACTGGCTCCACCTCAGAAGGAAACTTCTGTCTTCTCTTGGAGGCTGTGTTCTAGAAATTGAAGGGTTCTTTCCCTCTAGAACAGAGAAATATTATTCTGAAAGTAAACAGCTGGTGTTTCCAGGTTCTTACATGGTCATCTTCTCTGCGCTGTGATTGCTCTCCAGGGTACAGCGAGCCACACATTAGCACTGTCATGCCAGCATTTCTCTTCCCCTGTGACAGGAAATTGGGGTTTATGCCAGAGTACTTTTGTGTATCTGCATTAGTAAAGGCAAAAACAAGAAATAGCCTTGGGTAAGACAGGAGTTGCAAAATTTTAGACCCATTCTCCTGCATGATTGTCATGGTTTAGCCCCAGGCAGCAGCCAAGACCCTCAGAGCCCCGTGCTTGCTCCCCCACCAGCAGGATCAGGGAGGGAGTCAGAAGTGTCAAAGCTGGAAAATTTGTGGGTTGAGATAAAGGCAGTTTAATATGGAACGCAAAAGCCACGTGTGCAAACACAGCAAACCCAGGAATTCACTCCCTGTTTCCCAGGGCAGGCAGGTGTTCAGCCATCCCACAGAGAGCAGGGTTCCAGGACACATAACAGTGACTTAGGAAGACAAACACCATCACTCCAAACATCCCTCCCCTCCTTCCTTCTGTCCCCCACTTTATATACTGAGCATGATGCCATGTGGTCTGGAACCTGCCTTTGATCACTTTGGGTCATCTGTCCCAGCTGTGTCTCCTCCCAGCTTCCCATGTGTCTCCTTCCCAGCCCCCTTGCCAGCCTGGCAGTATGAAAAGCAGAAAAGGCCTTGGCTCTGTGTGACCACTGCTCAGCAATAACAAAAACATCTCCATTATCGTCCCTATGTTCAGCACAATTCCAAAATACAGCCCCATGCCAGCCACTGGGAAGGAAATAAACTCTACCCCAGCCAAACCCAGCACAATGATTTATGGGTGGAATTGAAAAAGCAACATAGTGTTTCACAAAAGAGCTGTAACCTGCAGCCCCCTGCCTTAAGGCTTTCTGCAGCTTGGGCATCTTGAGGTAAACCTCCTGAGGCCTCAAAGTGACTCTCCTTAGTTGTTTTCCTGGATGCTGCAGTTGATTTTGGGATCTGTACTGCTGCACACTTCCTATGCATGGGCTACTTTACTCCCTTCAGGGAGAGTGAGCAGAGCTCTGATGTTAAACAATGAAGTGAGAAACCAATCTGAAATTCTGACAGCGGAGATGCGTCTGATGCCACGGAACAACCTCGAAAGTAAACAGTGAACACCTTGAAGAGGAAGGCTGCCTGGCCTGTGTGTTGGTTAGCATTGGATGACCATCATTTTGCATTCTGAGTCCAAGGATGTGGCTGCATGGATGGATGAGGGACTGTGTCCCAGCAGCCCAGCACTGAGCACTGCAGGCAGTTCTGTGATGCTGCTCACACAGGCTGGAGCTCAGCTCAGAGTCCTCATGAGTCTGAAAGGCTGAGAGAATGGGGGTCGTTGAGTCTGGAGAAGGCTCTGGGGTGGCCTTCCAGTACCTGAAGGGAACCAACAAGAAAATGGAGAGAGTCTGTTTTCACTGGGGTTGCAGGAGAAAGAGAAATGGCTTCAAACTGACAGAGAAGGTCCACAGAAGGTCCCTTCCAACCAAGACCAATCCATGATTCTGTGCTCAGAATCAAGTTGTCTCCATACTGAGATCCTTCTTTAAGGTATGATGGTGGGATCCCAATTCTGCATCACACACATTAGGTGAAGTTACATTAAATACTTCCTTCCTTCTAGGCATTCTTATCATGTGACTAAACTGAGCAAAATAACCAAGTAGTGGGGTGTAGCAGAAGTACAAGGGAAGCAGGAAGTAATCATCTGTTTGGTATTAGTGTTGTCCTTGTGGTTTGTGTTGTGGTCACCAATATAAAGAGAGTATGTGCATGGCTGATTGATTGTGGGTCAGGAGCTTCCTTATCAGCTCCAGGCTGATGTGTGAAGAGCTGATGCTTACAGCTATCAGGAGGTCAATAGAAGTTTGTAACATCTTTGATCCTAAATAGGTATGGTCTATGTCTTAATTTGCATATTAGAATCATCTGAACAGTTCTGAGCTTTGGTGGCATTTGTGTCCTTTGTGGTACAAACAGCTTAGTCTTGTTTTGGGAATGTTTTGTCTGGCCCAAGGCAGGAACTGGTTTTAGCTTCTGAATGCAATGCCTGGCCTGTCACACAGCAGGTCAGACAAGGTAATTTGCTGTTCCTTCCCAAATTTGGAAGCCATAAAGGTTGTTCATTGAGTCAAGAGATCTGAAAGGCCTCTTCCCTCAAATTCCTTCAAGGGTCACCATTACCTCCTGTACTTCCCTGCAAGTGTATCTCTGTGTGATAGACAGGGCTCCATCCCAGCAGACTTCTCTGCTGTGTCCTGGAGTGCCTCTGCAGGAGTAGCTTCCACTGCTCTTATTTTCTGTATTCTGTATTGCCTCCTTTTTCCCCAGCTGTGGCCGGTTTGAAGCTCAGTGATGGTGCTTTGGTCATGCTTTCTGCTCCCTGAGCCTCTGCCCAACTGGCTGTACCAACTTCGGGCTCATTCTCGGCCAGAGAAACCACAGGCTGTCATCTGCATTGTGCTTGCACTGGTGCTGACTGCTCCAGAAGTCAGGGGCTGGTTTTGCAGCGTGCCACAGGAAGATCTTTATCTCTTGAGGTGCAGCAATGCTGCTGAGCTGGCAGCAATGTGCAGGGTGTGGTCAGTGAGCCCACCAGCCAGTCCATTGGTCAGGAATCACCGGGTGCTCTGCCAGCAGCTCTGTGCTGGAGGCACTGAACCATGAAACTGATACTTTGTGAAATATAATCTGTTTTGTGCAAATTTGATGGATTCACAGAATTTGCTGTTCCCAAATACTGACCGTTGAGAGGATAATGTTCCTTGGAAAAAATAATTATTTCAAAATTAATCATAGAGGTGATTAAATAGTCGGGGGACAAAGTCTGGATTGTGTAAGTGCCATCACTGCACAAAGTGTCATTTTACTTCATTTCATTTTAGGAATGAAGTTCACCATAAGCTTGAAGAATGAATCAGGAAGCTGACGAGTTGAGAAAGCTTCTTCTTTGGCTTGGTTTTAGGGAAGAGTGGTGAAGATGTCCGGGTGTTGGAAAGGAAAAGTACTTGTCAGTAGAACTGACTTGTTCAGGTTTAGGGCTGGACATGCCAGGGGGGAAGTTACCAAAGCTCAGGCAGAAGGATGTCCTACTGATAGGGGGCACAGAGGAGCCAAATTTCTGGGCCACAGGGAACTTGGCAAAACTCCCAAAATAAGGAAGAAATTGATAAAGCCAGCTCAGCAGCTGTGCTGAATTCAGCTCCGACTGGGTAGAAGGTAATTCCAGCACGCTGAGACCGCTGACTCACAGCCACCAACTCCAGAAGTCCCCTGACCCATAGAAGACTGAGCATGGGACTAATTAGCATAATAAGCAAGGAAATCATTAACCAATAGAAGATAAAAGGCTAATCAATAAGACAACTAGATAGCTTGTAGCCAATGAGCATTAAAGCCTTTGTTTGCTAAAATGTATAAATAGTAAACTGTTTTGTCAGTCTGGCTGGCTTTGGGGATTGGCCCCCTGCCCCCCCTTTCTGTGCTGAACTGAAATGAATCAAATACCCAGACTCTGGGTGTGGATTGGCCTCTCATACCTGGTGAAAGAACCTGCTTTGAGCCAACACCTAGATGGGGACTCCATGTGAACTGCAGGAGGAATTCCCTTGGAGTGAAGCTTGGAGTACTGCATGGAGGAGACAGTTTAGTTGTCTTGCACTGGTGACACATGTAATCTCTGCTGACTCAGATCTCAGCTCACAGGTTTTACTGTGCAGTGTGACTGTCCTTTTGATCCATAAAGAACTTTGTCTCTTACTCATTACTGTAAGTGAATCCTGTAGGGGAATTCCCTCCTTCCCTATATCGTTTCAGTGAGCACCAGAATAGAAAGGACAAATCTCTGTTGAAAGCTCTGACAGATCTTATTTTCAAACCTGCTGAGGGTTGTGGGCTTTCTGATCACATTAATGAAAAATAAAGCTGTGTCTCCCTTTTAATTTACAGCTCTCAGAGAAAGATAAACCCTGTGTGGATATCCAGGGCCTGACAGCCTCCACCATGGAAATCCTGCTGGACTTTGTATATACAGAAACTGTGCATGTGACAGTAGAAAATGTCCAAGAATTGCTTCCAGCAGCATGTCTGCTTCAGCTGAAAGGTAATTCAAAGATTAGCACAAATTGCATCATTGCTGCTGTTTAGAGATTTGGTTTGTTTGACCCTGTGTGCATGGAAAAGAGACTGATATTTATAATTAGTTATGTCAAACTTCTCTTTTCTTGTGCACTGTGATCTCACTGGTAGAGGAACAGATTTGGGTGCAAAACAAAATGGTAAAACAGGTTCCATTCTTTGGGCTTCTGTACTTCTGCTAGAGTATTCCCAAGAGGAATTGTGAGCTGTGTAGCACATAAATGTTACAGCTCAGTTAGATTATTGCAATAAGCAATCCTAGATGTCATTTGACCTGCCATCACAGTATGTCTGGCTCAGTAACAGACTGGTTGTTGTCATTGCACATGCACCTATGGAGCTATCCCAGACAATTATCCCAAATCCCAGACAACTTACCTAGAGGTTATCACAGACCTGGAAATCTGGTGCCATATCCACTAGCAGACACAGTAGTGGTTTATAATCCATGAAGCTGAGTACAACTCACTTTGGAGTCTTCCTAGTATCAGACTGACATAATTTTTCATTGGAATAGAACAGCCAGAGCTCAAACCAGCCCAAACACATGGTCTGGCTGCTCCAAGTGTCTTCACAGTCTCCAAAGCAATACATGCATGTGTATGTTTCTGTAGTACTTTTACTTGTTATTTGGATTGGATTTTCATTATTGCTCAGAACTTTCTTTTTTGAAGCCCTTGCCAAAGTGGTGGATTGATAGTAAGCGTGCAGTGCTCATTCACCCCTCCAATTTTCCGTAGGTGTGAAACAAGCTTGCTGTGAGTTTCTAGAAAGCCAGCTGGATCCATCAAATTGTTTGGGCATTCGGGATTTTGCTGAGACACACAATTGTGTGGATCTAATGCAAGCTGCAGAGGTCTTCAGCCAGAAACATTTTCCAGAGGTGGTTCAGCATGAAGAGTTTATCCTCTTAAATCAAGAAGAGGTTGAAAAGCTCATCAAGTGTGATGAAATTCAGGTAAAACCTGAAAAGTACCATTACTGTGCAAAGCATTGAAATAAAACATTTAAACCAGTCAGTAATTAGTCCATACTCCTGGGATGGACTCCTCACACAGTTCCTGAATTTGAAATTTAATTTTCAAGAGGCATCTATTTTTATTTTTGCTAGTTTGTAATTTTATCAGTACCATGTAGCTTCTCTGTAAGAATTTGTCACACAAGTGTTTCTTGCAAGTCAATCACAGCGAGTTAGTTCCCTTTGCAGAGTTACTGGCCCTTCATTCCCTCCTTTCCCTGGAGAAGATAAGTTGTCTCAATGCCTACATTTCAGAAATAGCCTCAAACCTTGATATCAAACCTGCTGCTAGCAGTACAAGGAATCCTGGGATGGTGCAGGGTGGTCTAAATCTGCAGGGGGTTACAGGGAGATTCAGTTCCCTGAAGGTGAGCTTCTGGAGGGTGTGCTACGTGACTGGAACATGTCAAATACATTTTTCCAGCTTTTCTATTAATAAGTTGAATATTCCCTGGTAATGAGGAGAGAGCTTGATTATTTATTGAGGTGGATTTTGTCGAGAGCTGATGTTCACTGCAGTTGAAAGGCTTGAAGCAATCACTGCTCAGAGTTCAGGAGAACAGGAATGCTGGAAGCAAACCAGTGTATGGGATATCTTTGATGGGATTCCTGAAAAGCCAGTACAGGGGTAGCTGGGGAGAATTGTTGATGTATTCCATGAAAGTGGTCTTCAGCCATGCCAACATCCCCTTGTTAATGAGGCTGCTTGAGAAAAAGCATGTGAGGCAGTGGTGAAGGACCCGGCTCCAGCTGGGATCTGCAGTGGAGCAGGCTGAGTGTGCTTGGTGTTTGACAAGCTGCAGTTTTGTGCTGTGAGGGGCTGAGCTCCTGTGGGTTGTGATGCTGCTGAGAGCAGCTTCTGGGCTGGGAGCAGAAAATAATGAGGAACTTCAGAATGACCCAGCCAAGCTTCTTGGATCATCTGTTCAGGAAAAGTGACATTCCTTGTGGATTGGAAGGGCTGGTTCAGACTATGCAGTAGGCAGTGTGTTGGGCATGCACTGTTGTGCCTTAAAAATATGTGACAAGTAGGGCAAGGGAGGGGCTTCTCCCCCTCTTCTCTGTCCTTGTGAGACCTCACCTGGAGTGCTGTGTCCAGGTCTGGGGTTCTCAGCATAAGAAACACATGGACCTGTTCGAGAGGGTCCAGAGGAAGCCTGGAGCCCCTCTGCTCTGGAGCCAGGCTTGGAGAGCTGGGGGTGTTCACCTGGAGAAGAGACAGCTCCAGGGAAACCTTATAAAGGGGCTTATAAAAAAAAGAGGAAGAGTGACTTTTTACGTGGGCAGAGAGTGATAGGACAAGGGGTAACAGTTCTAAAGAGGAGAGATTTAGATTTGATGTTGGGAAGAAATTCTTCCCTGTGAGGGAGGTGAGGCCCTGGCACGGAGTACCCAGAGAATCTGTGGCTGCCCCATGCCTGGAAGTGTCCAAGGCCAGGCTGGACCAGGAGCAACCTGGTCTGGTGGAAGGTGTCCCTGCCCATGGCAGGGGGTGGAATGGGATGGGCTTTAAAGTCCCTTCCAGCCCAGACCAGTCTGGGATAAGGAGCAGATCTCTCTCCTGTTGTGCCTGGACAGAGGTGCTGTGTGGAATCAAGAGCGTGGTAAGGGAACACCCTCAGAAAATCTCTGGGCTGCTCAAGAAATGCAATGACAGGTCCTCACTGTGATCCTGCATTTAGTGTTACTCATCATTTATCAGAAAACATAAATGATTCAATGAACGCTCAAACTGTTAAATATATCTGAGGACATTCAGTTCAGGAGGGAATAAATCAGCACAGGATTATTGCATTTAAAGAGGAGGTGGGGAAATTGGAAACAATACAGTAGTCTGCTCTCCTTTTGTGAGCTCTAATTGTCCTTCCCCTGTAATTCCAAGAGAAAGAGGCCATTCCAAATTACACTGTAACAAATATAAAACAATGGTGTAGAAGAATGCCTTACATAATTAACCTCTGTGGCTCCCTGCTTCAAAACATTCTGCCTGACAGCTTCAAACTGGATTTCAAAGGGGACCAGTCATAGGCTGGTGGGAAGGCTTAGTCCTTTCATCACGGGCTTTTCTTTTATCTTCATATTTAGTCTCAGTTAACAGACTGTGTGATAATAAATTCATGTCTGATTTCCTTTTACGTTGGATATGTGCAAAAAGAAAACAAAGTCTAAGTAATATATAATTTATGTATAAGTAATAAGTAATATATATTTTTATATATTTATATATTTATATATTTATATATATATATATTAATTTTTTATATATATATATATATGAGATTTTTTACAATTCTTTTGCTTTTGGTAATCATAGGTGTCCAAAATGCCTGTGGTTCTCTAACAGGATCAAATCTGGATGATTTAGTCAGTGTAATCTCCAGAAGTGGTGTAAGCACCAGCATGTGCTGGTCCTAAATGCAGACAGAAATAAACTAGTGATAAAAAGAAATAAACAGTAGCAATCATGCCCTGGGATTCTCCACTCTGAAATCCTTTGTAGTTTTTAAAAGGTGAATTGAATCCTTAAGTGTACCTGCTCTGGCTGGAGTGTCCGAGGGGCAGTGCGTAAGCACAGGGCTGCCGGGGCCTAAGGCAGACACTTTGCTGTGCAAAGTAAAAATTATTCTAATCATCTCTTTGATAGCACTTTGAATTTTGTTGGATCACAGCTCCTGATCCAGAGAACTGGGGGAGCTGTCCTGTGAGTTCCCACCGGTCAGTGGATGGAGATCTCAGCTCCAGGCTCTGCTCCGCGCCGTACGGCTCACTGCTCTGGGACTTGGACTGCCCATTGTTGATCTCAGCTGCAGGGGAGAAAGCAAACGCAGGTTTAAGGAAAAGAAAGTGAGGGAATTCACTGTGCTTGTGGGGATTTCCCTGAGGGACTCGTAGCTGAAGTGTCCTGCTCCCTTGCTCGCTGTGAAGCGGTGCAGCAGCTGGACGTTGTGTGCTCCATGGCAGTAGCTCCAACGCTATGCTGCCACCTGATCGGGATGTGCCTCCTGTCTGCAGGTGGACTCGGAGGAGCCGGTGTTCGAGGCGGTGATAAACTGGGTGAAGCACTCGAAGAAGGAGCGCGAGGCGTCGCTGCCGGAGCTGCTGCAGTACGTGCGGATGCCGCTGCTCACCCCGCGCTACATCACCGACGTCATCGACACCGAGGTACAGCGGCCACTGCCTGCTCCTGCCTGGGCTCTGCTGGCCCCCAGCATGTATGCAAAGCTCTTTCTCTGCTGCCACTCTTTGGTGACACCGTGCAGCTGTCCCTGCTCAGCCGCAGCGCTGCTGTCACACTGAGCTGTGTTTGCTGTGCCAGCAGTCACAGCATCCCGCTCTGCAGCCACAGGGCGCCCTCTCCAGAGCCATTAGCCAGCTGTCTCTGCAGATATCCACAGCACCTTTCTGTTGTCATCTCTTGCAGTCTCCAAGTGCTTTCTGCCTTCATTCCTAAGTGCTGGCAGGGCCCCTTCCCGCAGGCTGAAGATTGCTGCCATTGATCTCAGGGAGGTCATGACTCCTCAGAAGGTGTCTGAGGTGCAGATGGCCAGCAAGTACCTCTAAGTGAGAAAAAAAGCAGCTGCGTGGGTCCAGGACCTAACACACGGTCAAGAGCCATGGCTAACGCTGCTGCTTTGTGTTCTGGGATGCTGCAGAGGCAGCCCAAAATGGGGACAATGCAAAGTGACTATTAAGCTTTTAAGTGCAAGTTTAATTCTAGACAGGAAGTGATGCTGACTCCAGACAAGATTTCAAAGGAAGGCCCAGAGAAGGTCAAACCAGCCTTCAGGTTAGATGGTGATAGGAAGTACTCAAGGGTTACTAGTCCTTGTCACCTGGCAGGTGCTGAATGGTGAATGACAGATGTTTCTCTGTGTCAGGAAAAGGCTGATTTAGCAAGTCATCTCGGATGTGATGGATCATGGATGTTATTAAATCAGGACAACCTAATGGGCTGTTGTGGTAGGTTGTGCTAGAGCTAAAGGGTGTTCAGTCAGATTGTCATGGTCTGCTTCAAACTGAAATTTAAGCTAATGGAAAAGGGACTGGTACCAAAACAAATAGATCTGTTCCAAATCCAGCCCAAGACAGTGTGTACAGCCCTCAGCTCTCAGAGCGAACGTGGACGGTGACCTGTCCAGTATGGCAGTGCCACACACTGGTGGCACATCCAGCTTGGGGCAGTATGGAGAGTGGAGCGTTGGCTCCATGTGGCTGCCTCACAGACACAAGGAACCTGTAGAGGTAAATCTGAACTTACTGAAGCAGCAGGTACACCCAACACCCATGGGAAAATGAGTGCTGAGCTGAAGGGAGGTTGGTCCAGGCCCTCGGCTAGGGAAGGGAATTACACAGCATTGTGCAAGGAGATGAGGCTGTCCTTGGATGCCCCTCACTCTTCAACAAGACCTCAGTGTTCCTGTTGCCTCTTCACAACTCCATGTCCCATGTGCAAAGTGATCAGGGCAGTAAATCAGCTAAACAGTTTCATTGTGCTGTGCTGTCCCCCTCTCCTCCAATAGCATGTACAGGACAAGTTATGTGGGGCAGATCAAGTGTGGTTTCATTGCCAGTTCCCCTTCCTAGTCATACTTCTGCTGGCTTAAATGGAGCAGAAGTGGCTTTTCCTTATTGTTGGAACTCGGCCATTTCCTTTAAGGAGCCTTCAGTGCCAGACTGTGAGGATGGAGCCATATCTTCTCAGCTGCAGTCTGGTCTTCAGTTGCCTTTGCATTTCCCTGCATGCAGTATCTGCACCAGGACTCGCACACAAGTCCTTTTTGTGCTGTCTGAGCTGATGAGAGTTGGCTTTAGGACAGTTCCTCTGAGGTTTCTTAAAATACATTGCATGTACCAGTGACTCATGTTTCTCCCCAGCCTTTTATACGCTGCAGCCTGCAGTGCAGAGACCTCGTGGACGAAGCCAAGAAATTCCACCTTCGGCCCGAGCTCCGGAGCCAGATGCAAGGACCCAGGACACGAGCACGTCTGGGTGAGCAGCAGAGGAAAGGACCCTGAGAGGGGCCAGGGCACTGGCAGGTGTTGTGTCAGACACCTTGACTAATGCCTTGTAACTGTGTTGATGTTCTTCACAGCAGTAACTTGTCCCGTGGTCCCCAGCGGGACAGAGAGCGGACTGGAGCAAAGGACAGAGGTGCCTCTTTTACAGAGGCACCTGTAAAAGAGGTTTATAGATTGCTTAGTGCCAGTGTGGGGACTAGCTGATTGCCTTTAATCCCAGGCCCCTGCTGTGGCCTTAAAAACAGTTTCCTGAGCTCCTGGTGCCTGCAGATACATTTGTCCCAGCATGCATCTGTCCAAGAACTGTGGGAAGAGTTTCTTCCTGTGTGAAGAGGCAGGTATCAGAGTCCAAAATAGAGCTGTGAGGTGAGTGACAGCAAGTTGCCACAGAGAATCGAACAGGGGAAGGTGCAAGGAGGGAGACGGAGATGTCCCTCTTCCCCTTTAGAGGTGCTTTTTTTTTTCTCCCTAGCCTTGTTAAGGCAAATAAATTGTGATATCTTCTTCCAAGCACAGTCACTGAGTTGTTCGGCAAATGCTTGTCTTAGGGAAAAACAGTGGAAAGGGTACAAAAGGAGATATAAAGGAATGAACTTCAGCACCTGTCTGAGGCAGCTTGCCTTTTCAAAGTGCCTCTGATGTTAGGAGAAACAGCCCTCCAGCAGCCAGCTCCTAACACCTCAGTCAGTTGTCTGCCACGTTCTGAATAGTTCCTCCCTTCTCTTTCTTGCTGAGCACAGAGGGAGTGTGAGAGCCTGAGCCAGATTAGGTCCCTTCTCCAGAGCCGAGACAAAAACAGGGATTTAGAGACAGCTTTGTGCCAGGGAAGGCTCAGAGTTTCTTCAGGTTGTTCCCCTGAAGTGACCCTTTGGTTGTGAAGGGATTGACTTGGCTTTGCTGTCCCTCTGTACCTCAGGAGCTAACGAAGTGCTGCTCGTGATCGGCGGCTTTGGCAGCCAGCAGTCCCCCATTGATGTGGTGGAGAAATACGACCCCAAGACCCAGGAGTGGAGCTTCCTGCCGGTAAGGGACTGGTTCCGACCACCACTGGGCTGACCAGGCTGTGAGCAAACTCGGATCCTGCAGCACCAGCTGGATAACAATCTCCTTGGGCTGTCCTGTGCAATCTGCTGAGGATTTCTGACAGAAATTCTTCAGCGATTTACATGGTGAATGCTGAAACCACTTCAGCTTGCAGAGTGACTGAGGGAGAGGGGGTTGTTGTCATAGACCTGATCAGCTGAGCCTGCAGAGACCCACATCTTGGTTGTGGGAGTGAGAACGATCATGTTTCTTAGTGAAGGGGTGTGAAGCTGTAAGGTTAGTGATGATAATTGGAATGTCAATAGGAGCAGTGTAATCAGTGCAGTCTTCAGGCTGCTGCGTGATCCCACTGCTTGCAGCATTTTGGAGCAAAATGGGAAGAGAGAATTCCTGCACTGAGCAGTATTTCTACCCAAATTAAAACCACCTTTATCTGTGTGAAATGGTGGAGAACTGCCTTTTCTTCAGTATCAGCTGTTAGGGCAGACTCAGTATCACCTGGTGTTCCAAAATTCTGATCTTTTTTGGAGGCTGAAAGCTTCATCAAATATTCCGAGTCCCTACTTTTCCTATTGCCAGTGGGAGGCTAACAAAATCGTCCCAAATGCATCAGAGGTTATGCAGCAGCACAGGATAAATGACATTTAGTGTGGAATATTTGAGTGCAGAGAGACACGGTCCTGAGAAGAGAGCATGGCAGGGGGAGGCAGGCACAGTCACTCAGGCTGTGTCCTTTAAATCCATAGAGCTGCCTGCCCTGGGGCAGTGAGCCGTTTCCCAGAGGAGCAGCAGAAGAGGGTGGAAGAGCAGTGGTTGGTCTCCGTGCCCAGTGTTGTTTCTGTCTGTGACCTTGGTGTTGCTTTGCTGTCCCAGAGCATCACCCGCAAACGGCGATACGTGGCCACGGTGTCCCTGCACGACCGCATCTACGTCATCGGGGGCTACGACGGGCGCTCCCGCCTCAGCTCCGTGGAGTGCCTGGATTACACGTCGGACGAGGATGGCATCTGGTACTCCGTGGCTCCCATGAACGTGCGCCGAGGGCTGGCGGGAGCCACAACCCTTGGAGGTACGTCCTGGTCACTGCCAGGGCAGAACAGCCTGTTCAGCTCTGGCCTGAGATGCCCTGAGCTGCTATGTGAAGAGTGGGCTGGCTCTGGGGGAGGAGGGAAGCCTGAGGTTCTGCCTTCTCATCACTGGGATGCAGGAATGGAAAACTTGCCCACATATCCTGAGAGGAGCTCTGCCTCCGCTGCATTCCTGCAGCATGTATCTGTCAACTGGGGGAAAGGGGCTCTGTGAGAGATTATGGAGTGGGAAGCTCTGAGGGTGGTGACAGCGTTGGGCAACGCTGAGCACAGGACACCAAGTACAGCTGTGACCATCCAGCACTGGAGTGACTGGAACATCTGCCTGGAAGGAGTGAGGACTTTGGGCAGGTACTGACACGAGGCTCGCCACGGGCAGGGTTTGGGTTTGGGCATGGCAGTGTTTCAGTGGTTCTGCAGCATGAAAAAAAAATAGCTGGATTGTGTGTGTTCTCTTTCATCCATCAGCAAGAAGCAGATTTAAGTGCCAGATGGAACTTGTGTTTGTTTGTTGGGCCTGTGAGCCAGGCTGAGGAGCCTGGGTTCATCTCGGCTCCCAGTGTGCCATGCTCTGTTTTCTGTGGCTTGCAGTCCATGTTGTAGCTTTGCTCTGTGTGTGAGGGCCCTGGTGCTCCATGCTCCTGGCTGACTGGCTGGGTCCCACCTCTGTCCCTGCAGACATGATCTACGTTTCGGGTGGGTTCGATGGGAGCCGCCGTCACACCAGTATGGAGCGCTACGACCCCAACATCGACCAGTGGAGCATGCTGGGAGACATGCAGACAGCACGGGAGGGAGCGGGGCTCGTGGTGGCCAATGGAGTCATCTACTGCCTGGGTAGGTACCCTCAGCACCTCTGGGAGCTGTGCAGAGCCTGCCTTTTTACCCAAGTGACCATTCAAGTGCTGCCTGAGCAGCCCCAACCTGTCAGGTCCATGTTAGCAGAGGTTTAACCTCACAGCACTCACAGCTGTGTCAGTGAGTGCTGCCTGACCTCACTGTTCCCATCACAATGGCTTGGGCTGCAGCTGTCCCATCACTGCAGGGAATGCTGCACACTGCAAATTAAACACAGTTTACACACATTGCATTTGAGGCATGGCAGAAGTGTGGAGGATAAGCAATGCCAGCTGAGGCTTTGTGTGGCCTGGCAGTGTCTAAATGCCCAGAGATGAAGCAGGTAGCTGTGGGACAGAGGGTACACCTGCAGTAGTGGCTGTAGTGCTCCAGAAATGTATCCTAAGCTGTCTGTTCTCCAGTTTCTTCCTGTAGCACTCATTTCAGTTTCAGAGCACTACACCAGCTGTGAATATCGTGAGATTGCCAGAGGACAGAGCACTCTGAAGCTTGCTCTGTGGGTCACCTTCTAGGCCCCTGAGAAGGCCTAGTGTTGCACCCACATCTGTTGCAGTCATGTTCCTGGGGAGTCACAGATCTTAGGCACTGGTTTCATAGAACCACTGAATGGTTTGGGTTGGAAGGGACTTCATCTCATTCCACCCCCTGCCATGGGCAGGGACACCTTCCATTAGACCAGGGTGCTCCAAGCCCTGCCCAACCTGGCCTTGAATCTGGCCATAAAGCAACCATGTTTATTCCCCTTCCTCATGCTGTTCCCCAGGGTGGATGGCAGCACACTGCTCCTTTGCTGGGGCTGCACAGAGATTTTAGTATCTGCTTGTGAAACAGCTCTTGAGAGATCCCAGCCTACACCATTCAGCCTCGTGCAGCTGCAGCACAGACCTGGGAGCTGCACAGCTGCAGGGCTGCACCAGCAGTGGCCTCAGTGTGCTCAGAGGCAGCTCCATGGGGCTGGCCTGGTGTGCTGGTTTGGGGAGGTGATGCTCTCCCACGTGGCCCGGTGCAGTGTGGGGGCAGAGCTGGCTCTGGGCTGGCTGCAGGATCCTCTGTCCCACCAAGATGGGCTGTGCTGATGGCAGTGCCACGCTGTGCTCGGGGCCCACCAGGAATGGTACTGCTCTCTGCACAGAAAACATTCTTCCCAGGTGAGCCCCATGGTTTGCTCCTGTGTTTTGTTTCAGGAGGCTACGATGGGCTGAACATCCTGAATTCTGTAGAGAGGTATGACCCCCACACTGGACACTGGACAAATGTCACTCCAATGGCCACTAAGCGCTCAGGTAAGAGCCCACAGTGTCACCATTGAGTCAGAAATGACACGGATAAATGAGCGACACACTCCATGTGTTTTCAGAAGGCTAATAACAATTTTATTAGGAACCCATTCCTTTTTATACTCTAGTTCACTGCAGGTTTTGATTAAAGAATCAAAACACCATCACCATTGGCTAATTAAGAAGACACCCATCTGTAAACAACCTTATGGGAAAATAACTTATTACAAACACCACCTGTGGATTGTTTCGTATTGGGCTATGATTCTGTCTCTCCAGCTCCCTCAGACCAATTCATGGGAAAGCTTATCTAGCTTTCTCTCTCTCTGACCAGACTGTCACATCCACACCCACAGTGCCTTGAGGTCAGTGTGTTTCCTGCTGCACTGAGGGAGCAGTCACTGCTGGTGTGCTCTGCTTCCCTGGAGGATGCTCTGGCCCCAGTGGGTGGGTTGGCTTTGAGAAAGGATGATTTTACTGGCTTGAATTCCTAAGAGAAATATTCATTTTCACGTGCCTCCATCCCAAGCCAAGGTGTGTATAGAGGAATGTAGTGGCAGGGTTACAGGTTACAGGGAGGCAGATGAAATGCTGTGTGACTTCCACAAGGAGGAACAATGCCTGCCATGGAGAGCAGCTCCCAAGGCACAAACTGACCACAGTACTGGGTCAGTGCTCGTCAGCTGCACGGGACACGGTGAAGGCAGGTGTGCCCTGCCAGGCTCCTTCACCTGAGCCCTGCTCCAGGGCAGCACTGCCACAGCAGTGTCACCCAGCAGTGGGCTACACAAGTGGTACAGTCACACAATAATTATTGCCCAACAACTCTTCACTTGTCTCTCTGCCCGGTGTTCTATCCAAGCTTTAAGCTGGCACTTGTATCTAGGACAAAAATACAGTTTAAATCCTACTTTTGGAGTATCTTTCTGTTTAAGCTCTCCTTCATTTCTCAGAGGGGTTGTCGTGGGGCTCCTGTAGCTCCTGTGTGCCCAGGTGTGTTGACCTCCTGCTCTTGCTGTGTGCCTCAGGCCTCCTGCCCTGCCCTCCAGGCCATGCTGATGGGCTGCCCTGGCCCTGTCTGTGTGTGCACAGGAGGGTGGTTCTGTGCCTCCACACCTGTGTGGCTCCCAGTGCTTACAGTTATGTGCTTAGACCCTCTTCCAAATCCCTTTTGAAGTTGCTTTTTCTCTACTTCTTTCAATAACTGGCCCTCACAGCCAGCCTGGGCAGCACTCCTCCATGTGATCCCTGTGCAGTGGTCCTGGTTAGGGACAAGTACTGGCTACTCAATAAAACTGGGCTCTGTTCCAAAAACATTTCAGTTTTCTTGTGCCTGCATTCACCAAAACCCCAACCCTTAAATATTTATTCATGAGACTGGGATATTCCTGTTAAGTGTTGGTTTATCTACCAAGAATAGATTTGATTTAGGAGCTGGGTACTTTCCACATCCAGGAAGGCCATACATATAAAACACAGGATAAAATCTGCAGGTTTTTCTAGGTCAGAGGCACCATGTGAGGTCAATCCATGAATCTCTAGGAAGCTTGAGGATCAGATGGGGCCTGCTTTGAGCACCAGAGAAGGCTGACTTTAAGACCAGAAGCAGAGTTCAGGCTTTCTACAACAGGCATTTCCCAGGTCTGTGCTCCCCACAGGAGCTGGAGGCTTTTGTTGCTGTGCCTTGGCTGCAGCATGAGCTCCTTGGTGCCACAAGCCAGCAGGAACCTGGTGAGGCTCTTGACCCAACACTGGCTCACCTGGTCCCTTCCTTGGCACTGTGACCTGGAGTACCAAGATCTGAAACATGGGTGTTCCCAAAGGCCTTTTTTTGCTCAAGTTTTTGTGCTGCCACACTGGTAATAACACCCCTGACTACTCACACCCTAGGTGTGAGTGCTGGTGACCTTGGACCCTGCAGGATTTCTTTTGCCCCCAAAAAACCCTCTAAGAGTTATCCACGTGCAGGGGTTTGAATTCCAAGACCAGGACTAAGAGTAATCTTGGCTCTATTCACAGAGATCATTTCCTCCTTGTTTCTTTTCACCTCTTAGGTGAAAAGAATTCTGATTCTGGAGGGAGGCTACCTTTCAGAGACCTTGGCCATAGTGCATTGCTGGACCAAATTTCCCTGATTAGGCCTTGGTTTGGTCTCTTCAGCCAAAGCTCCTGGAGAGCCCACTGGGCCAGCCTGGCCATTCCCAGCTGTTCTGGGGCTCTCAGCAAGGACAGACAGGGAAACCAGGACGTGTTTAGTGGAACAGAAAGTCTCTTACACCCTGTTTGTAAAGAAACAGATCCATGCCAGAGTAGCTGGCTCATTCCCTTCAGGATATTCATTAGTGCAGGAGTTCCATGTGGGTGGTGACAGCCTGACAGGGCTGACTGTGCAGGAGCCCCTGAGGCCACCGAGCGCATGGTAATGTCACAGTGTCCTCCTGTGCTGTACCTGAGGGGGCTGCCAAGGAGGAACTAAAGCTGCTGGGGGTTATTTGCTGCTGGTTTCATAAATTCCCAGTTGGAGCAGCATATTATTGTCTGCTTTCACTGTGAGAACACCTGTTCAGGCAGCTGCTCCAGCCACCTCTGCCTCTGCAACAGTGTAGAAACCAGTTTTCATTTTGTCTTCCAGAGGAGTAATGTCAGGGAAATCCCTCCTCCAGCTTTGCATGGAGCAGTGTGCAGCTACTCTCCAGGCCACAGCCAGGAGCTGGGTGACAGCAGGGAGTCAGAAACACCAGAGGAACCTGGCTCTGGCTGACAGTCCCAGCCGGCTGCCTGCCAGCAGAGCAGGCCTGGTGCTGCTCTGCTCACACACCTGTGGTCAGGTGTCAGCCCAGGTAAAGCTCTTGTGCTGCTGTGCTGCTTAGGCCCCCCCTGCCACAGAGTCAGCAGTGTTTAGTGGAGCGAGGTGTTTTCATGTTACATATTGGGGACAACAGAAGACACGGTTATCAGCTCTTTTGGGGGAGGTACAAGCATAAAAAATGTCCCGTGGAGAGGGAGGAATTGACCTGCTCACCTTGTGGCAGCGAGCCCGGTGCTGCCGGTGTCACTCGTGAGTGTGACTGGGCCACCTTCTCTCCGCAGGGGCTGGCGTGGCTCTGCTCAATGACCACATCTACGTGGTGGGTGGCTTCGATGGCACGGCACACCTCTCCTCGGTGGAAGCCTACAACATCCGCACCGACTCCTGGACCACGGTGACCAGCATGACCACGCCCCGCTGCTACGTGGGGGCCACCGTGCTGCGGGGCCGGCTCTACGCCATCGCCGGGTAAGCCCAGGGGCCCTGCAGCTCTGGGTGCTCAGCAAGTGACCCGAGGGGACACAGCTGCTGCCCCTTCCACGGGGCCTCTCCTCCATGAGAGGAGACACCCACAGGGTCACCGTGCCCAAGCAAAACAGGCAGCACAAAGGTCCAGGGCCCAGGCAGGCGGGAGAGCGGCAGCAGACAGCGATGGCAGCCTGATGCAGGGGTTGTAATTTGGGCTATTCCAGCCTCCCAGGAGGAGCTGTGAATGCCTCAGCCTCTTCTCCAGCACCATCCTTCATCTGTAACTTTCTGTCCTGGCAGATACGATGGCAACTCACTGCTGAGCAGCATCGAGTGCTACGACCCCATCATTGACAGCTGGGAAGTGGTCACCTCCCTGGGGATGCAGCGCTGCGACGCGGGGGTCTGCGTCCTTCGGGAGAAGTGATCAGGAGGGAACTCACAAAGAAAAGCATTCTAAAAAGTCTCAGCTGGAGGAAGAGTCCCAAATGATTTGCAGTGACTGCTCTTGAGAGTTGTGGATGCTGTGGGAATGGGCACGAGAACAGCAGCTTTCTGTGCTGCTTGTGACTAGAGCATGTGCATAGCTGTGTGATCTCAGCAGTCATTTGAAATCGGGGGCTCTCTGGGAAGCTGGAGGAAGGGGATGAATGGGTCAGGAGAAGCTGCACTCTCTGCTGTTCCTGTGGCTCAGTCTGTGGGCAGAGCAGAGTTGCCCCAGCCTGGTCTCAGCCAGCCTGGTGACCCCTCCCAAGGACATGTACATACCCCTGGGTCACCTCTTCAGCCACCGCAGGACCCCGCGGGTCCTCGGGTCGCTCTCAGCCGTGTGGATGTGTGAGGGTGAGTCCAGCTGCTCTTATGTTCCAGCTTCAAATCATCGTGTCCGTACTGAATGTTCCAAGGTGCTCCCGAGCACGCGTGGCTGCAGAGCCAGGCTGGCTGGTGTGTGTGAGGGGGCCTGCACTGGCACTGTGTCTGCAGGGTCCTCGCAGGGCTGTGCACAAAGGAGTCGAAGGTTAAAGCTGTCAGCTACTGTGACCAGAGCCTGAGGCCACAGGGGCAGAGGCAGGGGAGGAGCTCGTTGCCTGCCACAGAAGCATCTGCAGTGTTTGTGCTCTTGAGCAGGTGCTCAGCAAGGTTCCTCACATCGTGTTTCCTCAAAAAGCTTGACAGCTCCAGCTGCAAATGATGTGTAGCACCGGGAGCTTGGCCGTGCCTGTGCCCCACCCTGTGAGCTGAGGCCAGGAGAGCAGGGACACAGTGGCTGCTGCCCACCAAGGTCCTGCTGGGTGAGTCACTGGGGTTTGTCCCACACAAAATGCTGAGTCCAGCACAGCCAAGGCAGACTTTCACTCAAGTTCATTGTGTTGGTTTTCCTTTTATCTAGGATTTTTCTGCTTCCAGGGCTGTTCTGGAGTGACATCCGGGATTCTGTTTTGCCCTTTGTTCTCAGCTGTTTATTCCCCTGTCTCATAACTCCACACATCCTGTGACACTTGCTATCCCTGGCCTGCCCCGTGAGCCCAGGTGAGGCTCCATCGGTGGCTCACAGCAGCTCATGGAGCACTCCCTGCTCAGCATGTCCTGCCTCACTGCGTTCCTGGGAGCACGGGCACCCCTCTGCCATCAGCTTGCCCCACAGTGCCTGGGCTCCATGTAGTGCTGCTCGTTGAGCTTCCTGCTGACTCCTTGCTTGGGGACAGGGTGGGATCAGGGACGTGGTAGCATGACCTAATTATGCACTTTCAGCCAATGCTCTGACCTTCTGCGTTTGTTTCTATCACACAAGTGTTCTGTGGTTTTGTTTCCTATGTTTATTTTTTAATGAAAGTATAAAGAATAAAATATTTCCTGAGCCAGTAGGAGTTTAGCTTCTGTTCTCTACCTTCCAGACATATGTCTGACTGCTACGTGGAGGGTTTGTGCAAATCCTGTGTTAGACAGGCAGCTACCCTCAGGTGTGTCTCTGCCCTGCAGCTTCAGCCTAGTAATGAAAAGCAGCTGCTCCAGCTGTGAGATCTGTGGCACAGTCCAGCCAGGCCTGGAGGACTCCCTAGGGAGGGAATTTCTTGCAAGGTCTGTTGGAGAAGAGCATGGCAGCAGAGAGGAAAAGACTACGATTACAGTCAACAGAAATAATGAATAATCAGGGGCTGAACATGAGCCCAGGTGGCCACAAAGGCTAATGACACCTGGTTTGTACCAGCCATGGTGTGACCAGCAGAACCAGTGACCATCCCTCTACGCTGGGCATTGCTGAGGTCACACCTCCAATCTGGGATCAGTCTTGGGACCCTCACAAGGACATTGAGGGACTGGAGCGTGTCCAGAGAAGGGAATGGAGCTGGGGAATGGGCTGGAGCACCAGGAGCGGCTGAGGGAGCTGGAAAGGGCTCAGCCTGGAGAAAAGGAGGCTCAGGGGGACCTTGTGGCTCTGCACAACTCCTGACAGGAGGGGGGAGCTGGGGAGGGTCAGGCTCTGCTCCCAGGGAACAGGGACAGGACAGGAGGAAACGGCATCAAGTTGTGCCAGGGGAGGTTCAGGTTGGATATTGGGGGAAATTTCTTCCCTGAAGGGCTGGTCAGGCCCTGGCACAGCTGCCCAGGGCAGTGGTGGAGTCACCATCTCTGGAAGTGTTTAAAAGACCTGTGGATGTGGCCCCTGGGGACATGGTTTAGTGGTGAACATGGCATTGCTGGGGAAATGGTTGGACTCAATTATCTTAGAGGCCTTTTCTAAATTAAACAATTCCATAATTCTAATACTGTTGCAGTAGAGCTGCAGTTGCAAAAAATTACAGCTCCTTTGTCTACCATGGGCATGTGGGACGAATGGAGCCCAGGATTAATTCATCTGTTCACATGCAAAAGACAGATTGTGCTGGTTTCAGGGCAAACTGCAGCATTCTGCCCCAGGAGCCTCTGATGGCTCCAAATCCTCCACCTACTACCCAGTCCCCCCATAAACAGCTCACCATTCACTCCAGATGTTCAGGATCCTCTCCTGACACCTGTCCAAACTGCTCCATCATTCTTTAGCCAGCAAGAAGTGGGGAAGCAAAGAAGGGAACAGGCCCTGTCTGGGGAGTGCAGCACTCACCAGGAAGCACTCACTGGTCCCATCCATGGATCTGTCATACCGGTGCCCCTCTGGCACCTGCAGGGTGCAGGCAGTGCAGGGGGAGTTCCCAGGCTCTGATACTGACCCTGGAGCTGCCAGTAGCTCCTCTCCCTTCCCTGACGAGCCCTGCTCTCCTGCAGAGGGCTCAGGAGGATTCAGCTCCAAAAGTGTCCAGTGTGTGGTTAGGCAGAAACTCAGCAGTTGGGCAGATTGAAGCAGCAGCATCAGAACTGGGTCACAGCAGGATGTGACTCTGTGAGAATGGCCAGCAGACCCATCCCTGCCTTTCCACGACAGGATGTACTGAAGGGTTTGAAGAGGAACTGGTGTTTCCAGGGAGGTAATGTGCAATATAAATCTTCAAAATGCTCCGTGTTGGTGCTGGAGATGAGAAAATGTCCAGGCTCCTGCTGAAAGCGAAACAAAGGGACAAAATGTTCTGCTTGGGAGGAAGCTGGTATGGATTCTCCCTGGCCAGCAAGAGTGAAGCTTTGCTTCATGAATAATCCAGCAGAAAATGCCCAAAGGCAGAATTAAGGGTGAGTTTTCAACAGAGAAAGCTCCCATCCAAGACTTAAGAATTGACCAAAGATCCTATTCGTGGGTTTTTATTTACCTCTTGAACTGTTCACAAGGACTGTAACAATGAGAGACACCACTCCAGCCACCAGCCCTGACCAACCAGCCCAGCCCAGCAGCAGCTCGGGCCACAAGCTGGAGATATCAGCTGGTGTTGTGCCACTCGGGGGTTATGGGCTGGGGCCCTCCTCAGAAGTGCCCATCTCACGTTAATGTGACGAGGTGAGAGCAGACGCAGCACTGGCAGTGGGGATTTGCATCCTGCTCCAGCCTCCCCAGGGCAGGCAGAGGACTCACCTTCCCCCTCCATCTGGCTGGGATCTCGCCCTCACAGCCAGTGTTACCCCCAAAATGGGGATGTGGTACAACCAGGCAGAACCCTACAAATGTGTCACTGCATGTTCTGCTACAGACTGGGAGGGAAAGGCCTCCCCCACTGACCCTCCTGCAAAGGAGATGCATGGGCAGGAGCAGAGCTTTCCTGGCTGGGCTGGTATTGTAAAAAATGCAGCAAACCCCAGCTCAGGGAAGAAATGCTGAAGTCTGGCTCCAGATCAGAAGGCTGAAGGATAGCTTTATTAAAACTATACTATATTACATTAATGTACTATTTAAAGAGATACTATCCTATTCTACACACTTACTTCTTACTTACCTAACTCAAACTCCACTGAGAGCCCGAGCCACAGCTGGATCCCACTGGTCACTGACCCCAAACAACCTTCACCAGGATCCAACCCAGCCATCACTGCAGGTGAACAATCTCCACACCACATTCCACATGGGGAAAACAAAGGAGCAGAGACAAAGATTGTTTTCTTCTCTCTGTGCTTCTCCTGAGAGACAGAATGATGTCTCTCTGTCCAGAGAATGGGAATGCCGCAGTCTGGAGCAGGAGTGACCCATGGGGAGGCTCTGAAGCTCTGGAGAGAGAGAAGTGACACTGAAGTGGACTGTCCCTGCTCAGATGCCTCTGGGGCAGCCCGAGTCAGCTCCCAGGGCAGGGATGGCTTTAAACTCCCAGGAATGTTCTGGGGTGTTTTTCTCAAAATGGTGTTGACACCTACATGAGCAGGAAGGAACTCACTGAATCCAAGGATAACTGTACTTGGGAAGGGCGATCTGGTGGTCTGTAACCCTGATCCAGTTTGGATCAGGTTCTTTTGAGTCCAGAGCATCTCCAGGCATGGGAGCTCTGTGACTCCCCTGAGCCCCCAGACAGGTGGCTCTGGCTGTGGGACAGGACTGGACCCTGTCCCCTTCCCGTGGCTGGTTTGTGCCTGGCTCGGGGCAGCCCCAGGGCTGCTCAGTGGGCACTGCTGATGCTCTGGCTCCCCACACACGCCCAGACAGGGCTCAGGAGCTCAAACGCCCCAAACACTGCCCCTGCCTTAGAAACACCTGCACAGGTCCCAGGGGAGTGGGGTGATGTCTCCCAGCTACACTCACACCCCAGCTCGCGCCAGCATTGCCCAGGGCTGGAGCCTGAGGGGAGCAGCTGGATTCAGCAGATTTCATTGTCTGAAATGAAATCTGACAGGAAATAACCAACACATTCACGTTGGATTAGAGAGTAAAAGGAGGGAACTTTATTTCTGACTTTGTAATATATAGAATTTTAAAAGTGGTTGTGGATTGGAGGATGAAATTGTTTCTTTTCTAACTACACTGGTTAAACTAACAGTTTATTAATTTTCTCTTTTTACAAAGAAGAATGTAAAACAATCATTATTTACATGAACATGCATGAGAAACTCCAGCAGAAATATGGAAACATCAGAAGACATAGAAAACTTTTAGAAGAATTTTAAAAGAACAGGGTGACATTTCATTGCTGCTGAAATCCTCAGCTTTGTTTAGTGAATATCAGTGAATATTTAGTGAATATTTACCTCAAATATCGGTGCCCATTTCCAGCTTCTCCTGAGGGCTCTTGGCAGCAGGCAGTCAGGAGTGAGACAGCAGGAGGATGGAGCATATTTACACCAAACCAGGACATTTCTGGGATCTGGCCTACCTTCTGAAGAAGCAGCAGCTCACTCAAAAGGCCTCTTTCAATCTTTCCAACACTGACAGAGGAGCCTTAGCAGCATCCCAGGGCAGCACACAGCCAGAGTGGCCCAAAGGTGCTCAGTGAGGAGCAGCAGTCTCACCTGGGCGCCAGGACGTTGCCCGCAGCACTGCAGCCTGCGAGCCCTGGCACTGCCTCCGGCTCTGCCCCGGCTCTGTGGGGTCAGGCTGATCTCTGCTTTCCTCTCCAGGAACACGCACTGCTGCCAGTGTCAGCCCCTTGGCTCTTTCAGGGCCCTCTGTCCTGCCCTTCAAGGGGCTTCTCTCTGTGCCAAGCAGCCACGAGAGCAGCCCGGGCTCTCCCAAATGCCGATGCAGTCACTACGTGCGAAGATGTGCTGCAGCTTCAGAGTCCCAGGATGGGTCAGCTGGGAAGGGACCACCGTGGCTCATCTGGTCCCACCTCCCTGCCCAGGCAGGGCCATCCCAGAGCACACGGCACAGGATTGCTTCCAGATGGTTCTGGAATACCTCCATTGGTGGAGACTTTTAAGGGAGACAATTTCCCTTTGTCCAGCATCAACTGAGCTCCTTCTCCTACCACGAACTCAAGCATCTCCAGACTCCCATGCCTGGGAAGTGACCGTCCCTCATGGTCCCTGTGGGCAGGCCACGACAGACACGGCATCGCCAACTCCTGCCAGTCCAGGATCCCTGGGGGACCAGAAAATCCCAGACTGGTTTGGGTGGGAAGGACCTTAAAACTCATCCCATCCCCCTTGCCATGGGCACGGACACCATCCACCATCCCAGAGTGCTCCAAGCCCGTCCAGCCTGGCCTTGGACACTGCCAGGGATCCAGGGGCAGCCTGTGCCAGGGTCTCAGCCTGTGCTGGGGTCCGGCCACTCCCAGGGCAGGATCCCGGGGCAGGATCCCGGTGCAGGATCCCTAGGCCAGCATCCCGGTGCAGGATCCCTAGGCCAGCATCCCGGTGCAGGATCCCTAGGCCAGGATCCCGGTGCAGGATCCCGGGGCAGGATCCCGGGGCAGGATCCCTAGGCCAGGATCCCTAGGCCAGGATCCCGGTGCAGGATCCCGGGGCAGGATCCCGGTGCAGGATCCCGGGGCAGGATCCCGGGGCAGGATCCCCAGGCCAGGATCCCGGTGCAGGATCCCTAGGCCAGGATCCCGGTGCAGGATCCCTAGGCCAGGATCCCGGTGCAGGATCCCGGTTCAGGATCCCTAGGCCAGGATCCCGGTGCAGGATCCCGGTGCAGGATCCCGGTGCAGGATCCCGGTTCAGGATCCCTATGCCAGGATCCCGGTGCAGGATCCCGGTGCAGGATCCCTAGGCCAGGATCCCGGTGCAGGATCCCCAGGCCAGGATCCCGGTGCAGGATCCCTAGGCCAGGATCCCTAGGCCAGGATCCCGGTGCAGGATCCCTAGGCCAGGATCCCGGTGCAGGATCCCGGTTCAGGATCCCTATGCCAGGATCCCGGTGCAGGATCCCGGTGCAGGATCCCTAGGCCAGGATCCCGGTGCAGGATCCCTAGGCCAGGATCCCGGTGCAGGATCCCGGTGCAGAATCCCTAGGCCAGAATCCCGGTGCAGGATCCCGGTGCAGGATCCCCAGGCCAGGATCCCGGTTCAGGATCCCCAGCCCGGAACTCCCGGGGTGGGGCGGGGCCACCACCGCAGGGCGGGGGCCATGCCGATGACGTCACTCAGCGCGCTGCTGACGTCACGCCGCCGACCCCGCCCCTCGCCATGGCGGCGCCCTGCGCGGAGATGGAGCCGGCGGCGCCTCCGGCCTCTCCCCCCGCTCCTCCTGCGGCCGCGCCGGGCTCGGCCGGGCTCGTGTGCGCGCAGGGCCGCAACCTGCGGGCCGTGCTGTGCCAGCGCTGCGGCTCCCGGGTGCTGCTGCCCGGCGCCGCCACCTTCGCCCGCCGTGAGGTACCGGGGGGTTCGGGGGGGGGCGGGCGGTGCCGGCCCGGCGGTGACGGCCCCGTGTCTCCGCAGCTCCTCCTGCCCGCCATGAGGAAGAAGGCGGCGGCGGCGGCGGCGGGAGGCGGCGGGGACGTGCTGCGGGAGCACTGGCTGGTGCGCGACATGTTCTCCTTCGAGAACGTGGGGTTCACCCGCGACGTGGGCAACGTGAAGTTCCTGGTGTGCGCCGACTGCGAGGCGGGGCCCATCGGCTGGCACTGCCTCGACGACAAGGACAGCTTCTACGTGGCGCTGGAGCGCGTGGCCCACGAGTGACGCCGGCCCCGGGCTGGGAGCCGGGCCCGGCCGCCGGGAGCCCCGACGGCCCCGTGGGCGGGCAGCCCTGCGGACTGACCGCGGCTGCTCGCCCCGGAGCCCGACTGAGCACGGCCCGCCTGCCCCGCGGCCTGGCTGGCCACAGCTTGCCTGCTCCCCGGTGTGACTGACCCACAGCTCAGCTGGTCACCCCATTTCCCAGATCCACAGGCTGAGCAGCGTCAGGAATCGCAGCCCTGGCGCAGCCAGCTCCTCACCTGCAGCCACACGGGAAGAGTGGTGGTGGTGGGAGGGTCCCTGTACCCTGCAGGGACAGCTCACCCTGACATTTCTGCCTCGCAGCCCAGTCTGCCCCAGTCTGGCTGCTCTGCCACTTCCCTGGTGGCTGCTGTTGCTCCAGGGGGCTGAGGTGTCTCGCATACTGGTGGCCCTGTGACGCCACGTAAACTGGAGCACTGGGACAGGGCAACAGGAGGACAGGACTGCTGCACTGCGTCATCCTGGCAGCTGAAACTGTCTGACCTGCGGCCAGAGCAGTTCCAGGGCTTAAGGCTGCATCTTCTGTTGATTTTCAGAAGGAATGTTTGCTGCCCCAAGCTCTAACATTTATGTTCTCCAAAACCTCATCCCACCTGACAGCTGTGGCACCTGAAGTGAGTGTAAGGCATTCAAGCTAACGTGTGCAGTTCTATTAACTGAGTACTTGGGAACAAAACACAGGTAGAATGTGCAGACAGCATAAGCTGACAGAGCAGCAAACAAAGAACATGTGCCAGACCATAGAGCTTTCAGGCAGCAAGAGTGAAGAGATTCCAGCCTGAAAAGCATCTGAATCATTGGACAGGCAGTGCTGAAGCATGTCAGAACATATGTGTGTGTGTGTGTGTGTTAAACAGTGATGTCAGGAAGGAATTTCTCTTCTGTAAAAGCTGGTGGTAAGAGTAATCTGGGATATTGTGACCAGTTTTGGTTTCTGCCTTTTAAAAGCTGGGCACTAAGAGCTAATTAAAAATGGAAGGAGGCTGCAGCAGCCATGGTTCTCCCTGCATTTATCACTGCTGGTAATTGTGGCCCAGCTCATTCTCCATTGCTGAGCCCTGTGTGAGTGATTGAGCAGCTCTCCAGGGATGCTTTGGGGTCCCTGGTGCTGTGCCTCACTGTGGGACATATCACTGTCCTCTGCTCATGAGCACTAACCCAGCTGTGAAGGCTTAGCTGTCACCGTGCTGGGTGATGGACTTGCTTGTGCCAACAAACTCAAGGTGGGGTGTCGGTGTACTGCCCCAAGGCTGTGGGAAGAACCTTTCCCTTGCCCCTCTAATGAAGCAATTTTGCTGGCAGGGCTCTGTGGGGCAGGCACAGCCTCAGATGAGTCTCCCAGAAGAGGCATCCTGACAAGTCCCTTCTTCCTGCAGTGCTTGAGCACCTGCACTTCTACAGTTTGGAGACACTGCCTTAATGTGTGGCCTGTTCTGGGGCTGCTCTGTCAGGAACCTCTGCTGTGGGCAGTCAGGATTTATCAGGGCAGGGAGAGAGGCAGAACTGTGGTCTGGGGGCTGAGGGCCTCGCTGGAGCAGGAGGCAAATCCTGTGCTGTGTCCTTGCTAAATGTGTCAGATGGACATTTGTCATGGAAACTGCTTCTTCCCTCCTGCCCTTCCTGTCTCTTAGCCCTAAGCCCAAGGACTGCACAGGTTCATCAAGGAGATGTGCCTCAAAGGACAGGAGAGCTTCACATGGGTTCTGCACAGGCAGAATGGTGGGATCACATCACTAGTTTCACACTTTCATTTGGATTCTTGTCTCTTAGGATGTGTTCTGACCTGTAATACCCCACTTACAGTCCATGTTACTTTAACATGCTGCACTGCACAAGTCTCATTTTGAAGGAGCCACTGTGCAGAACAGACTGGAAATCAGCTTGAGTAACACTGAGTAAACTACCTTCAAGAAGTAGTACTTGTGGATTCCTGAGTAGTGGGTGGCACTGGGAGGAGCTGGGGGGTGATGGCAGTTTTCCCTGTCAATAGAACACCCCTGGAGGGATGGGAGAGCTCAGGTCAAAGCCTTCACGTTGGAATTTTCAGGCAGCAGCTGAAATCCACCTCAGCACAGCCCTCAGAGTGCTGGGAGCTCCTGCTCCTCTTTGCTGGGAGAGGGGAGCTGAATCCTCCACGGATCCAGGTCTGTTTTCTGCTGATTTAAATATTAAATAGGATCACATAGTCTTGAAATGCTAAGAAGAAATGAACAGTGTGATGGGAATTCTCGGGAAGAAGCTTTTGTACCATGAGATCTTGGGCATCATTCAGCCTCAGGTAGGGTCTTGGGTTCCTGCAGCTTGGAGAGGCCATGAGAAACACCCCTGCAGTGCTGGTGGCACAGGCAGAGACCTGGGGCACGTGATGGGACAGCGGTGCAGTCCAGCTCTCAGTACCTGGGCTAATTCACGTTCCCAGAGGTGACTGAGAATTTCAGGGGGGTGGGCCGGAGGTGGGGAAAAGGCAACAAGCACACTGTGTGGAATTTGAGCTCAGGCAGCTCCACTCTGCAGTTAGTGGAGCTTTGGGGGAGGAGTGTCCCAGTCAGCAGACATGGCCTGGGGAAAGAAGAGAGCTGCTGCTCACTGGACACATCACCAGGTTTGGGATCTGCAGAAACTGCACCGTTCCTGTGTCAATGAGAGCTAATAAAAATTCACATAGACTCACAAATATTTTCACTGCTTTTTATCCAGCATGTTGAAAAACTGTTTTCCAGTTGCTTGTGGTAACTCCTAGAAAATAAGGGTAGACAACCCTCAGGCATGGGGAACACTTACATAGGACCTGGGAAAGCTCATCTTGCAGCCTGTCTTTCTCTGTCAACACCAAGACAGTGCAGAAACTCTTAGTTCCACATGTAGGTCACTTTGAATTAATTTGAAAATGGATTCTTCTATTTAATGCGTGCACAGATTTGACTCCTGAGACCATCCTGTGTTAAGATGTAGCAGTGCCTTGAGAGGGAACAGTAACAAACCTGCATCCTCTGCTCCAGCCAATCCCTCCAGCAAGGTTCAAGGGGGCAAATAATAAGAATCTTGTCTAATTGCTTCCTAGTATGGATTTAAGGCATGCCAGGTTTGTATGGGTCAGGTGTTTATATGCCATACATGGGCTTAGGATGGTTAAAAGCAGACCTTGCTCCACTCTGGCTCTGGTATTGGGATGGGTTCACAGCCTAGAGACATGGTCTGAGTCTGGCTGACATTGGCAGCTCCTGTAGCTTCACCTCTGCTCCCATTCCCACCCAAACCTCCCACTCGAGCAGCTGCTGAACCCTTTGTATGTTCCATTTGATAACTTAGGCTAAAGCTTCCTTTCTTGGCTGCTGGGTTGACACATGCAGCCTGTGAGACGCTCCAGGGGCAGTGGCAGGATGGAGGCCATCCCTCCTTTTTGGCAGCTGCAGGCTGTGAGATCAGCTGAGCTGTCCTGGGGAACTGCCACAAGTCATGCCTTGCACAGAGGTCACAATCACACTCTTCCTTCCCTAAATGAGTTACATTTCACTGAATCAGGTAAGTGGTGCATGGAGCAGGGGCTGGGATTCAAGGCTCCCTCTTTGCCATTCTCTGCAAGGCAGCAAAAAGCCTGGGTGCCTGGGCCTGCCAAGGCCTGAGGCCTCTCCTTGCTTCCTCACCTCTTACTGAGGGAATCTTCAGCAGGGCAGTGGTGACAATGTGGGCTGTCACCAGAGGACACAAGGAAAAACGACGCACCACAGCTTTGGTCACCATGAAGAGACTAATTTATTTTTTCTGACTCAAATCATTTATAGTTCTCAAAAGGTGCCAGTGGATTGGAAGGTGAACGTGCCACCTCTCCAACGACACTGGACAAACTACCAGTCTATCAAATTTCTCCGCCTCTATGAAAGAATGCAAAACAATAGGTTGTTTACAGAAAGTTGCGTGAGAAAGTTCTCTACAAGAATGTAAATTCAGAAGGCTTTAGAAAATCCTAAGAAATCAGGGCGACAGTGGGCTTTGAAGCAGTGGCTTGGAGAACTTTGCTGTTTGCTCCCTGCTGTGTCCTAGGGCTCTCCCATCCAGCTGTGTCCTCACGGAGGAACCCAGCGGGGATGAAAGTGAGATCACTGCAGCACCTGCACAGTGTGTCTGTGGGACCTGCTGCCTGCAGGTGTGGAGGGGAATGGCTCAGCAGAGTTCAGAGATGAGCTGTGGCTGATGAAGGCAGGGCCAGCTTGGCACGGGAGGTGGTTGTGGTGTTCCCTGTCCTGCACAGCTCACCTTGCTGCATTCCCTAAACCTCTGTGTGAGCAGGGATTGCCCCATCAGCACAGGCAGTTCTGCAGGAAGCTGTTCGGCGGAACAGGGATTTCTGAAATGTGTTATGAATTTCTCTGAAGGTCATTTTACATATCTGACATTACACTCCCTGGCAAGAAATAGGAGGAAAGGAAACAATTGACATGAAATAGCTTCAATGTTCTTGGACAACTGGTACAGGAAAACCATCTCCCACAGAGTCAGGTTAATACAGGCCAAACTCCAGAATCAAAGAAACACTAAAACACCAAGTATTTTTCCAAAAACCCACCAAGTATTTTGAAGCTGGATGGGGACACAAACCACTGTAGATGAGTTGGAACTGGCCATAAAAGTGCAGAGAGAACATGAGGGCTTTTATCAAAGCCAGCTTTGTTCTCTTTCAACCAACAGTTTTACACATTTCAGCATAAATACTTGAGTGCTGAGTTGTGAGGCAGCCAGGTCCCGCCGGTGCAGCTTTGGTATGAGCACAGCTGGGCCCCTCGGTGACAGAGAAGAGGGAGATGGCAGCCCAGCAATCCAGGTGAGAGTTACTGACCTGTAGGGCTGGATGGGGGAGAGAAGCCAGTTTTCACAGGAATGTGCTTTGGGGTGAGTGCCCCAGCACCTGAAAATGACCCAGTCTTACACAAAGTGAAAATCGAGTGCTTGGCTGCCTTTGTGCAATCCCTGAGGTAGAGTGAGCGGGTTCCAGGGTTGCCGAGATAACACTTCCATGCTCTGAGAGGGGGAAGCAGCTCTGGAAAAAGTGTTTCTTGCATCTTTGCTAAAACTGAAGGGAGTGTGGCACAGTCCATCCCAGCGGTTGCTGCAGTTTGGCTTTTGCAGTGCTGCGCATCGAACTCTGGGAGAGCTGCATGGGTGGGAGCCCCTGGGGGGAGGATCTGTCCCTTGAGCATCCCAGGGCCATTTCCTGGGGGCTTCAGACACGAACTAGTCAGATAGAGCTTCTGCCTGGAGAAAACCGTGCCAAGGAGGGAAGGGCACCTGCCTGTCCGCCGTGTGGGCTGCGCTGGGCAGGACAGCCCGGGGCAGGTTTGGAGCCCAGAGATGCAGCTGGACCTGGCAGAGGGGCTGTGCTGCCACAGCAGCCGTGCGGCCGCACAGGAGGCCGAGGCAGAGAGCCAGAGCCGTGTGTTTCCCGCAGTCCCGGCAGGACAGGGTAGAGCTGCCGGCGAGGTCTGTCCTTCACAAGTCTTTCAGGGTAATTTGTGTGTTGATGGGATCCGAGTGTCCCTAGGGCGAGAGCTGCGCTGGGAGGATTCCCTCGTGGATGTGCTTGTCCCCGCCTCTCCTCGCTGGGGAAGCACAAGGAGTGTGTGTGTGCTCAGCTGGGCTTCTGCTCCCCCTTTCATGTTCCTTATCTTCCAGGAGGCTCTGAATTCCCTGCGGGAAGGCAGACAGTTGCTGTAATCGCTGTGCGTGCAGAGGCAGAGCGCTCCGTCTGCTTGCTGCCTGGAGTACCCTGTGCCATTGTTCCAACCCAGCTGGAAGAGATGCCCTGAGAGCAGAGGAAAACGAGCAAAGCCGTGTCAGCACAGGTATCCTTCCCCTCCTGCAGCAGCTGGCTCTGCACGCTGCCTGGAATGCTGTGAACAGCCGGTTCTTTCCATGGCAAACATCCAGACCAAGCTCGTTGCAGAATCGCTGGGTAATTTGGAATATCTGGCAGGGGAACATCAGGACGTGGCTTCAAGAACTTGTTACCTCCTGCTTTCCTGTTCTCTTGGAGGATTCGGTTTTCTCTGCCAGGCGATGGCAGGTCCAAGGGACTGACACCAAAAAAGGCCAGGACTCGGCAACTGCCAAAGAGAAAGGAGAAGGTGCTTGGAGAAGGGAGCAGCTTCAGGCTCCAGAGGGAGGGATCTCCCTTGATGAGGAACACCCAAGTGTGAGGGCTGTAGCTACGCATCAGCAGCGATCTGGGGGCTCTGTGCCCTCGTCAGCTCAATCCCTGCTGCAGCCACAGGTGTCCCAGCCTGGCTCTGGTGCCAGCGCTCCACAGGCCCCCACTGCTCGGGGGGATCTGGTTCCTTCCCCTTCCTCAAGGCCTAGGCTACTATATGGGGATTTCTCTTGGGAACCCAGTATGCTGGCACCAAAAGGGAACGTCTCGTGTGTAGCTGGATGGTACCTGAGACACAGCTCCTGATTTTGGGGGAGGTGATGCCACAGTGCCCAGTGCTGCACATACTCAGGGCAGCACAACATAAGGTGCAGTTTACTGGGACCCTCTGGCTCACTCCTTGGCACCCCCTCCTCGCTTTCACAGACAAACTAGTTTGTGCTGCTAATCCAGCTAAACTGATGTGAAATTGGTCTTGGCACAGAGGTCAGTGAAAAGTGGCTGTTTCCATGTGCAGCTGCACCACAAGGCCAGTGCAGAACTGGGTGCACTGGTTGTAGTGCAGTGCACCTGCACAGCACCTCTGCCTTGTCCATGCATTCCTCTGCAGGACCACCTGGAGCTCTCCAGCCAGATCAGAGCCTGCACTGCTTCAGCTCCTCAGAGCTAATGGGGGCATGAGTGCTCAGCTCTGGCCTGGTGCCTTGCTCTAATCCATCAGTGTCACCATGAATTCCCAGAGGGTCTCAAATCTGAGACAGTGAACTGAGAAGTTTCTGTTCCTACCTGCTTTACTGGTCAGCAATCCACAGGATTCTCAGTACAGCCATCCCATGTGCACTTTGGGTAGCGAGAACCAAGTCAGGTCTGTGACACTTCCCCCAGCCTCTGCTGCCTGGCCATCACAGATGGAGGAGTCTGGACTGTGGATGTGTCATGGTTTAACCCCAGCTGGCAGCTGAGCACCAACACAGCCCCTCATTTCTCCCCACACTGTAATGGCAGGAAAAGTGGAAGGTGAAAGTGAGAAAATTGGTGGGTTGACTTGAAGACAGTTAAATAATGAAGAATAGTTTTTTTAAATGTAAGGGGAGAAAACCACCAAAGAGAGGAAAATAGAAACCAAGAAAAACAAGTGATAAAAGAAAGCAATTGCTCATCACCAACTGCCCTAAGCCTGGCCAGACCTCACCATCCCCCCACCTTCTGTTTCAGGGCTGAGCATGGCATCACATGGTCTGGGATATCCCTGTGGTCAGTGAGGGACAGCTGTCCTGGCTGTGTCCCCCCAGCTCCTTGTGCATCCCTGGCCCAACGCTGGTGGGTCAGGGTGAGGGGCAGAACAGCTCCTGACTCAGCAGAAGCTAAATCATCCCTGTGGGATCAGTGCTATTCTCAGCACAGATCCCAAACAGCACCACAGGATGCTGTGGAGAGCTGTAACTCTGCCCCAGCCCAAACCCCTGCAGGATGTGAGCTGCTTGCCACACTCACTCACTGCACCTCTGCCAGGTTCCATGGTCAGAAGGACCCCGCGACACGGTCGGTACAGATGGGAATGTCCCAGCTCTGGGAATAGGAATGAGCTGGTCCCTGGTGCTGCTGCCTGACCAGCAGGGACTGGAAGCTGCACAGCAAGAGAGATCTGGCTTTATGAGTGATTTTGATTACCCACACTAAAAGAATCACAAAATGGTTTGGGTTGGAAAGGACCTTAAAGCTCATCTTGTTTCCACCCCTGCTGTGGGCAGGAACACCTTCCACTACCCCAGGGTGCTCCAAGCCCTGTCCCGTCTGGCCTTGGACACTTCCAGGGATGGGGCAGCCACAGCTGCTCTGAGCAGCCTGGGCCACCTTCACAGAAAGGAATTTCTCCCCAGTGTCCCACCCATCCCTGCCCTCTTCCAGTGGGAAGCCATTCCCCCTCATCCTGGCACTCCAGGCCCTTGTCCAAAGTCCCTCTCCAGCTCTCCTGGAGCCCCTTTAGGCACTGGAAGGAACTCTAAGGTCTCCCTGGAGCCTTTTCTTCTCCAGATGAACATCTCCCAAAAAAAGCCAATTAATTGCCCTAAAGGAGAGACTAATTCCTCTAGCAGGGCAAGAGAAGATACGTTTTCAATATCTAAACCAAAAGTTAGTGTGGAGAAGACAAAATCTGTAGGCTGGGGACAGTTTACTCCCAGGTAAAAAACTGAACGTAGTACAGGTTCAGGTACCAAAGTCTGGCATCATTTGAGACAGGGACACTGTCCCTGGCATCATTTGAGACAGACACAGCACCCCAAAACAGAGAGACCACGGCCCAGTCGGCGAGTTCCTCAGGAGGGCTTTGAATTCTAAATTAAAAGCAACTGTACTTGCTAGAGAAGCTGTTTCAGCTTTGACAAATGGCAGGTGGAGGTTTGGTACCACAGAGCAGCAGGGAAAGGCAGGAAAGCAGCACTGAAAGAGTCTGGGCTGAAGCAATACTTAAAGTGTGCAGGGATGGGAGCAGCCTCTCCAATGTGGGCTTGCAGAGAACAAAAAAATAGGGCAGGTAGTGAAGTCCAGACTTGCAGGAGCAGGATTAAAACAATTGGATGAACAAATAATCTAAGATTTAAAAGCAGAGAATGTATTTAAGGTCATTAAACCAGGCTCTTATTTAAGGATTACCTCCAAGAAGCCAGGCTAATAGCATGGTGAGGTTACAAAGTGATCAAGGGAGAGAATGCTGATATTAATCTTGCTCATGGAATGTTAATCTGTGGGCAGACACTGCTGCAAGTACTCTGACTGTCATGGAAGGAACCTCACAAACAAAAAGAGAGCCCAGCCCTTTGGGGTTCCACTCTGGCAACTCAGGCACATCCTGTCACTTAATTGGACACTCCCTGCGGGGGCAGGATCAGGTATAAACAGGGTTTAATCATATAATTAGAGATACGCCTACTGCACACGTTCAGGGTTCTGGAGGCCTTCCCTTGTACAAACCACTCTGGCTATGCCTTCTGCCTTGTAGTTCCTGTATTTAAGGATTCCCAGCCCATCTGGATCAGGACTGTTTAGAACAGGAATGAATTCAGTGCTAGTTATGAATAGTTTTCAGCTCTAAATGAAAGATTTATCTTGGCACCCAGCAAACATTCACAAAACCCTTATGGAGTATCTATGTCCTCCCCTCAAGGTTGGGCCTGAGGTCAGTGGATTAAGCATTCTCCCCGAATTGTTGCTCTGTTTGTTGCAATGCCGCAGTTGAGATAAAATGTGCAGGTCTGTGTGATGAGATAGAAGGTTGTTGTGGTTTAGAAATTCTATTCCCCAATTCAGTGTCTCCAGCAAGACTCCCCCAAACCAGATGCCTCTCATGCCTCCCTTCCCGTCCACCTTCCTGCTCTCGGGAGGGGATGGCATTGAGAATTGGAGGCACAAAAGGTGCAAATCATGTGTTGAGATAAGAACAATTTACTGGAAACAGCAGTGAGATAAGAAAACAACCGGTAATAACAACAATATTAATAACACAAGTATCAGACATTATTTATTGACATGGAAAACCACAATACCCAACAGCTCTTCCTGCCCACATCATGCTTTCCCCCACTAAAAGGGAATGTCATTCTCCCTCAGGAAGGGAGAGTCCCTCACTTCCACCTTCCCATTGTTATAAACGCCAATCACTTGGTTTTTAAAATTTTAAAAGTTTAATAATAATAAAATAGTTATAAAAATAGTAATACAATTAGAGTAATGAAAATTTAGAGTTAGGACAATTACAAGACAATAAAAAGCAAAGAATTACGGACGTCCGGATGCTCTCGGGCACTTAAGCCCGATAAGCATGCCTTGTGAACAAAGGAATAATCTTTAAAAGCAGTAGCCTGTTGCATATTCATACATCTCATACATGATGCATAAATTCCTTGCAAATTAAGAACTTTTCTGGTTTTTGTCAACTTCTTCCCCTTAATCCTGGTGGTTCCATAAAGACGGAGAGAAGGTGGAAGGAAGAATGTTTGTCTTTTCCGATAAGGAGGCAGTAATTCTTTATGGGCCCCCATCATTGTCATCTCTGTGTGAAGAGTTTCTTCATTATCTCATCTCTTGCTTGAGTTAGTAAAAAAAACCCCCACATACATAGGTTCTATTTTAACTACAAAACTACATATACCATACTATTAAAATCTTAATACAGCACTTCTAATCAATATAACATAATACATATAGTATTCAATTTAATATTTGCGAAAAGCCAATCATAAAATATGCATTTTTCACACCATCCTGGCAGTGAAGTGCATGGTATGGAATAACAACCTGAACCCACCCACGCGGCTCCAGGCTCCTTATGGCTGCTGTGAAAAAATTTCACCCTGTCCTGGCTGAAACCAGGGCAAATGTGCAGGTCTGTGAGGAGATGAACATCCCGCTCTGCAGCCAAAGGCCAGCGATGTGCACTGGGCTGTTGCTACTCTCTGGTGCATCCCAGGAGCTCCTCCACCTGCACATCCCCCTCCTTCCCAGGGCCCTGCCCACACCACCCTGAGGCACACCAGAGGATCCGTCCCCACCCACCTGGGTCATGCAGTTCTCCTTAGGAGGAAGAAATCCATGTTAAGGAACTGGCTGCTGGAGTGTGCTTTTTCCTGCTGCTGGAGCATGACACATCCCTTCACCAGCTCCCAGCTGATGTCCAGGACCAGCGCCAGGACCTGCCATCTAAAATTTGAAATAATTAATAAAATCAAATATATTAGATACAGAAAGGGTCTTTCAGAGCCAGAGAATAAAACCCATCACTGAGGAGCAGGGCCCCCACACTGCTGAGGTACCCCCTGATCCAGCCTGCAATGGGCTGGTGTAAGGCTGGTGGCTGTGGGATACAGCTTAAACCAGAGCAGGAAAACTCCCAAACTCACTGCCTGTCCCCCCTTCCCCATTTGCCATGCTCCTGTGTAGGAATTGTCCAGACAGGCATCTGGGCTGGGTTCTTTGGAAGGGAAGGGAGTGTCTCTCCCTGCTGATACAGTCAGAGGGGCCCTACAGTTCTGGAAGGAGCCAGGTCTAAAAGCAGGGTGAGTGCACAGGACTGAGGATGGATGTGTGAAACAGCATGGATTTGCACTTGGAGAGGAGGAGATGAACCTGAGCTCTGAAACAATGGAGCTGTGGTGAAGCACTGTCCCCTGAGTGGTGCAATTTGATGGCTTCACTCTCACCGTACACATGCCCTCAGCAATCCTCACACCCTGTGTCCTGTGAGCTGGGGATGAGGAGGAGCCGGTACCTCAGTCAGTACCTGACCAAAATGCAGGCAGCAAACTGCCCTTGTCCATCTGAGTGCTGGGAAATGTGCATGGAACTCCCAGGTCATCCCAGCTACTTAGAGCAGGCAGGCACAGGGTTAAGGCTGTCGCATTTTTGAGAATTCAATGACAGAAGTGAATGTGCACACCTTATTTATCCAATTCTTCTGAGAAAGAACAGAAAGCAAGAGCTGCAGAGTTGTGCATTCAAAGAAGTTTCATCCACGCTGCTGGAGAAGCCCCAGGCCCACAGTGCAGCTGCTGAGACTGTATCACAGATAGACAGCTAGTCCAGAATTTTTGGAAGGTGTCATATTCACTGAACACATGGGTTGCAGCCAAAGTCTGTGCATGGGGCCATGATAGCATTACCAGGTATAAGGAAATCCTGGGGAAACAAAAAAACTGCTGCTGCTCACAGAACTGGTCTCCAGCAGGAAAAAAGAATGTGTTAAAGAACCCCCTGATAGCCCCTTGGATTTGACATGACCGTTTAGTCAAACTAAATCAAAAGCATTTCAGGTCCCAAGGAATGGTGTTTGGGTGTGCAGCAGCACCAGCTTCTGTAGGACTGGGGGACTACTTCATAGTGCAGCAGAACAGAGCTGGACAGTGTTACAGGAATAAAGTAGGGATTTATTAAAAAGGCTGTCAAAGGACACACCTTGGGCAGTATAAGAGCCTGGCCGAGGCCACACACAAGATGGACTCAGAGTCACGAGTTCTCACACTTTTATAGGTTTTGGTCTATTTCCATATTGGGGTTAATTGTCTAATTACAGCTCCAGGTTGTGAAGTCCCATCCTCCCAGATTGCTCTCCTCAATTTGCTGCTGTTTACACTTTTATGGCCTGAAGCTGCAATGGTGTCCTTGGTTCTGGGGCTGGAAAAGGATTGTTTTGTCTAACTAAACTGTGAAGAGAACTTGTTGACACTTTATATGAAGTTTAGAGCTATATACTAATGCAGTACAGAATCTGGAAAATATGAAAGCTAAAACTTAAGGCATCAGCCAAATTCCCTAAACACGGTTTAGTGCTTTCTTATAGCCCACCTGGTTTTCAGTCACACATTACACTTGGCATCATTCTTTGGAAAAACAATTATATCAATGTTATTTGTGGGTTCTTCCCCTTCTTCCACCTCTGATCCTCTCTCAATTCTCCGATCCTTGCTTTCCAGAGTGCTTTTGCCCTTCTTCCCTTTCAAGGTACACCCACACATGTTTCATTCCATGCCTTGGGCTCAAAGGATCACAACGGTGTTGATTACAGCAGGAGCAGCATCCTCAGCAGGTGTCAGTTCCCTGCCCTAGGGATCAGTCGGAGTGAGGGGATTCACCCCTTCCCTCCATGTACAGATCCAGCCTGGCACAATTTCACCACACTCCTGTTAAAAGTACCACCCTTATCCAGGCTGCTTGCGGGGCTGGAGATCTATACAGGAAAAGGAAAAATCACCCATTTTGTTATTGTTCAAAATTGTGGCACGTCCCTCTCCTGCTGCAAAAACTCAGCTCAGTGCAGGAAGAAGGAATTTCCTGAAACCGAAGCTGGTGCTGAGGCCCTGAAGGATAGATGGAACTCCAGGTATCAAATATCAGACCTGCACACACAGCAGCTGCTTTTACCTAGGGAGTGAGTTTGGCAATCGCAGGGATATTTCTGTTAATATAACCCTTAGGACGTACCACAGGGTTTTTATGTTTCCCACTTAATATCCAACTTCAACTGGAGTTTAAACACCAGATCTACTGATTCCAGTAGAATCTATGTGGCTCTCCAGATCTGGCCCTTTAGCTTTGAGTCCTTTCCATTTTGTGACTCTTCATCCCAGTAATGGCAGTTGGCACAGGCACTGCTGGCCCTGGTGACTGCAGTGGAGCTGCCTCCAGCCTCCTGGGACAGGGATTTGTCCACACCCAACTCTTTCAGCCCAGAGACAGCACCCAGAGCCCGCCTGGAGGACCGGGGCCTCCGGGTCCCCTCCGGGCAGATGTGGGGCTCTCAGGCTGTTTCCCAGCAGATCCCGGGGTGCCCATGCCTTGGTGCCAGCTTTGCCCGGGTGTTTCACTGGCGGCTTTCCCCGGGCTCAGTGTGCGTAGCCGGGACAGGGAGAGCTCTCACCTAGGACAGCCGTGGGTGGGAGGCCACGAGCGGCCCACTGTCCCTCGGGGCTCCTTCCCAGGACCGCAGCCGTTGACTCTGGGCTCCCCAGGCTGAGCTCGGAGCCCTTGGCCAACAGCCGGGGGTGGACAGTGCTGAGCCCCCTCCCCTTCAGCCGCTGGCTCCGGACACAGCGACCCCAGCCCGGGACAGAGCGATCCCAGCCCGGCCCGGGCACAGCGATCCAGGCCGGGGCACAGCGATCCCGGCTAGGGCACGGCGATCCCGAGCCGGAGCACAGCGATCCCGGGCCGGGCACGGCGATCCCGAGCCAGGGCACGGCGATCCCGAGCCGGGGCACGGCGATCCCGAGCCGGGGCACGGCGATCCCGAGCCGGGGCACGGCGATCCCGGCTAGGGCACGGCGATCCCGAGCCAGGGCACGGCGATCCCGGTCCGGGCACGGCGATCCCGGTCCGGGCACGGCGATCCCGAGCCAGGGCACGGCGATCCCGGGCCGGGCACGGCGATCCCGGGCCGGGCACGGCGATCCCGAGCCAGGGCACGGCGATCCCGGCCGGGGCACAGCGATCCCGGTCCGGGCACGGCGATCCCGGTCCGGGCACGGCGATCCCGGTCCGGGCACGGCGATCCCGGCTAGGGCACGGCGATCCCGAGCCGGGGCACGGCGATCCCGGCCGGGCACGGCGATCCCGGTCCGGGGCACGGCGATCCCGGCCGGGCACAGCGATCCTGAGTCGGGGCACAGCGATCCTGAGCCGGGGCACGGCGATCCCGGTCCGGGCACGGCGATCCCGGTCCGGGGCACGGCGATCCCGGCCGGGGCACAGGGATCCCTGTCCGGGCACGGCGATCCCGGGCCGAGGCACAGCGATCCCGGCTAGGGCACGGCGATCCCGGCCGGGGCACGGCGATCCCGGCTAGGGCACGGCGATCCCGGTCCGGGGCACGGCGATCCCGGCCGGGGCACGGCGATCCCCGGCCGGGGCACAGGGATCCCTGTCCGGGCACGGCGATCCCGGCTAGGGCACGGCGATCCCCGGCCGGGGCACAGGGATCCCGAGCCAGGGCACGGCGATCCCTGTCCGGGCACGGCGATCCCGGTCGGGGCACAGGGATCCCTGTCCGGGCACGGCGATCCCGGCCGGGGCACGGCGATCCCGGCCGGGGCACAGGGATCCCTGTCCGGGCACGGCGATCCCGGCCGGGGCACAGGGATCCCTGTCCGGGCACGGCGATCCCGGCCGGGGCACGGCGATCCCGGCCGGGGCACAGGGATCCCTGTCCGGGCACGGCGATCCCGGCCTGAAGAGGAGCCTGAGGAAGAAGGTGCCAGCCTTCGTTGGCGGGAAGACTAAACCCTGCCCCCTCCCCGCCCTTTGTTACGAATCAGCCAATAGTTCGTGCAGGACGGTGACAGACATTTATATCATCCAATGGCCTGCAGCTGAGCGCACACCACGCCAATGAGCACAGCGCAGGGAGCCGAACGCCCCGCCCCCCAAGTTATATAATGTGAGCCCGGGGTGAGCCGCCGCTATTGCGGTGCTGCTCAGACACGTTGCGCGTCTGTTCCAGCGCTCCCGAGCCATGGTGAGTGGGGCGAGGGCCCGGCGGGGCAGGGGTAGCCCGGCACCGCTCCGCGAGCTGCAGCGGTAAGGGTGGGGACGGAACGGGCGGCAGGACGGCCCCACATGGGCCGCGGTGGGCAGCGGGTCTCGCTGCCCCGAGCCATGTCTCGTCCCGCGCCCTGTAGCTCCCGCCGTCTCGTCCCAAAATGGTGGCGGGCTCGTCGAGAACATGGCGGCTCACGGGACCCTCAGCCCCGGCCGGCGCAAGGGCTGCAGCTCCGTCCCGGGCACCGTCAGCCCCCGGGGGCCGTCTGTCCCTGCGGGCCCTGGGGCGCCCTGCCCGCCCAGCGCGGGAGAGCCGCCGGGTTCCCGCTGCGTGTAAACCCGGGGCACCTCCGCGCGGTGTGCGCGACCCGCGGGGCCGGAGCGAGGAACCCTGCCCACCCCCCTGCGTGCTGCCGAGGTGGTGTGCACGACCCGCGGGGCCGGAGCGAGGAGCCCTGCCCACCGCCCTGGGGGTTGCCGAGGCGGTGTGCACGACCCGCGGGGCCGGAGCGAGGAACCCTGCCCACCGCCCTGCGTGCTGCCGAGGTGGTGTGCACGACCCGCGGGGCCGGAGCGAGGAGCCCTGCCCACCGCCCTGCGTGCTGCCGAGGTGCCGCTCCCCCGCTCCTGCCCCGGAGCTCTCCGGGGTGGGAGCGCCGGGGTTGGGCTCATGGGGGGAGTTCCTGAAGGACTTTGTGAGCCTGGCTGGCGGGAATGAGCTGGTAAATTGAGTCACCTTGAAGGGTAGTCTGAAAGGTGTGACAGCGCTGGGATGTCCCACAGGACAGGGTTCAGGTGCTGAGCTGGGTGGCACAGCTGGAGGCTGGCATGGGCATGCGGCTCTTCCCGCGGGGGTGTTGTCTTCCTACATCTCTGAAAAGAGATTGTCAGAAGGTTACGTGGATTGACAAATGTAGCAAAACTGCTACTGTAGGCTTGTGAATGTGTGGGAAATACTTGCTGAGCTGAAAATTATTGTAAGTTAGAGTATTGGTGGGATGCGTTGAGGTCCTTGCTCTTACCTTTTCCTTGGAGGCCGTTTATTATACGGTTTTCAAATAAAGTCAAGTCAAGAGTATGAATGCAGCCCCTGGTCTCTGCAAAGGATGCAGATTCCCTGGGAATCAGGGGAGCAGCGTTCCTCCACATTGTGTGCTGATAAGTTTGGTCTGAGCTGGCACGCCCTTCTCAGGAAACTTGGCTTTCCATCAGCCTCACACAGGTGCAGCTGGAATTTGAGCACCGTGCTGGGGAGTGCAGAGGACCTAGAGCCTGATCCAGCAGTGCCATGGGGGAGCTGGGGGGCTGCAGCCCAGCAGTGAGTGCAGCAAGGGACTCAGTCTGCAATTGCTGGAAGGGCAGTGACAGGACAGGCCAGTGCCCTTCAGCGGGAGCACATCCTGGAGGGAAAGGAAATGGAGACTGGGCTGGAGAAATTCTGCCTGAAACTTTTTGTGCTTGCAAATAATGTATATAAGTGTGGGGAAAACATTTAGTGTTACTTAAGTAAATAAGAGGATTGTGTAGTGGCTTGAATACAGCATTTACCAGTGCTTTCTGTATACATTTAGTATTTATTCTGAAGCTTTCATCAGTGATGTGTGAAGGCCCCGAGCTATAAAGAGTGTGACAGTTCTCTTGCCTGTCATTCCAACTTGGAGCTGGTGCTTTTGGAATAAAATCTGAGCCTTGTTCTTTAGTATTTTTGGCGCTATGAAGAGGCCATGTAGCACAAAATGCACAAAGAATCTGTTAGTGTCTGACAAAGATCTATGTTTCATTGAATAGATACATACTGCTTATAAGTCCTTAGTAGAGTTGTAGGAAAGCAGTTGAAAGAACTCTCAAAGTAGGACGCACAGTAGCACCAGGCCAGGCTTTGTTACTGACCTCATCTAGCCAAGTCTTGAAAACCTCCAAGGATGGCGATCCCCTCCCTCTAGTGACCTGTTCCAGGGCCACACCATTCCACGGGGGAAGCTTTTCCTGACACCAACCTGAGCCTTGCAGCAACCTCTGAGACTCTGACCTGGAGCCACCTGCAGAGCAGACGGAAGTCTTCTCCTGTGCTGGCCACATGTCTCCTTTTGTTCCCTGGCACATGGTTTGCCCTACTGTGGGACATTCAGGCTGATTTCTGTGGTAACCTCCAGGATCTTTGCAGCAGGACTCCCTCTCAGTTACTGCTGTTTGCACTGGTGCAGGGTGTCAGTGCCCAATGTGTTGAACTTTGTATTTTGTCCTAGTAAACATGCCGTGGCTTAATGTGGCACCTGTAGCACCTGGTCTGTGGCTGTGTTGCCAGGCTGTACATTCAGAGCTGGAAGGAACCCACCAGGGCCACTGAGTCCAGCTTCTGGCCCTGCACAGGACACCCCCAGGAATTCCCACTCTTTGCCTGAGAGTGTTGAATTCTGTCAGCCCTGGGGTTGTGACCACTGCTCAGGGGAGCCTGTTCCGTTGTATGATCACCCCTGAGGGAAGGATGTTTTCCTCATATCCAGGCAAACCTGACACAGCTTCCCTTGGGTCCTGTCACTGGTCACCAAAGAGCCCTCTGCTTCCTCTCGTGAGGAAGCTCTAGACCATGATCAAATCTCCCCATTTCTCCTGGCTAAACAAGCCAATGGCCTCAGCTGCTCCACATACCCTTCTTCTTTACACCCTCCATCTCTGTGGTGTGGTGTAGTCCTTACTCATCCTTTCAGTGACCTTTCCCAGCTGCTTATGAGTTTCTCCAGCAAGGCTTAGGTCACTGGTAGGACTTCAGTCAGGTGAGGATCCAGGCTGACGTGGTGGTCTGTGTTATTCTCCTGCCCCTGCAGAAAAGTTTCAGGCTGTCCTGCTCTCCTAAAGGGATGTTCCCTGAGTGCTGCCATGGTCTGGTCTCTGTGGCACTGCAGCTGGCTTTCCCGTCACCTCTTTCATGCTGTGTGGGTTGGCTGTGTGTTCTCTGCTGTGGCAGCACTGGACAAGCTCAGTGCTTCAGCCTGGAGAGTGATGGTGTAATGGCTTTGTAGAGAAGTGTGGCACCAGCTCTGAGTAACGCTGCTTGCAGAGAGGATGTGGGCTGGACATCTGAATATACAGCTTGGATGGATGGGAGCTTAAAAACAGTTCAGCTGTAACACAGTGCTGTGCTTGAGAAGAGATGATTTTTTTTTTTTTGGACAAATACAAATCTTACTTTCATGGGGTTCCCAATGAGTTTGAAAGGACTGTGCTCCTGCTTTTCTGCATTGACTGTGGATGTGGACTCAGCAGTTCTAGGTCATAGAATCACAGAATGGTTTGTTTTGGAAGGGACCTTAGAGACCATCCAGCTTCATCTCTTCCACTAGACCAGGTTGCTTCAAGCCCCGTCCATCTGGGTCTTGGACACTTCCAGGGAAGGGGCAGCCACAGCTTCTCTGGGCAGCCTGTGCCAGGGCCTCAGCACTCTCATGGGGAAGAATTTCATCATAATGTCTAATCTAACCCTATCATCCTGCGTTTTAAGGCTGTTGTAAATAGAGACAAGCCAATCTGGATTAATAATTAATAACTAAATCTATTTGCGATCGCGTAACAATTTAGAGTTCGAATTTGCCCACAGTCTACAAAGCAGCTCTGGGTGCAAACCGACAGTCAGTGCCTCTGTCAAGTTTGCGCACCATTGTATTTCTGCAGAGGGTTTTTATACCTTTTATTCTGCCTTTGGCTATAAGTCATTGTGGCAAGGTGCATATTCATGCAGTCTTCTCTCAGAGAAGGCATTTTGACCGCTGATGTTTTCAGAACAGCAGATAATCAGCCAGATGTCCTCTTCCTTGTCCTTCCTCCTGATGTTGAGCCTAGGTCCCGACTTCGAGACTTCGACGCCACCTGCTTGTAATTTGCTTGGGCGTGGCTTAATGGCCAGTTTTTCGGTTATTGTTTTCTGCTGGCTAGGGCTTTTTAAATGCTAATTAGGTGCCTGCAGCTTGCTCGGTAACTTAATCTCCGAATTCCCTTCGCCTTGGTTTTTTACAGTAACTCTAAAACATTTTATGGCTACAGTGTATAATATTTATAACTACAGTTTATTACATGCACTTCTAACTGCACGAATTATACATATATAAAAAGGCCATTTCCATTTGTCCAAAGTCGCTCTCCTGGAGCCCCTTTAGGCACTGGAAGGGGCTTTAAAGTCTCCCTGGATCCTTCTCCAGGTGAACACCCCCAGCTCTCCCAGCCTGGCTCCAGAGCAGAGGGGCTCCAGCCCTCAGAGCAGCTCTGGTGCCTCCTCTGGGCTCGCTCCAGCAGCTCCAGCTCCTTCCTGTGCTGGAGCCCCAGGGCTGGAGGCAGCTCTGCAGGTGGGGTCTCACCTGAGCACAGGGGCAGAATCCCCCTGCCCTGCTGCCCACGCTGGGGGATCAGCCCAGCACAGGGGGGGTTCTGGGCTGCCAGGGCACGTTGAGCTTCTCATCCACCAGCACCTCCATGTCCTTCTCCCCAGCGCTGCTCTCTGTCCATTCTCTGCCTGGCCTGTACTTGTGCCTGAAAGTATTCCTCCTTATCCTGGAATTCCAGGGGACCAAATTGTACCATCCAGTCGTAGGGTATGAACATAGTTGTGGGTAACAGTCACATTAAACCGAAGTGTATGTAGGCTCTTCTAGAATGTTCTTTACTGACATTCAAAACTAGATGTTGAATATAAAACGCAACAGATGGACCAGGAGTTTGGAGATGTTTCTATTATGGTTTGGCTTTTACCATTTGAAGTCCTGTACTGCTATATTTTAGAAACTGGGTTTATGCTCTGGACATCAAAGAGAACTTTGGAATCCATAAATGGGTAGGAACAGGTGATTTTGCTGCCATGAACTATTTTCTACCTGGCTTTCATGAGGCAGTTTTATCTGGTGTTGAGGAGTTCAGTACCTTGTGTACAGCAGTGTGGTTTGAGGCCTGATGGGTCTGTATTTATGGAGGGTTATGAAGGGGTTTGTTAGGCAAAGCCTTTCCTTCGGAGTGACAAAGTATCCTCAAGGGTTCCGGAGAAGATTTTTTTTGTTTGTTTTGTGTACATTAAATGAAGTGCTTCTGGATCCTGGGAGGATTTTGCTGCCTCTGGTGGCTGTGCTTCTGGAGCTGGGGTCTGGGTGTTGCTGTTCTGGACACTTAGGCCAGTGAGAATTGTGATCATCAGCTTTTCTAAATATTTGGTTTGGTATGAAGAGAGGAATTGGCTGAAGAACTTAAAAGAGTCGATCAGACTCTTCCTGTCTGATTGAAGACTAACAAAAGAGGGATGAGCTTGTAAAAATTATAATCTCCAAAAGGGTTTTTCTGGGTGGAGCTGATGATGTCTCAAAGGGGCTTTTGTGTCCTGTTGTGTTTTGTGCCAAATGCCTCCCACACCAAGACAATAAGGGCAATGTTTTAATGGCTTTGCGGGCTGGCAGTATCCCTGGGTGCGCTGAGCCATTGCTAAACAAGGGCAGTTCTGTTTGTGCTGAGTGATGCGTTTCTGTCCCGCAGCGCGAGTGCATCTCCATCCACGTGGGGCAGGCGGGCGTGCAGATCGGCAATGCCTGCTGGGAGCTGTACTGCCTGGAGCACGGCATCCAGCCCGACGGCACCATGCCCAGCGACAAGAGCATCGGCGGCGGGGACGACTCCTTCAACACCTTCTTCAGCGAGACGGGCGCGGGGAAGCACGTCCCGCGCGCCGTCTTTGTGGACCTTGAACCTGCAGTCATCGGTAACAGAGACCTGTGCAAGGCACTGGAGAGCATTGTCACCTGTTATTGCCACATAAGTACTTTAGACTATCGGTTTTTGGCTAAGGGATCCATCCCTCTAGTCCGGAAAAATGCTTTGGGGCTTTAAGTTTTTAGTGCATGAAGCTTGCCTACACCTTCCTAGTGATGGAAAATACTTGGCTTTATTTTCATTGAGACTGGCAAATGTGCTCTGTGGAGCTTTCAAGAATTTCAGCATTACCTTCTGCCAGGCTGTGGAGTTAAATGGGTCTCGTGAACATGCTTCATGCTTTTGCTATGCAAGGAGCCCCTTGCAACAGTATGGCACAATGTGTGCTGCAGTCAGTAGAACCTCCTTAAGAGACACAATATATATCATTAGGAAGATTCCTTATTGTACGCAGGAATGATTGCTGTAGTTTCCCAAAGCAATCTGTGGAAGCTGAACAGTGCTTGCAGAAATGAGTGCCCATAGCTGGCCTAAATTCAAGGACTTCTAAACATGAACTTCAGCTTCCTGTTGCCTTATTTTTGAGAAATAGTCTACTCCTGAAAATGTGTTCTGTTCCAAGCTCTGGCAACACTGGCTCTTAGTGTTCAGATGTGGTCCCATACAACAGCCACTGACCAGTCCTCCATCTTGGGGCAATAGATGCACTGTCAGCTCAGTGTGAGCTCCTGGTTTCACAAGACCTTCATCTCTTGGTGTCAGGAATCCTGGTTTTCCTCTCACCAGTGTGTGCCAGAAGTAATTCTTCTGGAGCTGGTTTTTGGCTATCTTGCCTCAAGTAGTGATTTGGGGCTGTTATAGCAGACATCTGTGTTGCCTGTGCTTATGCAGTTGCTGTGTTTTATCTTTCTGCAATACAGAGCTGGGGAAATGTGTGATTGTGTTCAGGCTACTCCTCTGTACCCAAACCATGACTCTTCTGTAACTTCTGTTCAGTGTAACACACCAGACCCCTTCTTGTGACTAACATAGCAAATGAACCTCTCAGGGGAGCAGAAGGCCATGTGGCTGTTTAAGGGTGGAAGGGTGGGCTATAACTTTGAAATGAGCCCAGGCACTCTTGGCCATACACTAATATTCCCAGGAGCTGTTGCAGGTCTGGCTTTGTGCTTTTTTGAGCCCTGTGGCTGTTGCCTCCTCTGCACTGGCCAGGTGGTGGCTCTGAGCAACCAGGAACAGCTCAGAAATGAGATGAGGGAGAACAGGTGGCAAATCAGGGCAGAGGAGCTGGTGAGTCTTGGAACAAATGCCAAAAAGTAGTGAGTGTTCCAGTGCTTGTTGGTGATGCAGGTGAAGTGTGGGGAGATGGGCAAGATTGGTAATACTCAAAGTTAGGGCTTTTTGTTAAAGGTCACATCACGTGCCTTTCTGGGAAATAGTTTATTCCTCCCTGGCTAATGTGAGAATTCATGCTCCAGTTTCCTGGGCAGGGCTCATGAGTCTCCCCAATCATGCAGCAAGTACCTGTGCATTGAATTTATGAAAAACCCATCTTTGTGCATGCAGCAGCTGTGCAGCTGCCCTGTGCGTGCACAGGGATTTCTGTCCTTCTGGATCAGTGCTGGTCTTGCAGAAAGCAGCAGGATGGTGGATATGCACCACCTCTGTGAATGTGGAGGTAAAATACCACCAAACTTTCCACCACAAAATAGGGCAGTGACATCTGAGAATTCAACACAAGTGTCTTTAACAGTCTGCCCCAGGTAGACGTGAAAACATGAAGTATAGTATGTCTGGGGCAAGCTGGTTTAGCTGTCCCCTCACCTAAGTCCTTTGTTCCAGGCACACTTTTGTAGTCCAGTGACTGATCCTCTGAACTCTACAAGTTTTCTTACTTCCCGAGGACCATCCTGGCTCATGCTACCCCTCTCTGCATAGGATAAAGAACCATTTTATTTTGGTTCTGTATGTTTCCCTTATTACCCATATTTGTCCCTTGTAATGTGGAGTGGTATTGTAGGAAGTCTTAGACACGTGGGTATTTGAGATGGTAAATTTTTCCAAATTGTTTTTATATTGATGCAGTCCTGTGGCAAGCACATTTCTCTCTCTCAAGTTTTTTATAAAGGTGCACAGAGAGAAGTGAAAGAGAAAACAGTTTCTGTTTCTGCTCCTTGTTTTTCTCTTGTGGAATGTGTTTGGAGAATTGTTTACCTAGAATGAATGCCTGGTTGGATCACGGTGGATTGTTTGGGCCTGATGGCCAATGAGATCCACCTGTGTCTGGACTCTGGAGAACAGGGTCACGAGTTGTGAGTGAATTAGATATGATAGAGTAGCATGTAGTTTTTAGTATCCTCTTTTATATAGTATATTGATGTATCATAGCATAATTATAATAAAGAAATCATTCAGCCTTCTGAAATAAGTCAGACATCAGCATTCTTCCCATTGGGTTCGCTGACATCTACAACACAGTCCTAGAAATACTTTAGACTATCAGATTGCAGACTGGAGTGGAAGCTGCTCAGCCTAAACTGGTTTAAATGCTAACTATATTTTTACGTCTTAAGCTTTACTTATCATTGTCTTGCTTGTTGTATTTCAGATTAATTAATACATGCAAGCAGGCAACTTCAGCTGTAGTTAATAAAGCTCTCTGCTGTCCACTGCTGATTTAAATTAAAGAATGCATTACTGCGATAGCACACAACTCAAGAGTGGTTTGAGCTAAATTAGAGACAAAGCTCTGCTGAGTGTCTTTGTACCTTTCTGGTAGGACAGAGCTTTGGCCTTCTGCATGTAAATGCATATTTCTGGGAACTAGTGGCTCTAAATCAGTCTCCAAATGTGTAACTGCTGGGGGATGTGTATGCTACGGCTTACAGCTCAGGGTTTAGATAATTGCTCTAAGAGCATCTCCTGCTCCTCTTGAACCCTTCTCTACCTTTGGCAGAAAGCACAATGAAGAGAAAGGGACGTGTAAGCCGAGTTGGCTCTGCTTGGCCGCAGAAGCATCCTGGAGGGATTGGTGAAGGGGAAGGGAGGTGGGGAGGGAGGGAAGTGAAGGGGAAAAATGGGATTTCAGCTGCTGGGCTGAAAAATAGGCCTTAAGTTGTCGTAAAGTGGAAAAATGGTTCTGCTATAGTCCAGTTTTTAATTGCTCTGACAGATCAAAATTCCAAACTTTGGTGTAAAATAGAGCAGTTTCCTAAGCAATAACTTAATTTTTCTTAGCTATGTAGCATTTAGGCTGTAGGAAGTCACCTACTGATTGGTAGTTGCTTTTTATCTCTAAAGGTTTAAGTACATTATTCTGGACATCCCTAGAAGTTTGAAAAAGCTGGTCTATATAGAAAAGTTACTTAAAATATTTATATATTCTATAATAATATATATATATCTTGTCTCTCCCCAGATGAAGTTAGGAATGGAACATACCGGCAGCTCTTTCATCCTGAGCAACTGATATCTGGTAAAGAAGATGCTGCAAATAACTATGCTCGAGGTCACTACACAGTTGGGAAAGAGATAATTGATCTCGTTCTAGAGCGTATCAGGAAGCTGGTAAGAGTCCTCTTCACTGAAGGCTCTGAAACATCTGTTTTACAGGATTTGGAAATGAGGTTATCAAATACATAAACTGTGCTTTAATTTTGTGGTATGAGAATCTTTGGACTTAGTCTTCATCTGGTTTTATTCTTAGCCAGCTGAGAATGGCTGGATTTTTCCTGTCAGATATGGCTTTCAAGTGGCCTAAAATGCTGATGAGGCGCCTAAGACTTCATATATAGTTCCATGTTTAGAAAGTCAGAACCAAAAATTATGATTTGCATAGTTCCTGCTGGAGAAGGATTGGTCTCTGGCTGTGGCTCTTTCAAGGAATTTTAACTAAGAGTGCTTGCTTCTGTGGTTTGGACTACTGTTTGCATTTCCTGCTATTATGATTTCTGGATAATTTTTATGGTAATAACAATAGAAAAAGAATAAATCTCAGTGAGCTTGGGATGTTTCAGCTTCCCCAGTACTTCAGTCATCTGGCAAGCATATGAAGGGGGCAGTTTAAGAGGTTCAGGTTCCCTGTTTAGGGCTGTTAAGCATGTCCCAGTCAGTGTTACAAAGATAGGAATTCTCATTGCACAAAACTCAGGTGCTTTGATATGGAATACTGACTGAGTCTTACTGTAAAGTTCACCTTTTGCAGATTACAACTGGAATTATTCTCAACACTTGACTGCCACAGTCTCTAATTAAAGCAATGATAAATTTGCAGCAGGCTTTACTTTGACCTGAAAACAGTCATGATTTCTTTGTACAAGCTGTTGGCAGTCCCTGTTAGTCCTGGGAGCTGAGCATCATGTGGCACCTCTTTGTGAGGACAGAGCTGTCTAGTTTTGTCTTCTGAGTGGAGTGAATGGGACTGGCACTGTAATAGGCTGTGACAGCTCACTTCCCTCAGCGGAGATACACACTTGGCACTCGTACAGCATTAGAGCAGTAGCTCTGGGATGGGGGATTGCTCCATTTTTGTGCAGATAGAGAATACCAAGTAACTGTAAGGGATAGATGGTGTGTAGGGCTTTGAATATTTCTGCTTTTCTTGCTCATTGTTAATGGCCCCAGCTGAGAATTGGGCATAGAAGGAATTTTAGGCTAGCCATTTGAAGTAGTCGCCATCCAATATGAAGGGGGTTTAAACCAGCCAAGAATGCAGCTTTTCCTGGGACTCCTCCTTGACTTTTGGCAGATAAATTCTGTATTTCTGAAGCTCGAACCGTTGGTGTGTGTGTCAGAATTCAGAGCTGTCTTTCTTGAGCTTGATTGGGGATTCTTAATGCACACAATGCCTTGAACACCTGTATTTTCTTTTTCAGTCAGATCAGTGCACTGGCTTGCAGGGCTTCCTGATTTTCCACAGCTTTGGGGGAGGGACTGGATCTGGTTTCACCTCTCTGCTGATGGAGCGGCTCTCAGTTGACTATGGGAAAAAATCCAAGCTGGAATTCGCCATCTACCCTGCACCTCAGGTCTCGACAGCTGTTGTGGAGCCCTACAACTCCATCCTGACCACCCACACCACGCTGGAGCACTCTGACTGTGCCTTCATGGTTGACAATGAGGCCATTTATGACATTTGCCGTAGGAACCTGGACATTGAACGCCCAACCTACACCAATCTCAATCGCCTCATTGGTCAGATAGTATCTTCCATTACTGCTTCCCTTAGGTTCGATGGTGCCTTAAATGTGGATCTTACTGAATTCCAGACTAACCTGGTGCCTTACCCTCGTATCCACTTCCCGCTGGTGACGTACTCCCCGATTATTTCGGCGGAGAAGGCCTACCACGAGCAGCTGTCCGTGTCCGAGATCACCAACGCCTGCTTCGAGCCCTCCAACCAGATGGTGAAGTGCGACCCGCGTCACGGCAAGTACATGGCGTGCTGCATGCTGTACCGCGGGGACGTGGTGCCCAAGGACGTCAACGCTGCCATCGCTGCCATCAAGACCAAGCGCACCATCCAGTTTGTGGACTGGTGTCCTACTGGATTTAAGGCAAGTCTCGGTTCCATCATGGTTTCGTAGACTTCTCATTCACTGTCCTGGGCGCTGGGTGCCGTTTGTTGTAAGGTGGCAGGGTGGTAGAAATGCTGCAACCTTCTTTGAAGCGTCTCCTTCAGAAGGCACTCGGAGTAAGGCCACAAGAACAGCCATTTCAAGTCCATGCACACACACACACCCCACAGATAGCTCAGCAGAGGAAAGACAGGAAGGGTCTTTGTATGATGTATTCCAGCAAAGGTTTATTGCATCCACCGCGCCAAAGGGATCAGGGACAAAGACACGACCCTGTGCTGTGCACAGGCAAGTGTGGGGTCAGTGGCCAATGACCTGAGGGCACAGGGGCAGGGCAAAGGGCAGCAACCTGCAGGGGGGATGAGGGATGAACATTTGGGGTGGGCAGAGTCAGCTGGCCAATGGGGGAAGCAATCCAATGTAGATTGGCAATAGTGCTGCAGAGCACCATGGGGGAAGTCTTCTCTTTCAGCCTAGGTGGGGAAAACTATGTGGTATGTTCCCACAATGGAGTGAACTTGCTCTGAGCTGCTCTGCAGGTACCTGGTTTGTATTCTGAGATGTGGAGATTTATGTTCTCATGCAAGGCTGTTTTGTGAGTGACAGATTCTAATCAACTCCTGTTGTCTGACTTTGATAACTGTCATTGTCAAACGCCACGAAGAAGCTCATGGTCTCTTCCACATCTCCTGTAGGTTGGCATCAATTACCAGCCCCCCACAGTGGTTCCTGGGGGCGACCTGGCCAAAGTCCAGCGGGCAGTCTGCATGCTGAGCAATACCACAGCCATTGCCGAGGCTTGGGCTCGCCTGGATCACAAGTTTGACCTGATGTATGCCAAACGTGCCTTTGTTCACTGGTATGTTGGAGAAGGGATGGAGGAGGGGGAGTTCTCAGAGGCTCGGGAAGATTTGGCTGCACTTGAGAAAGATTATGAAGAAGTGGGCACAGACTCGATGGATGGAGAAGATGAAGGAGAAGAATATTAAATCCAACAGTGAATTGCAAGTCTTTGCCATTTTACTGCCTCTAGTAGCAATGTAAATCATGTCAACTGATTGGAATAAACTTCTTTAATCAAGAGTTTTGGTAGTGTCCAAACTATGTACACTCATTAACTACGTGCAGTCAGCAGTCCAAGAGATTGAACTCCTTTCTGAAGAAGGTAGCTGAATAAAATAACCATGCTGTAGTTCAGTCAGTCCTTTCCTTAAGGCATTGCTATTTGAAGAGCCATTAGTGCCCAGAACATGAGACTAGAATGAGCTGGAGCGTCTTCTGGAAGGTGTTTGGTATATTTTTTCCAAGACTCTAGAGCCAGTGTCACAAGAGGCAAAAAGAGCTGTGTTACCCATGAAAGATGCAAGACCTTCAAAACTGAAGGCTGTTTGGGTTAGCTGTCTCCTATTCTTAGAGAGGGCCAGTACCTCAGAGGTACAGTAACCTGGATGGGGAGGAGATGGCCAGGAAGGGTGTGCCATAGCATGATGGACCTGACACTGTAGCCAGAGCCTGAGCAGTGGTTGCCCTTGTGTTGCTGTGCTCTCCCACAGAAAGAACCGGAGTCCCTGTCTGCAGCTCTCTAGAGTCAGATTTCTCCTGAAGCTGTCTGGAGAAAAATCTCTGGGTTAACTGGCCACAATTAAGCAACTTAGTTTTCCCTAAAACTAAGTCTTTTGCAGAAGTAATTATTCCATGGGTTCAGATATGAATGCTGCCATCCATTTGTGTAAGCTGATGGAACAGGAGAGGATTTGACTAATCAGGTTTATCTTCAGATGTGAACAGCCTCTGTCTGAAACCTTCTGCATCGACTGAGTGGGGGCCTGGGCACACAGTGAACCACAAAACAAATAACTTTGTTGTTGTAGAGCTGGATAACTGAGGAATCTCCCCCACAGCAGTGCCAAAAAAATTGTTAAATCTTAAGATTGAGTACTGAATGTGATTACAGGATACCAAAGTCTGACTCAAAGATGAGATTTGGGCTGGAGAATTTTCCCCATCCAATTTCAAACTTAGTGATATTCCTTCTGATTTAATAGCAGACCATGATTCAGGCCAAGCCTTGAAAACTTAGTTGCAGATGTGCACAGCTGCTTGACAGGAGTCTCAGCCGGAGTATGTGAGATTCCTGACCTCCCTTCATGGAAGCTTCAGTACTCAGGTAATGCTGCAGTATCTGACATCCCCTCACAAAGTGGGGCCCTTTTCCTGCTCCCAGTTGGCTGAACTTGTTCTAGGTGGGGGTGCCACCTGTAATTTAGAGTAACAGGCTGCTGCTGTTGATGGAAGGTCCCAGAACAACCTGGTCTGTGAGAGATGACTAAGAATTGCTTCAGCTCTTCTTGTCCTGGATCACTCCGTGGTTTTTTAGCCATTGTGTTGAGTCAGTCTGATTTGGAGCTGGAAGTTACCAGTTTTACAAAGATGGGGAGAGCAGTCTTAGTGCTTTATCACCCCGATGGTTGTCTCAGCCCTGCTGTTGTGCAGGATGTGTGGCAATCACACCTCCTGCCATTCAGCACAGCTAAGTGTGGCCAGTGTTTCAGTGAGGTTCTCATTTGTTTTTCCTTGTGGTTTTATGTTCCAGGGTAGACATAACAGTCATGAATTTGAACTCCTGTTGATTAAATGTGTTTGGTGGGGCCCAGGGACAGACACATTCATTCCAGTCAGAACGACTCCGTGTTGGCAATCATTCAGGTTTTAATGGGATGGCACTTCCCAGGGAGAAACGTGCACAGGGCTGTTTGGTGCCATGCAAGTGTCAGGTTTTCACCCTGAACATCCTGTATTGCCAGCAGATCATGAAGAGTGCTCTGTGCCACAAGTGCAGCACCACGATTTCCTTTGGAAGTTAATTGTGTTGGAGTTATGGGTTTCTGAACTGGCATTTAGTGGGATCTTTTAGCAGTGATTTGGCTTTTCTGTGAGGAATTTGGTTTCATTGAAGCCTGGCCTACTCTCTCCTGCAAATAGTGTCTGTTTTTTACTGCAGTGGGGGTTTACTTGTATAGGGGCCACGTCCTCTGTGGTGGGAATTGGCTCATAGTCTGTTTGATCCAGGCGTGTACAGTGCTGAGGCTGTGCAGGGCACTCAGCAGCCATGTAAAATCCTTGTGCATATGGAATGCTGAGCTCTGAAAACCTGGGAATATCATTCTGTGTAGGCATTGGATGACAAGCATTATGCTTTTAATTTTTAAAAGTAACACGTAATGTTACTTAGAGAAGATGTAATCTGCAGCATGATGGGTGGAAGGTTTCACAAGAGATTCTGTCACCTGGTAGCCATGGGACTGATGCTGAAAACACATTATACATTTTTCAGCCTACATCATACTTGAAACTTCATCATATTAGTATTAAGAAACCCTGTTGCTTTAGCTAGTGGGCAGCTGCTCTCTGTGTAGGCATGTGCATGCTGAGCTAAGATAAGATAGCGTTTCTCTCAGATATGACGCCAATTACAGCAGGAAAATCCTGCTAAAACTGCTCTTGCTTCAGTGAGCTGCAGAAATCCTTAAACATGTTCTAATTACTGACTATGGTTGGATTAGCAAATGTGTGGTTCATCTGCTTCCTGAAATGTAGAGGAGATCTTGCACTGAATTAAAATTTCAGTGTAAGAGTGTGAACTTCTGAAACTTGCAGAGGTCGATGCTAGCTGTCACTTTAAGGAAATTGCTTGCTTTGCACTCTGAAAGCCTTTCTCTAATTCTATACTTAAGGTGTTGTTTTGTTTGATAAGAAATGCCCATACCTGTGCTTTGCACAGTCATGTGCCTGTTTGCACTGGCAGAAGTGCAGGCATTATCTAGTGGCAACTAAATATATCTTTACCTGTGTGGTGACAGCTTTCTCCAGTATTGAGATTGGCAATTAATAGCTCTCACCTGACAGAATAACTTGTGTGAGTCATGAAGTGGAGGAGGAGGAGGAAATGAGTTGGAGCCATGGCGGTCACTGTGAACTTTGTTGTAAATTCTGGTGTTATCTGCAAGATCTGTTCTAGGATGGTTCTGGTGCTGTTCCAGGAGAATGCAATGCAGCAGAATTTGATTTCCACCCACTCTGCCCTCTGAAAAAAGCAATCTGAATCCCCTTTAATGTGCTAATATATGTATTATATATATAATTATGTACATTTCTAATTTCTATAGTAAGCATGCCACAGTATAATTGTATGATAAAAATCTCGTTTGGGCAGCAGAGGTAACATAAGCCCACAGCTACACATGCCTCTACCTCCTTACGACAGGTAAACTGATCTCAAGTAATATCAGAAAGAACTTTTGTGCCTCAGATACTTAAAATTCTGTCAAACAGGCAACATTCATGCATTCACTCATTCCATTACTTTATGCCCACTTACAGGAGCATGTTTGCACGATTTTTGCTTGTTTTGCCCCAGGCCTTCAGCCTTGCTAGGCCTGCTGGCATTCCTGTTGGCATCCTGCTCCACTCTGGCAAATTCCCCAACAAGACAAGCCAGGCTGGCATGGTTCTGTACTGACTCTGCTTTGCAGTCCAGTCCCTGCGAACAGCAGAGAGCTTGAGAGCTGCAGCAGTGCTGCTGCTGTACTGCCGCTGGGCTCCAGTGCCTCTGTTGTGCCAGATAAACCTGCCTGCCTTTGCAGCAAGCCATGGTTTCCTGTGTGTAGGAGACGCTGCACGGAAACAAAGCTGCCATGGTCACTATTTATAGTGCAGAGCTATTTCAGTGCAGGGGGTGGGCTTCTCACTGGCCTTGCTGAAGTTTTGTGGCAACAAAAAGGAAGGGACCTTGAAGCTTCCCTCACTCCACCTTCTGCCATGGGCAGGGACACCTTTCACTGTCCCAGGTTGCTCCAAGCCCCATCCAAGCTGGCCTGAGACACTTCAGGGATGGGGCAGCCACAGCTGCTCTGGGCACCCTGTGCCAGGGCCTCACCACCCTCACGGTAGTATCTTTGAAGTCACATTTCTTTTATAACTCCAAAAAGTTTAGGAAGAAAAATGAGTCTGATACTAAATGTGGAGATGTCATATCCTGGATAGGGGCTGTGAGCTGCTATGGCTGGGAAAACACAGAGTCTTCTGTCAGGAAAAAGATACTGAATTAGGTGACTCCTGATCTTGCCTGTTTTATCATGTTTATAAGGAATTACTTCAAATAAAAAAATGTTTTCTTTTGAACTCCAAAAACAAGGACTGGGTTTATAAGTAAATTCAGCAGTAAAGAGCTGCAGAACAATTTTCCATCATATTGCAGGACTCCCTGGAAGGGCTGGAGGGGTTTCTCTCTGCGCTGGGGAGGTGATAATGATTAATCCCTTGGCTCTCTGGGTTTGAACTAGGAGGACTAACAGTGTAACTTCAGGCTGTGCAGAGACTTTGATCTACAGATTTCTCCTAAAAGTTGGGCAAGTAGATTAAAGATGTGGAGTCTCGACTGGCTGTTAATGGGGAAATGAATGAGAGCATGATGAAATGGGAAAAATTACATTGCTCTGAAGGTTTTGTAGGTGTTGGCTGACAAGATGCTGAGAATACCAGGATACTAAATGGAAAAAAAAAAAAGGGCAAGAGTCACATGAGGAGTGGTGCTATCTGTGGAGCTTTTCAGTGAATTGAGTCAATTAAACCCTGGTCTCCATCTTTCTGTTGTCATGTCCTTGTTCCTTGGCTTTCTGCAGACCCTCCTTACATGGCCAGCTTCATGTGATATAAAACATGTTGAGCTGTGTAAAGATATTCTTAGATCTTTAGATACTACCCTGTTTTCTCAGCCTTCCAGCCAACTTTCAGGAGCAGGTTTCCCACTTTTTCTGCAGCATTATTTTGTTTTTGCTGGTCTCTGTCAGGAGCTTGGAGTACTTGGGCACAAAACCTTAAATTCTTCTTTTCAAATGTTTGCTAGAAAACAATAGCTGTAAATACTAAGTTTGAAGATGCAGAAAACATTCTGGAAACATTTAGTAATTACTTTTTTCTAATGCTGAATAGTTAATTAGAAATTCAGAGAGACTTGGGAAATCTGAAGTGAATTACTCTTTATGAGGAAAAAAGGAGGTGGATCTGAGTCCCTTTAAAATGAAGCATTGCAGCCCACTGGATGTGCTCATCTTGCCTTTAGGAACTATTCCAGGCTTCTGTGTGACACAAGTAAGTATGTGAGTGGTCTCTCAATTTTGGCTCAATATGTGCAGCTGTGATTTTGATACGTCAGCTGCAAAGCTGAGGGAGGAGCAAGGGTTTAAGCCTTTCTTTGTGAGCACAGGCAGGAATATTGAAATGCATTTTATAAGATTTGGGCTGGAGATCAGATGTTGAGAGAAGTTGAAAAAAAAAATGTTCCAGATGGCTTAGGTTTGTGTCCATGTGGCTGTGACCAGAGCTCCAGAAAGGCTGCCCCACAGATGTTGCATTAGGCGTTTCTGCCCCTTCAGCTCTGCTCCCCTCGGGAGGTGATGGGTGATGTTGAACTGCCATCACGCTGTGCTGAGAGCCTGTTTGTGGCTTCCTCCTAAGCTGCAGTTCTTTCATCTCTAAATAGTTCTGGACTGAAGTGGTGCGAGGCTATTGCTGGGCTCTATCTGCAGCCCTGTCTCTGCTCCTTACACACCAGGCAGCAAGTGCCTGTTGTTGTCAAGTCCAGAACTTGTGTTTGACTTCAGAAGGCTTAAACTGGGACAAATTCATCTGTCTAAAATGGCTCAAACTTCCTGAGACTTGGCTCAGAAGGAGCTGGGGTGGCTCAGCCTGGAGAAAAGGAGGCTCAGGGAGGACCTTCTAGCTCTACACAAGTCCCTTACAGGAGGGACAGGCTCTGCTCTCAGGGGACAAGGCACAGGACAAGAGGAAAGGGCCTCGAGTTGTACTGGGGAGATTTAGATTAAATATTAGGGAAAATGTCTTTCCAAAAGGGAGGTCAAGCACTGGCACAGGTTGCCCAGGGCAGTGGTGGAGTCACCGTCCCTGGGAGTGTTCAAAATACGTGTGGATGTGGCACTTGGGGACGTGGTTTAGTGGTGAACATGGCAGTGCTGGGGGAATTGTAGGACTTTTTTTTTTTTTTTTTCCTGTCTCAATGTTTTCGGTGAGTTTTCATCTGTGCTTTCCCCAAGACAAGAACTGCTGAGGTTACTGGCTGTCAGTGTTCCTGTTTCAGAGGTGGCTGCTGTGAGGGACTTGTTGCAGAACTTCAAATTAGGGAGGAATTCCAAGCAATGTTCTTCAAGAAGGCTGCAGAAACCTTCAGCATCTTTGTGTTGCTTTTCCTTTTGTTAGAGCTCTGTGGCTGCAACTGTCAAATGCATTTCATGCTCTTACCTCACCACCACTTGCAAAAGCTGCACTTCACTTGTTCTGCTGAGAGTGGGGATCTTTGTGGCTTTTCAGTTATTTCCAAACCTTGTGGAACCTGCCTTGGGTGGCTGCTGCTGGTGTGCAGTGAGATTGCAGTGACATCACCATCAAGAGATTGTGATGTCCCACACTGAGCCTGGTGCTGTCTTCCAGCAGTTTGGGACTTGATTCTGTGCAATCCTGCACGACTTGGCACAGCAATGCCCTATGCTGAGTTACTTTTTTTAATATATGTATATATTTTATACATATATATACACACACATATATATATGTATATTTTGTATCTTACCTGCTGGCTCTCACTGTCCCTGTTGTCTCATTCATGCAATCATGTCTTCATTCTTACACTGCCCTTGGCACTGAGCTTTGTGTTAAATTGGAGAAAAAAAAAAAGTCCTTTCCTGTAAGAAGGGCCCAGTTTTCTTTTGCTCCCCCAAACTCAGTGTAGGACCAGCTGGGTGCTGGAGCAGGGAACTGGGGTACCAGGGCTTAGCTACAGCTGCTGTGGAACCCCAGACTCCACTGTTCCCTGCTGAGTGGGACAGAATGGTTTCTGCCTTTTTTCTTCACAACTTCTGTGATGTGTTTATGTGAAAGGCAGAACCCATGCATGCATGGAAGTGTCCCAGTCACGTCTCAGTGTGCTATAGAACAGTTTCTGCCATTGTCCACAAATGCTTTTGAATCTGGTGTTAATGCCTTGCTGTGAACATATGAACATATGGCACCCAGAGACTGGGGTTCCTATTCCTAACTTCCCTCATCATTCCAGCAAGTTACTGGCACTTCCATGCAGAGTACTCCTGTTTCTTGTTTTACTTGTTGCTGTGTTTAGTGTTTATCTTCCTCTCTGTGTTTTCAAATTCTGTGCCTGTTTCTTTGCTTGTTCACTGCTGTTGCAGATCCTGGCAGAGTGTTTTGGCTCCAGCTTTGTCTATTAGAGCATATGTGCACTGGCTTCGTTACTGCCACTGCCTGCAAGTACTTAATGTCTGCTAAGTGTCTGCATGTGTTGGATCTGCCTGGTGGGGCTGAGGGGGGCAGCTTGACCCCATACTGGTTTAGACTGTGTTTACTTTGGACTGGTTGTATTAAACACTCGTACGTGATCAGTGCAGGCACTTCTCTGAAGCACCTGTGTGCTGATACACCTCTTTCTTGCTAATTGTAGGTGCTGGCAGATCAAGAGTAATCCTTACTGTTGTACTTGTGGTCGCTAAAGGCATTTCTTGTTTAGTCTTGTACTTCCTTGTGGAAGATGCTCTAATGTCTGTTGGAGACCTTGAATTTTTTATGTCATCTTCCTCAGATGTGTGTGGTTCCAGGTATGAAGACAGTAAGCTAAGATTCCTTTGTGGAGCTCCCTTGGAACTCTGCATTTGGAGGCCTAATTTTTTGACTGTAAAGCTCCTAAATGCTTTCCATTGCTAGGTTGTTTAATGCCACTTTTTCCCCTTTGAATGCCTGCTGGCTCCCCAGCTGCTTTTAACCTGTGTGCCATCTCCCGTACTCGTTGTCAGTCCTCCTTGGTATGATTCATGCGGGTTCTTGCCACCTTTGCTTTGCCATCAGCATTGACTGAAATGTCTTCTCTGCCTTAATTCATGTAGCTCTTGCACATTCTCCATTGTACTCAAGTGATCTGCAACTATTTCTGCACCTTTCAATCCCTTTTAGTTTTTCCATGGCTCCTTATCAGTGAATGGTTTAATACCCAGGTTTTAACTTGGGTTTTCACAGACAAGTCCTTGTCTGTTCAGCCTTGGACTGTACATTTTTAGTATATTTTAAGTGATCCACAGGTGCTTAGATGGCTTTGTGTGTACTTGCTGATTGAAACCTGGCTAGTAGCTTGGTGGGAGAGTTTGAGAGTGCAAATCCCTCTGGAATGCAGGTGCAGGTACCCGGGTACAAGGACCCCTGAATCCTGTGCCATTGCCCAAGCTAATGAAGTGTCCTCGCTGCCTTGGTAATGTCACCCCTGGTGTGTCTGAAAGCGAGTCCTGGAGCATGTCTGGGTAACCGAGGGGGATTTTGGCTGCAGCAGAGACAGGAAGCCTGACTGGGAACAAGATTTGCTAATTAAACACTTTCTGCAGAACCAGCTTCTCTCCTTGCCTCGGCCTGGGGACGTCACGGCATCGTGGGAGGGGCAGGGGTTTATTTGAGGTGGCACACACAGTGGCAGAGGGCTGTGCAGGGCTGGCACAGGGCACAGTCTGCTGAGTTGTGGGGGGTTCGTGCTGCTTCTGCTTGCCCTGGCAGAAACCATAGCTGAGTTCAGATCCTCCTGGGTGACCAGTAGTGATGGTACTTTGTTTCACTACAGTCGAGGGGCTGGGGCAGAGAAGCTGCATTTTCATGTCTCAGTTAGTGTTTTTTCTAAGAAAAAAGATAGGCTTTTGTGGTTTTATACATTGTGGCAAATTGTGTTTCCCAAGTTGCTCTGTTGTTGCCAGGGCTTAACTTTCTCAAGCATTGAGGCCTGGGGCTGAGCGAGTCACCCCAGGCTCCCTGTGCAGCCGGTGCAGAGCAGTGGGGGGGGGTTGGGTGAGGTTACCCTGACCTATTTTAGGCACCTGCCTTAAGATAATGAACTTCAGAGCCTCACTCTCGCTCCCTGTCAGTGCTACACTGGTGCCAGGTCCCTTGTCAGCCTCCAGACCAGGAGAATCCCTCCTGCTGCATGTCCTGCCTGGAAGCAGGTTGTGTCCCACACTGCTGTCGCTTGCATGCTGAAGCACAGGAAGGTACAGCCCAAATTTCTGGAGTGTGAGTCAGCAACTGCTGAGAGCAAGGTGAGGCGTGTGAAACAGCACCTCAGCTCTGCCTTCCCAGCACTTCCAACAGCTGTGGTTTGCTTATCCTTGTTCTTAGGGTAGTCTGGGCAAGGATTTGGAGTAAGGCTTTACTCAGCTTTAATAGTAGCTAATGATAGGGTAAGGGACTTAGAGAATTTTATTAATAAAAGTAATGCTGAAGGCAGTTGCACAACTGCAGGGGAGCTTCCATATTGGCTCCACATGCTCACCAGCTGTTCTTACCTGGCTGTTGACAGTCCCCACTGGACCTCTGCAGCTGGGGGATTTCTGTACTCGGCCACTGGGTTCCAGCCCACAGCCGAGGCTCAGGTTTCCTGCCTGCCCCCTCCGCAGGCCCCTCAGCAGGGTTTCCTGTACTGACAACTCCAGCCTGAGGAGTTAAGAGCTGCTGGGGCTCTTTGGCTCCCCGCACTGCAGAAAGGATCACAGGGAGCAGTGCCGAGAGGGACAGGGGCATGGAGGGACAGCTGCTGGAGGAAAGGCAGAGACCTACCAGGGCATGTCTAGATTAAAACCAATGCTTCTGTTGTAGCAAAAGTTGCCAGCAAAGTACCTAATTCCCCATCTGAGTACTGCTGCTGAGCCTCAGCCAGGGCACGGTGTGAGACAGGCGATCTGGCCTGGCATCAGAGCAATATCCAGTGCAGTGTCTGGGCTGGGAGCTATTCTGTAAATAGCAGCTCTGCTGTCCAGAGCCTGGTGTATCCAGAATGCTCCATAATTTTTACCAGGTTCCCAAGATCACAGTGCCTTGTCACTAACAGCCCTGTTTCTCAAGGACTGATGTGCATCACCATCTCTGGGAGCAGCTGGAAAATGTAAAACCCTTCTCTAGCCTTGATGATGACACTTGGACTGTGTTGCAGGTTTGTGCAGGCTTTTGGTTTGCCCAGGAAAACTGGTTTGGTTTGATCTGTCAGAGATTCTGCTTACTAAATCTGTTTGTTCCCAGGAACCTATTTTCTTAAAGAGCAGAGAAGCTCAGCACATCTCTCCCTGCCCTGTACTCCTCTAAACATGTAGAGCTTTAATTAGGCCAGACTGTGCTGATGAAATGAGAGCTTTGGTTTCAGTGGAATTTCAACTCCCAAGTGGTGCTGATGGTCCCTGGACTTGGTAGTGCACCTCCTGGGCAGGATCTCCAGCTCACTTCGGGGTTATTCTGGAGTGGAGCTTGTGGAATGTTACTATATTTCCCTGAGTATTGTTCCTTGCAGAGCCTCTGGCAGCTGTTTGTTTGGCTTTTCCAGCATCCCAAGAGTAGATATCTTCTGTCTGCTTGGAAGTCCAGGGTATGGTGTTTCCTAAAGCTGCTCTCCTCAGTGTTCCTGTTGTGCCAGGCCGATGGCACCCGTGCTCACTGGGTGCTGGAGCAAGTGGCTGCAGTGGAAGCTCTTGCTGTGATGCAGAATTAAACCAAAGAGACCCAGACTGGGATGGAGGGTGTGGGGTCAAGGGACTGACTGGTAGCCAGCCTTTGTCTGAAGAGGAGAGCTGGTCTAGAATGGCAAGGGCAGGTACACAGAAGGGGGAAAGATTAACCTGATTATCCTTACTCTGCTCTCATGAGACACCAACTGCAGAGTTACATCTAGCTCTGGGGTCCTCTGCACAGGAAGGGTGTGATGCTGCTGGAGTGAGTCCAGAGGAGGCCATAAAGCTGATCAGAGGGATGGAGCACCTCTTCTGTGAGGAAAGGCTGAGAAAATTTGGATTGTTCAGCATGGGGAAGAGAAGCTTTGGAGTGACCTAATTGTAGTCTTCCAATGAAGAGAGCATAAGAAAGGAGGAAGAGAGGCTATTTACAAGGGATTGGCTTCACAGTGCCAAAGAGCAGGGTTAGATGGAATATTGGGAAGGAATTCCTCCCTGTGAGAGTGCTGAGGCCCTGGCCCAGAGCAGCTGTGGCTGCCTATCCCTGAAGTGTCCAAGGCCAGGTAGGACAGGGCTTTGGAGCAGCCTGAGAATAGTGGAAGGTGTCCTGCCCACGGCAGAGTGTGGAACAAGATAAGCTTTGAAGTCCCTCCCAGCCCAAATCAGTCTGGGATTCTGTGATCTTCCTTGCAGTGGCTGAGTCAGATCCATAAATGCAAACAAGGCAATATAGGCTGTGTGAACAGGGGGATCCAGGCAGGTGATGGCTGGTGCAGGAAAATGAAGGCGACGTTTGCGGTAGTAGGGAAGTTCACGATGTGGTGCCCATCCAAGAAAACACAAAAGATTTTCTAAATAATCATCCAGGCTAATGGGACTCCTGTAGTCAAACTGTGTGTGAGGAGAGCTGTGCTGCAGCAGCATGTAAAGGGACACTCAGATGTGAATGGTTCTGGACAGATACTCTGTTTGGAGCTCGCAGCTGGGCAAGGATGAAGGAGTACCCAAGAATAAATCCCTGATGTGGTGAAGAATGCTTGTCTTCAGTTGGAAGCCTCAGCACTCCTCACCTTGGGCCAACCCCTTTGGAAGGCCTTTGCACTATGTGTTGGAGTCCTGCTCCCTTATTTCTCACTGTCCCTGCTCGGTCCCTGCCAGCCCTGCAGCTGCTCCTGGGTTAATGCTGAGCTGCAGCAAATGGGGGCATTCTGCTCGCAGGGCACAAATGGAACAGGCTTGGAGAAAGCCCATCTAATAAAAGGGTAATTAATGGCAGTCAACTGAACCATGAAGAAGGAATGTCTGCACTCTCATTCCAGCTGAGGGAAATCAGCTTTCCTTGCTGCAGCTTGTGCCTCTAACACTTGGGGAATTGGGTTTCTAAGCCAGACAGTGCTGTGCCACACTAATCCCCTGAACAGAACAAATACTGCAGATGTCACAGCAGAGGGAAGATACAGAGAAGGCAACGTGCAAAAGTACACATTTGTGGTGATGAAGTGTTTTCATTAGCAGGTAGCAAGGTTAGCAGGAAAGACAAGTAAGATGCTTGATGGGATGCACAGACCCTCCAGGGCTTCCTGCTTACCTTAAATATCCATCTTATCCACCCCTGAGCCACTTTGCCCTCCCTTCAAGGCACCTGTTTTTTATCCCTAGGTCATCCCTTGATCTCCCTGCTCTGCCCATCTTCAGATCTTTGTAGCAAGTGCTTTTTTTCCTCCATGAGAACTACCTAAGTAAAACACCTGTGTCTGCGTGTTTTTCATCACAGCCCCATGGGAGGCCTTTAGATGTGACAGAAGTAGCAGAAACAGTCCTGCTGAATGTGGTCCTTCAGCTCTGTTGAAAGGAGTCCTCAGGGAATCGTAGCAGAAATGGATTTATTTGTGGAACACCATAACCCACTGTTGTTCAAGCATCCCTGCCCCTCAGGGACACTCAGACCCAAAGTTCCAAAGGTAGTGTTCTCCTCCCTGCCAGAGCCCCTCAAGTTTGGGATGTGCTGCTGTTGGAAGGTGATGAACCAGCTTAGTTTTCTCTCCAGATGGGGACATTTGGTGATCTGTACTGTGGGGTCTCTTGGTGTAAATGGAAGTACAAACGGATATGGTGCATTTTACATCTATGGTTAAAGCTCCCTGTCTAAACCTGATCTTCCTTTTGTACAAGGAAAGGGGTACAGTGACTTCTATCACCTGTAGGTCAAACCTGGGGAAGGAAAGGACAGGAACCTCCTGGAAACTTGGGATGCTCCTGCTGGCTGGGGACCCTCCGGGGCTCCCAGAAGCTGAGCCTGCCTGATCTGGAGCCGCATCTGTGTGACTCCGGGCCCACCCTGTCCCTGCAAGGGTGGGACTATCAGAGCTCAGCTCAGCGCTGGTGCTGACTCAGAGCTCGGCCTGACCCAGGGTGGGATGGAGAGGGTGGGATGGGAGCTGTGCTGCCCGGCTCGGAGGTGGTGCCTTGTCCTGTGCCCTTGGCAGGGACAGCCCCCGGGGTGTGGGTCCTGCCCCTCTGCATCCCCCCGGGGAGGCTCCAGCAGGGACAGCTCAGAGGGGGGGATCTCCCCTTTGACACTGCCTGCACAAATGCTTTACAAAAGCTCTGTCCGCTTGCTTTTTTCCTTCCATTTTTAAGCGAGGAGAAGAATTTGGTTTGTCTTAAACCGGCCCTGAGCACTTCGTACAAATTTTTGATTCACTGGAACCGTGAGCAGCAGTGTGGAGAGCTGACAGCTTCCTCCTCACATCCCATCTCCTGGGGAGGGTGTTCCTCTGCGGTGCCGTGGAGCTGATTCCATGAGCATTCCTGCCGGGGCAGCGTGCAGTGGGGTGAACTGCGGGCCTTGCTGCCCGAATCCGCGGCCGCCAGCTCTGCAACTCGGTGTTACTTCTCCAGCCACAGCAGTTAACAGGGGACGCTTTTCTGAGTTTTAGTGGAAATTTGAAGCCGGTAAGTGAAGTTTTACAAGAAATGACACCCTGAGCATCGTGTGCGCGTCACAAAAGTTGCAATTGTTTGTTTCATTGTCGGATGTGACAGCACCCGCGTTGGCTCCGCTCCGGACCGCTGACTCGAAGTACCGAGGGTGACTCCGTGCTCTCAGGGGCCGCAGAAGCCCCGGCTCCGGCGGTGTGGGGGTCCCTGCCGGGGGTCCCTCGGGCCCGGGGGCGGTGTCGGGGCGGGGGGCCGGTCCGGGGGCGGGAGCGGGGCCGCCCCCCCGCGCACGTGCGCTACGTGCGGCGCCTGCTGCGGCGGGGCCGCCCCTCCCCCGCCCGGCACCGCCTCCCCCAGCCCCGCTCCTGCGGCCGGGACCGCCCCGTGTGGGACCCCCGGCGCGGGGAGCCCCGGTAACCGCCGGGGCGCTGGGGGGGGGCACTTCGCCGCGCTCCCTCGGGAACAGGGACGCTGCTTACCCCGCGCCGCCCGGGGCCGGCGGGCAGGACAATGGCCCGGCTCCCCCCGAACAAAGGGGCCGGGCCGGGGCCGCGGGGGCTCCGCGGCCGGGGCAGACAATGCGGCCGCGCGGAGGCGGACGGCCCCGCCCCGCGCGTGACGCGACCCGTGCTCAGCCAATGGCGGCACGCGGAGAGGCTCTTTAAAAAAAGAAGCGCCGGCGGTGGCCCGCTGTCAGCTGTGCGGATCCCTCCGCGCATGTAAACACAGCGCCGGCGGCCCCGCGCGGGGGGGCGGGCCGGGGCGCGGGGCCCGGGGGCCTCCCCGAACCAGCGGTGCTGGCGGGAGCGGCCACAGCGCGCCCGGGGCGAGGGGCCGCGCACAAAGGCGGCGGGAGCGGAGGGCACGAGGCTGCGGGCCGGCGGGGCGGGGGGCACCGGGAGGGACCCCCAGCGGCCGCGGTGCGCGGCGCTCCCTGGGCCTCGCTCTCCGCCGGGGCCCGGGTAGCGGGCGTGGGATCGGCGCCGCGCGGGGCAGGCTGCGCTCCAGAGGAGCCGCCGCTGCCTCCTCCCCCCGCCCCCAACGGGCCCTCCCCGGTGCGGCCCCGGCGCCCCCGCACAAAGGCGCGGGCGGGGCGGGGCGGCCGCGCCCCCTCCCCTGCCCGGGCCGGGCGGACTCTTTTCCCAGCCCCGGCCCCCCCGCGGACGCGCACGGAGCGCGGCGGCTCCGGAGATTGTTCGGAGCGCGGAGCGGAGCGGCCGCCCCGGCCGGGCCATGGCCGAGTTCCTGCCCCCGCCCGAGTGCCCCGTCTTCGAGCCCAGCTGGGAGGAGTTCGCCGACCCCTTCGCTTTCATCCACAAGATCCGGCCCATCGCCGAGCAGACCGGCATCTGCAAGGTGCGGCCGCCGCCGGTGAGTGCCCGCATGGCGCCGCCGGGAGCGGCCTTTGTGTGGGGCCCGGCCCGGCTCCCCCCGGCCCGCGGCCGCGCAGGTGACCCCGGGCAGGCGGGGCCGCCCCGCCGCCCCTCAGAAGTTTCGCTGGGCTGGGGCTGAGGGGACCGACGGAAGCGACCGCTTCCCCTGCGAAGTGGTTCCTAAGTGTCGGAGCGCCCGGTGGGGGAGTCGCCAGAGCGGCCGTGAAGGGAGCGGGGGCGGGGGGGCAGCTGCCCCGGCCGGGCCCGGCCTCTCCCCGGCTCCCGGGGTTGGCCGGGGCCTCGCGCCCGGAGCGGCCCCGCCGAGCCCCGGCGGAGGTCCCGGGGTGCTGCCCTCCATGTTGGTATTGTGGCGGTGTGGGGCCGGGGGCGGCGGGGAGCGGGCTCCCCCCGGCCCCGCCGCGGCCTCCCCGGCCTCGGCGCACTTTTAGCGCAGGGAGCTGTTTCTCAAGTTGGTCAGGACCAAACTCCGCAGCCGTGAGTTTGGCTGGTGGCTGTGCGAGCTGAAGCCCAGACAGACATGGCCACCATTTTAGAATGCAATCCACAGTGGGAAGAAGTAGTAAACCTTCATCTTCATCATCATCATCTCGACCGATGGTGTAGTAAAGTCAAAATTAGGGTATGAATTCTGATTTCCCCTTGTTGGTCAACTCAATTTACTGAGAAATGCTGTGACGATCTTAGAACCGCAGTTTTGTGTAGTCAGAATTGTTAGTTTGTTTAAAGGTATGAACACCCGCACTGGTGAGGAGAGGGGCTTCTGGAAGTAAAAATCTAATTAAACAATGTGTGGATCACCTTTATTTTGAGTGAATTGCTCTTCCCCTAAGTGGAGCGTTGTGCGAGTCTTGGGGTGGTGCAACCAGGTAAGGCAGTTAGTGTGACGGCAACAACTAGAATGTTAAACAGGCACTGAGCTTACATTTCCTCCAGCAAGGCGAGAAGCTGACCGAACAGTTTGTAGACTGAAGTTTTGCGAGGGAGACTTTGTCTTCAAAGAAACAATGTTCAGAAACACACTCCTCACTTTCGTGTTTTGATTGTTGCTGGGATTCCTGTTGTGTCCATCCTTTTCCTTCTGAATTAAAATAATAGTAACTTGCCGAGTTGGTGTCTGAGGTGGCAGAAATGTTTGTAGCAGAGTGAATAATGTGAGTCTTGCTGGAGAGGAAGGAAGGTGTTCCAGCTCTCTGGAGGAATAATCCCCAACTGCTGTGTGAAGACCGCTCTTGAATTTGTGTCCTGGTAGAATGTGCCAGGGCTTCTTGTCATGCAGGGCAGCCAGATGCTCAGAGTTAAGGGGGTAAGATGTTTTTTGTTACAGGGTCACCATTGAAGTTTTGTAGTACTTTTTTAGTAGATGTTTTGAGGTTTTAAGTTTTTAAGTTGCCAACAGTGTTTCAGCAACTGTGACCAGGACTGCTTTTTTTTGTTTGGTCAGGTTTCTTGGGGGGGTTGTTTGGGTGTTTTTGAGGGTGATATCTTTTTGTTTTAGAAACATCTCATCTAAAAAAAAAAATCCCATAATTCTTGGCTGCTTGTCTAAAAAGCCAAAACCTTATCAGAAAGCTGCTTGTAGGATGTTATCTGTTGGAGATCATAAATCAACAGCCCTCCAAAGGACTGAATTACTTACTGCAACTACATTTTCAGCTGCTCTCATCTTCTCTTCCTGAAGGGGCATGTATTACACCAGATATTACACCAGGTGTTGTGCCTGCCTGGCCGTGTGATCAGCTCTTTGAGCATATTTAGAAGCAGGATGAAAATAGTTGGAGCTGCTGAGGGCTGAGCACGGGTAGTTCTGTGGAGCCTGGCTTTGGGAGAGCTGAGCTCCCATGGCTTTATCTTCCCCGGATAACGCCTGGGATGACTTGTGAAGTGCGTGGTTGGTTCAGCGGCCTGGAGCATAGAGGGAGCTCTTCCAAAGCGACCAGAAAACCCTTTGAGTTGACGTAGTTCCTGGCCTTCCCCCTGCGATCAGTGAATATTCAGTTATTGTTCTTTTTGGTGTAATCGAGGGGTCTGTAATACCGTGAGCTAAAGACTGTACTACCCTTTGCACAGCAGTGTGTATGTTCCAGCTGGATGCCTTGTTTGGTGATGGCTGGGGTTTGGAATCTTCCTGCATCCAAGGGAATCTCCTGCCGGCGTGCGCAGTCTGGTTACGTGCCGGGAAGCAGGTAGGCAGCACCATGAACTGTCAGGATCTGTGCCGAGAGAGGAATTGAAAATTTGATGGTTGGGCTGGCATCATTTTAGCTTAAACTCTGCTGTATAGTTATCAGCAGATGAATTTGTGTTCCTGTATATGTGCAGCAGTATGGAATAATGTTGTGTGAGACTGCTGGTGCCCAGCTGTAGCTTCCCCACTTGCTTATGAACAAGTCCTTGCTCCAGAGCTGGTTTTGGTGCTCCAGCACTGGAGCATGCACAGGAGAGCTGCCTGGGCTTTGAAGGACCAGCAGCGGGGCTTTCTCTGGTCCCTTTCTGCTGGCATTGGCTGGCAACCAGGTGGGCCCAGACAAAACCACACCTGAAGTGGCTTCTTGTGTAGCAGCTTTGGAGGACAGTGCCCTGTTTCGTGAGAAGATACCGAGGTAGCTGATGTGTGGAAGACAGAGGATTCTGGGTGATCACTGCATGTTCATGAGATGAAAGAACATCCAGGAATGTAACAGGAGGTGCAATTTCTGTGTGGCAGTTTCCAGTTGAGTACTCAAAAGGAGTTTTCTTCCCCTTCATTCCAGTTCAGTTTGTTCCAGCCATCACCAATGACTGAGTTTTGCTCTTATTTGGGGATTCTAAGATGCTGCAGTGACTGGTGAAGAGTGCAGCAATAACCAGCTCACTGGCACTGTTCTCTGTGGCTTTTTGTCAGCAGTGTGGAGCATGAGTAGAGAGTCCCATTGGCAGCAGAGTGCTCGGATGGTGGTTGTTCCTGGTAATTATTGAGCTGCATAAAGTAGAGATTTAAATTTGAGTCTGTTGCAGATCTGCGGGGGAAGGGGCAGCTGGATGCAGGGAAGTGGGTGGGGTACAACTTGCTTGCAGTCCATCATGTGCCATTTTGTAGTTAGAATTTTCTTCTATGAACCAAAAACATCTGTTATTAGCATTTCTTCATTTAAACAGTATCTGGTAGTTTGGAATAAACTAAGTTTACTCCAAAACTTGGCATGTCAAGTGGTGAACTTATGTTCTAGAAGCTTGTGATAGCTCTGCAAATCAGTGGGAGCATGTAGGGGTGGAATGAAGAATTGCTTGAGAATGGAATTGTTCTTCAAGATAGGTAGTTAATAGTAATTAATGGAAGCAAACAGTCTAACAAATGTGAGACTTAGCTTCAAGAGTTAACAGAAACATGTGGAGCAGGAGTGATACCAAATACTCCAAGCCTTTCTTGAAGATGGACTCTTCCTTCACTTCATTGCATCGTTGCTTTGCTGCTGTGAAGAAACAATAAATAATGATTACTTAAGCCTTACTTACCATATAAATGCATTTCAAAATACACAGTATTGTACAATGTACTAGAAACATAACTTTCCCAAGGCCAAGCATGAAAATTGAGAACATCCAGGCTAAATTTCATTGCTTTAAATACCATGAGTAGGGAGAAGTACTGTTAAGGCTTCCAAGTAACTTAAATGAAGCACTTAAAGATTAGAAAATCTGTATTAGGAGAGCTGGAATTTTGAAGGAATTGACACTGGAGTTATTAAAATTATTGACTGTCCATTTTCAGTAAATCCTGGAATACTGGTGAACTTGAGAATGGGGAAAATTAATTTCCTTAATGGTTTAAGTTCTTTGTGGGTGCAAGAGTTGACCCCCTCTAGCTCCAGAGTGGAAGAATGTTTGGAATAGTCCCGGATAGGAACTTGGAAGGTGATAGTGTGAAATACAATTGTATGGACACTGATGTGGTCAAATTAGTTTTATTTTTTTCCATTATTCCATGTATTTGGTTAAGTCAGTTGTGTTGTCATTCTCTGAGATCTAGAAATTAATTGTATTCAGTATTCTAATTACAGAAATAACTGTTGTGCAAAATTTATACACCAAATCACAAATTATTTCAACTACTAATGATTGATTGTAATGAAGGATCCCTTTCTAATGATGTCTGGTAACCTCAAGCCAAGGGTATGTAATTTTCCTTACAAGTCTAGAAGAGCAAAAGCTGTCATTCTGAATGGAGTTATGGTGGTGGCTTGTTGCTTTAGAGGGATCCCAGTTGTCCAATAAACAATGGATATTATGAAACAGTAATCACTTAAGTAGGACTCAATGAGAAGGTTTACCTTTGGAACAAAGGGGCATAGACCACCTTAGAGGAGGAAGGAGTGTAGAAAAATATCTGTGGATCCCTGTGGAAAGCAGTGTAATGTTGGAATGGGAGCTCTGGATAAGCCAGTGCATGCAGCTCTGGAGTTTCTCAGTGAGAAATGGGGGGATTTTACCTCTGTGGCAGCACGAGAGTAGAAAATTTTGCATTCAGGATCTTGCACTCATTGGAGGATTTTAAAAAGATTTGACAACTGGAGAGGACACAGAGAAGCATCAGAAAAGTTCAGCACATGAAATAATGAATTTTGAAATATTCAACCTTAGCAGAGCCTGAGTGGTGAAACCTAAAGGCTCAGGGCTTGGGAGAAATGGACCTGCTCCTCCAGGGACATATTTTGAGGAGCAAGATTGATTTAAATGCTGTTTAGACCTCTTAAGGTCTGTTCAGGCTTCTCATTCAGCTGGTTGCTTGATTTATTTTCATTTTTATGGAGAAAAAACACAAAACAAAAAAGCAGTTCAGTTTTGGAGCAGCTCAGCTGAGGGTTGTGGCAGTCTAGTCCCGGAGCCGTAAAACAAACCACCATTAAAACTGGAATTAATGCAGAGAATTGTGATACTTTGTCTGAAACAGGAAGCTGATGGTGATGATCCTTCAGATTTGATAATACACAGAGGCTCAGTCAGTTGATTTTATCAAAAAGAAAACACAGAGGTAACTCAATTACAACACATAAATGAGCTTCAGTGGGAGAAACCAGAGGTGCTGCCACGTCTGTCAGTCCTGGCGAGCTGAGCCTGAGCCCCTGGTCTGGCTGAGCAGAGGCCAGGCTCAGGTGAGTCAGGAACCAGGGTATTTCTGACTGAGAGGGGATCAGCTGGAAGGGGAAAGTGGAGGATGGAAAGTAGTGGATCTGCCGCTTTTGGGAATTTTGGGATCAAGAATGAATGCGGTTTTGGGAGGGGAAGAGATATTTTAGTGCTGAGGTTCCTGTTCCCCTGCTGTCAATTCATGTGAAGAAAAATAGATCTGCTTCCAAAGGTTGTTAGGAAATGTTGGCTTTAAATGAAGAACTTGTCATATTCATCACTGGGGTCATGTTGTGGAATCAGGTAAATTCAGAGTAGGTTTTACTGATCTCTGATTAGCAAGAAAATATGCAAAAGAATAATTATTTTTGATTTATTATTTATTTTACTAATGGCAGTGGCCATGCACAGGGTCACCATGGGTGGTTTCTGCTCTTCAGAAACACTGAAACATTGGAGTGGGCTTAAAAGACAATGAGAATTTCCTCTCCTTGCCTCAGTTTCTTTCAGTGAGGGATTTTCAACCCACACTCTTCAGGTCATTGAAAATTTAAGATGAAACAATTTAGTCCAGAGCTTTCCATATGGGGCAAGAGTAACATAGAAAGAATTTCTGTCATTTTTTGTTTAACTTAAGATAGCTAATAGCTGAAAATGGAGTTTAAAACTAAACATGGCTCCCTTGCCCAGCAATGAAACAAAATCTGCCAGTGGATGGAAGCAATCCATGCCGTGTATCCATTAGGACGTGCTTCCTCTCAATCCCAGATGACTGGGTTATGTCTGAGATGTGCTGTGTCCATGTCCAGGAGAACAGGCTGAGTGATTTTAGGAGTCAGGAAGAACTTGTGGAGTCTTCCAGCCTGCTGCCCTTCAAAGTGTCTGAGTGAAAGGTCTTCCTGGGAGCAGGTGCTTTACCTGGGATGGTGAATCTGAGCAGCTGGAATGGGAGGATGTTGTGGAGAGCCAGGGCAGTGGGTGATGGGAGCCGCACGGAATCCCTGGGCAGCTGCTCGTGGTTGAGGCTGATGGAGTTGTCCATGGCTGTTCTGCATGGCTGTGAAATTCAGGTCTTTTCCTAGTCTGAGTTACACTGGGAGTGAAATGGAGGTTTGAAAGCTGCCAGTTACAGCTCTGAAGAGGGTATGGACTCATTCCAAGGGCTGTGATGGGACAGCCCGAGAAGCAGAGTGTGCCGTCCGTGCCGGTCGCACACACTCTGGGAACGTCCTGGGGATCAGAGCAAAGCTGTGTCCATGGGTACACATGGGTCCTGTGCCTTGAGGGGAGGTGGCAGCAGCTCTTGGGGTCTGGTGCCCTCACACACCCACAGCTGGGTCTGGCCCCAGCCCTGATGAATCCTCTGTTTCAGGGTCTTGGTCAGTGCTCTGAAGTGAATCGGGGTCTGAGATTTGCTGATCCCAACACCCTGTCCATCCCCAGCTGTAGCTGCAGTGCTGCTGGTACACTGGTGGTGTATCTGTTCCTTGCATGCAGGTGCCTCCTGGAGAGGAGCCTGGCATCTCCTGTGCATCAGCCCGGCTGCCTGTTGTGTTTGGAGCTTCAAACCCTGTATGTATTTTCTGTCCTTTCTGCCTTTGAGTCCTAGGGAGCAGCTCGCCCTGATGCTTGAGAATCATCTCCAGCTTACCTGAGCCTTTTATTTCTCTCCAGGTGTGGAACTGGCACAGAAACACTGGGATCTAGAGAGGTGATTCCCACTGTACACTCATTTTAATTGGCTGTAGTTCTCAGATGGGAAGGATCTGTGGTTAGGTCTGTTCTCCCTTGCTACTCTGCAATACATAACAGAGCCCATTTTTGTCTCAAATAAGAAATACTCCACCAGACTCCTTTTTGGAGAGTTCTGCAGATAAGGTGGGTTAGTGCACCCAGGGTCCCTTACTGGCAAGGAGGAATTCAGAGGGTTTGATGAAAAAATCTGCACCATTCAAAATGACCAAGAAAGGGCTGTTCATCACAAACTGGGTTAGCTGATGATTGGAGTTTCCAACTAATGTTAGCCTTTAACAGGGTCACAGAGGGATTAGTTCCCGTTAGACAGGAGCTCTGTGGCTGACCCACTGCCGGGTGATAATGGGTTTGTGTGGATTCTGCCATCTGAGCTCCAAGTGTGTTTTTAATGTAGTCATAAAACCGGGAGACTGAAAGGCACCTCCTGAGTCACTGAGTGTGCTCCCTTCCTCTCAGAGGCAGCAATCATGGAACACCTTTGCCAAGGCAAGATCATAGATGTGGGAACAAAGAATGTAGGTCAGGCTCACAGGGTGGGCATCCCAGGAAGGGGGGAATTGCTGCAGTTTACTGAATGAATGTGTTTCTCTGGCAAGAATTGCTAAGATATTCCTTTGGATCTTACTATGAGCTGCTGTCTAGCAGAAGAATGAAAGAGCTGTCTTTTTTTTTTTTTGTGTCTGACATGGGAGAGACTGCAAGTAAAATGCTACTTGCAGTTTTCAAAAGATGTTGAAAAAATATAAGAGACTTCAGAAAAAAGCCCAAGGATAAAAACCCTTTTATTTGCAGGACTGGAAAGCTGGTTCTGTAAAGGGAAGGAAAAAGGTATTTGTTTATTGAAAAATGTCTTGAAACATTTCTTCTGGGAAGGATTCGGGAATAGCTGCTTTGGCAGCTAGCAGACAAGGGATTTGGTTATAAAGGACGTGAGGATAAGGGAAGGAGAAAAGCTGAAGCCAACTAACTTGTAGAACAGCTTAGCAGGGATGGTGCTAATTTCTTGTTCATTTGAATTCATAGGGGTGGTTAAATTTTAATTAGTGAGTTTGGGTGAGGTGCAAGTTTGCCAGCTGAAATGCCGTGCTCTGAAGCCTGACATCCCTGGAACAGCTCAGTTGGGAGCTGGAATATGGAAATCACAGAAATAATTCTGCTGACCATTTGTAGTTCACATTACTGCTTGAAATATTAATGTGATCCTTAGAGCATGCCTTCTGATGGCTGGATTTGTCCCTCAAGTTTATAGAAGAGTTTGGAATTTTGAAGTCAGTCTCATTTTTGCCTGGATTTGATGACAGGCTTGTAACAATTGCAGGCTAAGGTGGGCACAGGATTTTGTTTGTCACTTGTAGGCTTATAACAGTCAGGGATTGACAAGAGAACACAATAGAGCAATTTCAGATGTAGAGTCCTGGTGGAGTAAGAACTCCTGATTTTTTTAGGAAATTGATGTTTTCTTGCTCTCTATATATACTTAATGCTCAGCATGGCTATTGGAAGACACTTTGAACTGAACTTCTTACGCTTTTTTTATTCATTTTTTTAAACAGGAAAATCCAGACCAGTTCCTTGAGGAGCTGGATGGAGGGGGCAAGTCTTACTGATTCCCAGGCATGAGCTTTAGGGAAGAGGGCCTGGAGAGTTGGGGATGGGGGCTGGTCTGTTCCCCAGCAAAGCTGCTCATGTGGTGAGTGCAGCTGCTCAGCAGCTTGGCAAGTGAATCCTGCACAATAAGCTCCCTCTCGTGGTGCTGCTGCCTTTCCAAGTGCATAAAGGCATTTCTGTCTCACAGAAATGCCTTTTTGTGGGCCTGCAAGTGAGCATCACATGTGGCTTGGTAACTTGTGCTTCAAAATGTGTCCAAGATTTTTGTTAAGTAAATAATACACTTATTAAAGAAGGGTTGAAAGTATCTTGTTTAGGACTTCAGGAGCTTACCATACTGTGGAATAGAGAAAGATAAATATTAGCCTTCTTGGTTATATCAACTTTGAGTAGTTTGGATGCTCCACAATAAACTTGTGACTTTAAATGACTCAGTGACAGTCAGGATGGACCGTCTGCTATACCTGCTGTCATTTCTCTAGATGGTGAATAGCTGTGGGTCTGCAACAGTGTCATCTGACAGAGTTTGTGTTCAGTGGGATGTGCTGTAGTGTGTAAAGCCAGGAGTGGTTTTATAATAATCTAATGTGATACATTATGTATGGCATTCTTTCCCTCAGCTCTGCCTGCCCTGCTGTGGCCTCACCTCAAGCCCTCAGGGCAGTTTCGAGCACCACAATATAAAAAAGACATTAAGCCACTGGAGAGCATCCTAAGGAGGGCCATGAGAATGGTGAAGGGTCTGCAGGGGAAGCCTCATGAGGGGCAGCAGAGGGACAGGTACTGATCTATTCCCTCTCATGACAAGTGACAGGACTCAAGGGAGTGGCTGGAGCTGAGCTGGGAGACATTTAGGTTGGATGTTAGGAAAAGGTTCTTCCCCCAGAGGGTGCTGGGGCACTGAGCAGGCTCCCCAGGAAATGGGCACAGCTCTGAGCCTGTCTGAGTGTTTGGACAATGCTCCCAGACACTGGGTGGGATTGTTGGGGTGTCTGTGCAGGGTCAGGAATTGGACGTGATGATCCTGATGGCCTTGGTGGTCCCTTGCAACTCAGCATATTCTATGGTACCTGCTTAAAAACCTCATAAGCTGGAGTCAATCCAGTGTTGCCTCTCATTAAGCCAATTTACCATCACCCAGCAGAAGCTCTTGCAATTACTTTCTCCTTGTTAAAAATGAAACATTTTTAAGTCTGTTAAATGTTCAGTTCTGGCTGATGAACCCGTCTGCCTGATAGGCTGAAAAGTCACCTTCTGAAAGTGCTGTTGAATAAATGGAGTTCCCAAAGCTTGTCTTTGAGAAACAGCTGACGTTGCCATCAGGGTGTCTTGGTGTGTGCATTGGTCATTCAGTCATTGGTAAACTTCAAAACTGCGGGTGCAGGAAATGCCTGTTGTGGCAGCTCATGTTGTCTGGAGTCATGTTACTCTTCCAACACAGTAAGTGACTGGTGCTTTGCCAGAGCCAGTGTGTTTGGCCAAACAGGAAAGACTGTCCCCAAACATGCATCAGTCAGTAGTAAATAGACACATGGAGATCATGGAGATAATGAACTAATTCTGGAGCAGGATGTTTCGGGTGCCAGGCTGTGAATGAGGTGTTTCTGTAGGATCATACACATAAACTTCCTCATTTGCTTCCATAAGCAGAGGGGACTAGCCTGCTTTGTGCTGCCTGACACGGATTGGGTCTGTGCATGCCCTAGGCACCCTTGGAACTGGATTTCTTTAGTCTGAGCATGAGCCAGAGCCTGTAGGAGCAGGTAGATCCTGTTCCTCCTGTTGTGCCCAGTGGCATGCAGGCTTTCCTCTGGGCTGTGCCCAGAGCAGCAGCCTGTACCAGCAGACATGTGGCCCGTCCAGAAGTCGCCTGTGCTGTGCCCTCCCTTCCTTGGCTTCCCTGACGTGTTGCCAGTGCAGTAACTGCAGGTGATGGCCCTGAAGTGCAGCCTAGACTGGTGGCAGTTTCAGAGGTGGTATCATTGCCTACGTGAGCTGAATTCTTGCCCCTGTTCATCTTATTCCTGGTTCTTGTTCCCTGCAGAGCCTTGTTAGAGGGTCTGGTTTGGGGTAATGCACAGTCCACCTGCGGGCAGCCTTGGCATACTGCTTAGCAAAGCCAGAGGCAGCACAGCCCTCTTGGTATCATTTATTCTCAGCCTAAGCAAAGCTCCCTACAGTTCTCCCCTGGGCAGTGTAATTCAGTCCCCAGTGTCTCAAGGGTCCTGTGTGTCATTGCCACTGTGTCCCCTCCTGGTCTTGGCGCCTGTCTCCTGTCTCCCCATCTTTGGTACAGAGCAGACACTGGAGCTGTGACTCATGATGTAACCAGTTGGTTCAGTTTGAGAGTCAGATTGTCCTGTTGAAGTACAATACTTCAAATCCTTCCCAGTTGTTCCCAGTTGTACTTCTCATCTTACAGCTTGAGGGCCCTAAAGGACTTATCAGACAACAGGATATTTGAAAAGAATGTCAGTTCTCTTCCTCAGACTTGGTGGTTTCATTGGATTTGGTTTTCTGGCATAGAGAATAGGCAGTCAAAGAAGGGTTAGTGTTACCGAGTTTCTCAAGAACATGTCTTTGGGCACCAGGCAGTCTTGTGGTTAAAAGCAGGAAAATGTGGTTAAAAGCAGGAGAAATGTGTCCCACTGGTCAAGGATTGAGCATTCTCTGGATAATTTGTCATCCTGACCCCCCTACCATTGTCTGATTTCCAATTCAAATGTTAATTTCAATTGGCGTTTTCAAGTTGTGATGTGCTGCAAGTGCTTTGCAGGATCAGAAAACTTCTATTACTGATTTTGAGGTCTGGATGAATCAATGCAAGCTTGGTAAAATGTATGGATTCATGGCCAGCTTTGCTCTTCACACTCTTGGTGAATCTTGCTCCTGGCATGTTTGTACGATAATTGCTTTGGAAATCATGTATGATTGGTTTTAACTCCAGTTTTCATGTTCTCTGTGAATCTAAAATAAAAAATACTGTGTTTATGATGCTGGTCTTACTTCAGTCACCTAATGCTGAAGAATGCTGAAGAAAGGTTTTTGTTTTCCTGAAGCAAAGCTCTGTCTTACTCCACTGTCAGTAGCTCACTTGTGCATTATCTTCATTCTGTAATTAGTGATAATAAGATAACTTTATATGTAATAAATTCCTGTCAAGTTTAAATCAAATCTAATTTGGTTTTGTGAAGTTGCGTATTGCCAAACCAAGCATGTGCAGTAGATGTCAGAGATCTAAAAGATAAAACACCTTTATAGTTGTGTTTATAAATAACACTTCAGTTGCAGGTGCTTTATCAAAGTAATAATAATCTTTTTTAAAATTGGTCATATTCCAGCTCTTCCTGAATGTTTGCAGCCAAGGAAATTGTCAAGCATTGGCACAGGTTGCCCAGGGTGGTGGTGGAGTCACCATCCCTGGAAATGTTCGAAAGATGTGTGGATGTGGCACCTGGGGACATGGGTTAGTGGTGATTGTGGTGGTGGTGGTGGGTTAAAAGTTGGACTCAGTGATCTTAAAGGGTTTTCCAGCCTTAATGGTTCCATGATTGTGTGGAGGCTTACAATGCCGGACAGGTCTTCAGTTCCAAAATGTAATTGATTTTGTGGTTCCATTTTCTGGTTTTGGAGCACAGTGAAGTGTTCTAAGGGGTAGATAATGGCACTCAGCGTATCTCACCATTGCTGCTCTCCAAACTTGTTCCCGGTGAGGGGATTTGGGTGTCAGCGCAGCCCTGCCTCCCTGACAGGTCGGGCTGTGACCACCGAGCCCCCTCCACACCAACTTCCATCTTCTGGTGGGGCTGAGGAGGCTCTGGAGGCCACAGGGGACTCTCCACGCTTCAGGCTCCCCTGGCTGTCTTTGACTGTCGCAGAAACTTCTTTCCTTTTCCTGATCTTTTGATGGAACCCTTCTGTTTTCCAGGACTGGCAGCCTCCATTCGCATGCGATGTCGACAAGCTTCACTTCACACCGAGGATCCAGAGGCTCAATGAACTGGAGGTAAACTGGAAAGCTGAGCAGTACTGCTGCTCCCAAATGTGTCTGTGTTTTTGGGAGGTGACGTTTGCCAGAGTTGGCCATGAGCTGACAGCACTTTGGACTACAAACAGCAATTTTTAATAAGCACGGAAATTCATCTGTTTCAGAACCTGGTTAGAAACATTCCAGGCATAAAAGTAATGTTAATGCTCATTAAAGGAACATAATTTAGGCCTTTTCCACACAGGTGCTTCTAAGTAGTTAAACTGTCCAGGGCCATAGATCTGCATCTGTATCTTGTACTCATACAGCATCTTTCAAAAGGAAAAGAGATGAAACACTTGGAGTGCTTTAAAAATAGCCAGCCTTTTGGAAGAAACAATTGCAAAATCTGGATTCAGTTTGTGGAAATTTGCTGTTCACAAGCACTTTCATTCACTGCTTCAATGAATTGACACTAAAGGGGAGTGTGAGGAGGCCTGGTTGGCTCAGTGCTGGTACCATTTGGGATGATGGTGACTCTATGCCTGATTATTCTCCAGATTTTTGGTTTTTAAAGCCCTGACGTGGTCATGTGAAGTGCTGGGGAAGGGCTCACATGCTGGCTTGGAATGCTCAGGGGATGGTTTGTGTGACCACAAGCTGTTCAGAGCTCCCTGGAGTTTGCAGACAAGCTAATCTGTACAGATGGGGCCAGTTTTTACCTTAAGATTAGAAAATGTGCTGAAAATAAAATATGTCAAAATTTAAGTTACTGCTCTTACATAGCAGCAGTGCAGTGATCTGTGGTAATTGCTGTGCAACCAGCCAGACTTTCCCTGCCCTGACACATTTGTATCCTTGAAAGTGAAAAAAATACAATTGTGAGTGAGAAGGGATAACAGAAAAAAAACCCCTTCAAAATCTTTTCTAAAAAAATACTGATTTTTTTTTTTTTGGCTTATTGCAAATAAACCAAATACTAATAAATGATTGCAATGATTGATGTAGTAAATGCAATAAATCCTGACAATGCAGCTGGTTTAGGGAGCTTTTAGCAGTAATAACTTGCTGTTCTCTCCCGAAGTACTTTTCTCAGTGCAGTAAAAGGTAACAAAAAGTGACTCGAGGAGAGATACAGTTACCATCAATGGTATCTGCATGGCATTTATTTTTCTTCAAATGATGAGAGGGAAAAATGCAAAATGGCTCTTGCAGAGGGCAAAGCTGGACAAGCAGCTCCAGCTGCTGTGCTGTAAACCTTTTACCAAACCTACATCTGCTTTTAGCATGCAGTTCACTTGTTTGCTTGGTTGGTTTCAGGCCCAAACTCGTGTAAAGCTGAATTTTCTAGACCAGATTGCAAAGTTTTGGGAGCTTCAAGGATGCACACTGAAAATTCCACATGTGGAGAGGAAGATCCTGGATTTATTTCAGCTTAACAGAGTAAGACCATTGTGGAAAACCAAGAGCTGCTGTATTACCTCAATTCCTGGGATGGTATCACAGCGGGTCAGGGGAGGTTTTGGGGTATATCTAAGCTGAAAAAAGTATTCCTTTGTTTAAGATAACATAGCTAATGGGACAGTAAGAGTAAGAATACATTATCAGGGAAAAGATGGTAAATAATACATTATCATGGAAGTTTTTCTGTGAGCTAGGAGATCACCTTAAATTTACAGCTCTCCTCTAAACCTGAGCTTGGCTATACTGGTCAAGAATAAACTTAGGCTTAATTGGAGAAAGTTCCTGAACAATGACAAAAGTAAGAGAAAGAAATTTTCCAATAAAAATATGGAAGAAAAAAAATCAAATCACTTTTAGGATGAAACTTGTTAAACTTGTAAAGAAGTTCATGTATACTGATAGTAAGAGATGGGATTCTCCAATAGGATATGTTCTCCTTTTTTATGTTTAGGGCAGTTTTTGTTGGGAATTTTTGAGCTTATTTTATAGCACTTGTTCCAGTGAAAAGAACTGAGTGTCCTGTGCTAGAAAGTTGTGTTGGGATACAAAGGGGAAAATTGCAGGCAAATAAGTTCTCAGAGTAGGCTGAGTGACTGCACACGGAACACAGGTGCTGACTTCTTTGTAAAATAATTCAGCAGGTTTGTAATTCCTGAATAGGTTATATGTTACATATTCCAGTTGTTACCTTAAAACAACTTCAATGTCATGTGTGGTTTTTTAAATCTATGTTTTTGTGGTTTAAAATGTCAATTGGGATGTTGTCTTGCCTTTTTCCTTGAACATTGGTAGTTATACCATTAAATATGTGACCATTTTATTTTCACTTTTTAGCTAGTTGCAGAACAAGGAGGATTTGATGTTGTTTGCAAGGAGAGAAAATGGACCAAAATAGCCACGAGGATGGGCTTTGCTCCTGGCAAAGCCGTGGGCTCGCACATCCGCGCGCATTACGAGCGAATTCTCTACCCCTACAACTTGTTCCAGTCGGGGGCGAGTCTTTTGGTAAGCTGTGCTGAAACCAGCTGCTCAGTTAATGTAGCAGCCAGTCTGGGAGGGTTCTTTTGGTTTCTGGAATGTTTGTGAAGCTGCATTTGTGCCTGGTGTCATGCAGGTGACCAGATGCCGTGCTCAGCAGTTCAGAAAGCCACGGGCAAACTTTTCATCAGAAGTGAAGTTTTTAGCATTAGTCCTGCCAGGTAACCTCTGACTCCTGCTTCCAGCAATATCTGTCAGTGTTTTCTCTCTGCAGTTCACCGAAGCCTCATGATTAGGGATGTTCCTGTAATGATTTCTGTAAGGCCAAGTACTGCTGCATTCATGGAACATGCCAGGTCCATCTCTCTGCTACAAGTGCACATAAGTGGGCACATGCCTAGAGTGACTGAGGGACTGTGCCAAGCCATGGCAGTGTTGTGTCACGTTCCCTAAGGGGGACAAGTTGCAGAAAGCTTCCTGGCTGCTGTAGTGATGCTAACAGTGTGACTTGGGATACTTTTCCAGCTTAAATCTTCATCCTTCCTAGTCATCAATCTTTGATTTGGCCATTAAACCAAGATTCAGGGTTGATTGAGAGTGGAGGCCACATAATCTCTAATGAGGAATAGGTCTGATCTTTTAGAGCAGCAGTCATTTATTTGGAAAACCAAAATTGGTTGCAGTTGCCAACATCCGTTTTTATTTCTTTGAAATGCTCTTTCCGTGATGATCTTTCAAAGACAGGAGTGCTGACCTTTTTTAAGGAATAAATGCCCTAATCCTGTTACAAGCAATATCTCTTTGTACAGAAATCAGCACAGGCCTTTACACAAAGCTACCAAAATGAGGAAGGCATTTGATGTAAGTCCAGAGAGGTTAGAATTAGACTTTTTATTTAGGTAGTGACAATCACTTCTCAGTGAAGAACAGCTGAATTCTGCCGAAGGGGTCTTCTGCAAACAGGATAAGAACAAAATAGAGTTGAAGATAAAAATCTTCATGCTAAGGAAACTGCTGGATCAAAAATATTTTGGCTTCCCTCAAACACTCATGTTAAGTAATGGAAAGCAGCACCATTTTCTAAAGGCTTTGAATTGAAAACTTGGCATTTCTATTAGGTCTGGAAACCTTGATTTCTTTTTGGGTTTTTATTGAGCTTGTGTGTTTGTTACACCTGTCTTTGCTGCCATATTTTTGAGGTGCCATTGCACAGGGAAAGGTCTAATTTAAATTGCAAAACGGTGAATATGCTACCATCGTATCCTGGGAATGGAAGTTTCCTGAGAGTGTCTGTCACACAGTTAATACTCACTCCATGCTTTGCTCAGTATTAAACTCTTTTAGAAGAGGAAAAACCTCCTTAGATGAGGACATGCTTCATTTTAGAGGACTTTTCAAGCTCTGTCTTGCAATGAGCACTCGACATCTGCCCAAACCAATGTGGAGGCAGTTCTAGACAAGTGATGCATGTAAGGTTAACTTATTTTTTTAACTCCTCCCCTCCCCAGGCAGTTAAAGTATTCCCCTCCTATATGTGACAGACACTGATTTTTTAATGACCTGAGAGAATTCACAGAAATAAGTTGGGTTTAGCTCATTTTTCACTCTAATTTGATTTTTTTTCCCTGACAGTGTTGTCTCTCAAGTGAGTTTGTTTTACAATACGTTTTTTGAGTATCATCTCAAATGACATTCTTTTTGGCTTCCTTTCACATGTTCTTATTAAGTGGTGCTTACCCAGATGCTTCTTGTGTAGGTGTCTGTTACTGTCTGCCTGTTCAGTGTTTTCCTGGTAATCTAAGCACCTGAGCTGTGTTTTTGGAGAAGCTGTGGCTGCTCAATGTGACAGCTGTCAGTTGGAGATGTGCTTCCTCCTTCAACAGCCTGTTGAGAGAAGCTCTTCACACACTCTGGTGATCATCCAGACAAGATTAATGCTTGTATTCACTGAGTCTTTTTTTTTTTCTTTATTTGGTAATACCTGATATAGTCATTGCCTTCTTTCCTGCAAAAGCCAAAAATATGAAATTATGTAGTTTCCACTAATGACTGTGCCATAATTTTTATCTCATCTAGATCTTTGTATAGCATTATCTGTTTGTGTGGCTTCAATACATATTAAACTGGCTTCAGGAGTTATTTTGACTGATATTCCAACTGGAGATATTTCTATCTACATGCTGAAATAATGAAACTCTCTGGAGCTGTTCAGAGGGGAATAGACCGGAATAGCATGTTTTCATTAACGTTCATGTTCAGTCCAACAGCAAAAATTCCTTACACCAGCCAGTTTCTAATACCCAAAGCAGCTCTCCACAGGGGGTATTTATTTTCCTCTTCTTTTGAACTTGGACTACACAGGCCTTGGGTGTCTCCAGAGTAGTTGCAGTGAACCTGTTGGTACTGCTTCCTGCCACCTGTACCTCTCATTCCCAGCTGTAGTAACCGTGTGTCATCCCAGAGAGTCACACTGAATACTTAGAGGGAAAGGTGTCCCCTACATGAACTGAGGTGTCCAGAATCTTCTGTCAGTGCATCTTCTGTGGTGCATTGCCCAGATGTTTCATGATTTAAAGTGTAGCTACATTTTGGGGGCCTCAAGGTGGTCTTCTGTTTTTCAGTGAATCCAGCTGACTCAGTAATTGTGCATCTGGTCTTTTTTCCAAACTAAGGCTTTAGTGGCTTTAGTGAGATTCATTTTTCCAAAGATTTATACGTGTGTGCCTCTGATAAAGAAGTTTCAGTGTAAGATGTTTCTCTGGCACCTTCGTTGTTCCTGGAGAGCAATGAGCATCCCTGGAGCTTGGTGGGGTTTACCCTCCATGGATGTGTAGCAGGGGTAAACCAGTTGTGTTCTGCAGGTACAGGGAGCCTGACTGATTGGCTTTTGTGTAAATCACTACCAATTTAATTACTACTAATAAATGTCTAAACCTGGAGGAGATTAATTGTATCCCTCCCCCCCAGTCTTTCGACTTCCTGAATGCCTTGTGACCATTCCTGCATTGTCCTTTGTCTGCTAAAGGAGCTGCTCCTTTGTGGCTTCAGCTGAGGGGTTTTAACTTGCTCTCTGTCACTGCTGAGGCTTCAAGGATCAGGTGTGCAGCCATCTCGCTGGAATATAAGGAGATCATGGTCAGAGTGTGTGGGATGAGCTTCTGGGGGGTGGTTGATAGAAGCACAACGTCACCAAAGCCTGGCTGGGAAGAGGGGAGGACTGGAGAGATGGCAGCTGTGTCCTTGGTTGGAGACAGTTGATCATCAGTGTAGGAGTAAAGGAGCTACAGAGGAGTTCTCATCCTTAGAACTTAACTATTCTAGGTGTTGTCTTGGTACAGCTGATACTGTGAATTAACAGCCATTCCATACCACTGCCTTTGCCTTGGGTTTGACAGACACTGGGAAATGTTTGTGCTTAAATAGGTGGTGAAAGATCATTATTTAATCATTATTTAGGAAATGTCTTCTGGTGTTTTTCAAGGAACAGTGAGTGCTCTTTTTTTGTGGGGTTGGGAGTTTTTGTTGTTTGGGGTTTTTTGACTGTTTGGGTGGGTTTTTTTTTTGTGTTTTTTGTTTTTTTTTTTTTTTTTTTTTTTTTGCTGGAGTTTGGGGTTTTTTTCCATTTGATTTTTTGGGGATTGTTTTGGGGCTTTTTTTGTTTTGGGCTTATTTGGGCACTGCACTGAAGTGAGGCACAATCTGTTTGTTTTCAAGGTTTTCTTACACTTTTGTATAGGAAAAGTTATTTGCCTTCTAGATCTTTGTTTTCAAGGACCATATGTACTCTATTATCAGAAGCAGTAGAAACTCTTTTTTTTTTTTTCTGATAATTTTGGTTTTCACATGAGAAAATTATTCAAGGACCCAGATTTTATAGAAGTTCTTTTCTGTTCTCTCATTTTCAACCTTTTCCTACTCATTTGCTCTTTCTGCTTGTCCATTTTCTGTCCTGAGAAATTGTTATTTTTTTGCTGTCTTCCACTGATGTTGATGTCACATCATCTTCTTTCGTCCTTGGTAGATGCCTCATCCGTGGAAACTTTTAAGGCCAGGTTGGATGAGTGTCAGCCTCGGCTAGTGGAAGGAGTCCCTGCCCATGGGACAAGGTGATCTTTAAGGTCCCTTCCAACCCAAACCCCTCTGTGATCCTGTGATTCAGGGTCCAGTGGGAGCTTTACGGGACCAGGCTCTAGTGAAGAGGCAGCTGCAGTGCTCTGGGGCTCCAGAACAACCTTTGAGCATCAGCCAGGACTCACTGGTTGTGTGCATGAGCTGCAAAGCTGAGTGATACTGTGCACTTAAAGCTGAAATTAAGTCAACCATTTTCTTGCAGAATATAAATCTAGAGTTTACATAGTCTAAGACTGGAGGCAGCCTGAAACAAACAGCAATTCTGGAGGTTTCTTTGGTCAGTATCATGGGCTGTCTGTGGGTGATGGTTAATGACATCCTGCTGCTCTTGACTGATACTGCTTTTTTGTTAAATACATAATTTTTTAGCATAGACTTCACTTCTAAAATAACGCTTTTCCCTCCTTTTCCCTCCCCGCTTCTGGCTGTCATTTGTTTCTGAAAGTCTGTTTTCTGTGCTGTCTATGGAGCATCATCATCCTCACACCACTGCCGCAGTTCTCTGTCCTTTACTGCTCTCTCTTGCTGAGAAAATGCTTGTGATGGGAACAGACTAACTGAACTGGGAAATGTGGATCCAGCAATTTCATGAATTGCTTCCTGGCAACATGAGATTTTTTCTGTCTGTAGGATTTGTTGTTTACTCATTAAAAACTGTTACATTTTGTCTGCAGTTACTGAGCGTTGTATGGCTTGACAAATGGGGAATTGTCATTAATTATTCTGTTTCTTGCCAGAGGTATGCACAGTTTTCAGCAATTAAGTGTGTTATTTCAGCAGCTTTAAAGAACTAAAACTGTTCTTGCATCTTTTCCCTTCTGCCCTTAATTCAAGCAGCAGTTGTCCTCTCCAAAACATGGAAAGAAGGGAGCTCCTGCAATGTGCGTAGTACAGAGCTGTATTTCAGTTAGGACAGGGGTGTTTGATAGGTTGTAATTTACTTTTATATTGCTCTGTATGTTGGCATCACAGCCACTCAACCTTAGGACACTTCAGCAGTTCCAGAGTGCTGGTGACCCAGTCTGCAAAGGCCCCATCTGCCAGAAGAGTTGGGTTTGGTATTCCACACAGAGAAATGTTTGGTGCTCATTAACACTTAAAGGATGACTTCAACTTTATTTAAGGTCCATTATTATGGACCTTATTGCAGCCATTAAACTGCTGAGAAAAAGTGATATTGTGCCTTGTTCAGATAAGTAATGTTACCATTGTCATACATGCTGTTTATTCACTCAGCACAGGAATTATTAGGGCCATGTTCTTTCCATGAGCCAGGAAATTGTTCTACATGGTTTGTATTGCAAGGAGAGGCAGAAATGAAGTAATCAAATTGTCTCTTCAGTGCTTGCAGAAGCCAGATCTGAGCAGTGACACGAAGGACAAGGAGTACAAGCCCCACGACATCCCGCAGCGGCAGTCGGTGCCGCCGTCCGAGAGCTGCCCGCCCGCCCGGCGCGCCAAGCGCCTGACGCCCGAGGTGAGCTGGGGGGCAGCAGGGCACCCTGAGCAGCTCACTCTGTGTGTGTGTGTGTGCCTAGGAACAGCTCCTTCACTGTCTCAGGGCTGCCCAAACATTGATAAATGCAGAATCGTAAATAATGGGTAAGAATTGTCTGATACTTTACCAGGTGTGTTTCTGAGGTTTGGGGTTCTGGGAGGCTCTGCTGTGGAGACTGTTGGTGAGGGTGTACAGTAGGGTTATGCTTTCAGCATGATCTAGATACTGTGGGGCTCTTAGATTAAAATACAGGTGAAAAATCCTGGAAATGAAGCAGCTTTGATCTCTTGTTCCTCTGCCTTATTCTCTAAATATACCAGGAGGTTTCTGTACATCTCTCATGAATTGAAGCCAGCTATTAGAGCAGGGAGGATTTTGGTTATAACATTAGCATTATTGTAATTCGTTTTTCACTCTTGAGTTCTACCAATTTGTGTTAATTTACCCTTGCAATATAAGGAAAAAAATGTATACCATCAAGTCATTGTGGTTTTGTGTGATCTTACATGTCTCTAAGAAGCAATGTTTATTTGGATAAGCATGAAATGAATTGGTTATATCTCAGTATCTTCTGTGAAGACATATTTTAGGAGATCATGTGTCTCCTTTGTTGCTGGAAAACAGCAATGCTTTGGCTCCAGCCTTGCCAGCCTGATGATCCTATCTCCAGAGAGTTCCTATTTCTTTTGTTTGAGCAGATGAAGAGCAGGGGAGGATATTCCCAGGAGAGGGTCTGATTAGTGGTGACATCATGAGTTAGGAAGGTCACAGCTTGTTTCAGACTCTTATTAACTCCCATTGTTCTGGTCTTGGTCTTTATTTGTAATAATAGTACAGCTTAGCTGTTGCAAATTCTGCCTGTAATTATGCTTGGTTAATGAGTTACAATTAAGGGTTTCTAAAGCTTTTCCACTCAAATACCTGGTTACAAGTGGATTTACAATTCTGAGCAAACTTCAGGAGTTTGGGCTGAAACTTTCCATTTGAAGTGTCTGCCTGTGGTTGAAGGATAATTGTTCTCATGGATCCCTTAAGAATTGACAGCAGGACAAATATACACTAAAATTCCAGCTGTTTCTCTGGCAGTGGTGTCAGATGGCACTGACAGAGAGAGCACTTTTTTGTCATTTTGGAAGAAACCAACAGCCCATCCTAAGCCAAAAGGCAAGGCTGCCCTCTCAGCTCTTGCCCCCAGCACCGCTGATGCTGTGTACCTCGTTTTTGTGGAAAGAAAATCCGTAATTAAGAACATAACGGGAGCACACAGCGCTAAGGCTGAATTGAGCAACACGGACTGGCTGCCTTAGCCAGGAGCTGTAGTGTTTTAAGACCGTAATTTCCCAAAGTTAAGATTTGTTAATGTGAATTTTGCTGTTCCATGTCAATGGAGTCAGGGAAGGTGATTAAATCCGTTTTTTTCAACATTGAAGCTCCAAGCAGTTCACATTTACACTGACCTGGTTGGTTCACATCTCGGTTTTTTGCTCTAATGCGATGCACAACGATTTGTCAATGTCTTAAACTGTGAGTCTTAAATTCATTCTCATGTTTGCCAGTTTGATGTTTCCTGCTTTTCAAAGGCTGACCATAAACATTTAGAGGAAGTGAACCTCAGGGAAGTACTGTGAGTTATTGTGGTCTGTAGGATAAGCGTTAGTTTGCAGTTGAGACACACACAGTTTTACTTTGCCCTTTCCTACCTGGTGAGTAAACAGTCAGGAGAAAATGTTCATAATGAGAAAGGAAAAGGGCAATGACTGTCTAGGCTGGTTTTGAAATGCAAAGGCTTTAGGTGCTTGATGTAGAACAGTTCAGTGTGAAAGACCACAACAATGCAGGGGAGGTGAAAGTGAGATGACCTGATGTGATAAAAGGCTCAGGCCAGACCAAGAGCTGCTCTTGTGAAGATCAGTATCAGCTGAAGCACAAAAGGCACAGCTCAGAGGAGCTGAAGATGCAGAAACTGGATGTCTGTCCCTGCACTTGAAGTTCAGGACACATTGGCCCTGAGGCAGAACAACTTCTGTTGGTGCCTATCCTAAGCAGTGGGACCTCTGCGTGGTCTGATGGAGACATTTGGGCAAAGAGAACGTGAAAAGTGATTAGGAAATAATGTCAAAACCAGCTCTGTAAAAATCAAAATCAAACAACCAAAAAACCCTAGACTGAACAACAGTTCCCACCCCTTGGAGTACATGGGGCTGTGTCCAGTCCTGCCTTAGACCTGATCCACACATCCCATCTTCTGAACTTCAGAGAGTGGCTGAGAGTGACTGACTTGTTGCATGATCTCGTTTCCTTAAAAAAATCGTGTCGGAGAAACCTCTTGTAACACTGAGGGATTTGAGAATTGTTCTCCCATCATCTCAAAATTTCAGGGAAGAAATGTAAGAATTAAATGGGAGAGCATTATTCTGTGTTGAAAGTTCCAAGATGTGCCAACAAAGATCCCTGCTTCGGAGACTGGAGCATATTCTGCTCCTCAGGAGTACAAGAAAATTTGTGAAAGCACTGAGTTCCTTGTTCTTTGCTTCTTAATGGGTCCCACTGAAAGCAAACCTGAATCCTGGTATCATTATTGGCATGGACATTTTGGAGAATTTGCTTTCAAATCTTCCATTTTGTTCCCTGCATTTCTCTCTGAACAACTTGTAGATAATTGAAGACAAGTATTTCAGAACTCCAGGTGTCTGTTTAGATTTAGTGTAAGTATTTGTAAGTATCAAATGGTTCTGAGTTTAACTGAAGTCCTTGGAGTGTCTCTCTGACTCTCACCTGTCTGCCTTTTTCCTGGAATGAGGCGGGTTACAAGTCTCAAGCCCTCGCGGTACCTCAGTGAGGTGTTTTGTGTCTTACACCAAGGAATCATTAAATGGTTTGCATTGGAAGGGACTTTAGGAAACGTTGAGTTGGGACTCACAGAGCCAGACTTTCCCACAGCCAGCTGGAGATTCCAAACTCATCTCCCTGGGCTTGGGCAAGCAGCTAGATGAGCTGGCAGTGAGCATCTTCCCAAACACAAGTGGCAAACCAGAGATTCTTCCAGCTAAGGGCGTTATTGAACGGTTTTTCCTTGGTTTTGTTTTTCCCTTTTTAAAGGCAACCAATGTTAAAACTGAGACTGATCCTCCAGAAGCCAGAACTCACAATCTGAGACGCAGAATGGGCTGTGCCCCTCCAAAGAGTGAAGGTGGTGAGTGAAACACAGCATAAATGCAGTTTCTCTTACTTTGCACAAATGTGTTTTAAGACCAGAGCTAAAATCAGCATATTTTATTAAAAAACCCAAATCTTCAGTTAATTTTAAACTGGGATTTTTTTTTTAATAAAAAGTTCTTTTATGGGTTTTAAGTATTTTGGGTTTTTTTTTTTCTTGTAAGTGGTTGAGTTTTCTTGAAGATGATATTTTCATTTGAAAAAGACTTACACTTTTTCAAATGTGGTTATCTCTTCTGGAACAATTGGAAATGAGATTGGAGTAATGTTTTTGTTTTCTATTTTAAATAACATCAGTTCATAAGCTTTAAATAGAAGAAACTCTTTTAAGTATGTATCAGATATCAGACACTTTCAGGAAGGAATTTGGACTTGAAATCAAGAAATTTAACTCATGAAAGCAAAAGGTAGTCTGTTTTGAGCTTAATGATAAAGTTCCCATAATATGATTAAATTGCTGCTGTCAGCAGTCCTGAGTTTATTCTCTCCTTAAGAAATAATTATTTGAGACTGAGAAACAATATTAATGCCATCAATCAGAAGAATAAGCTTGTTGAGAAATAATTTAGCCAAATAAATGCAGGAACCATTTACAACTACTCAGTAATTGAAATTACTTGAGCAGTCTGTCAGTCTCATTTGTTCCTTCAGAATCTTTTTTTCAATAATTTGTTTAGATTATGGTGTTTTGTAATTTGAATTTTTTTTTCTTCAAGGAGTCTCTAAGCACTAGCCCCCCTCCCCCAAGAGCAGAAGGAAAAAGCTCTTTGCAACATTCTTTAACACAACATGGAAAGAAAACCTTAGCTGATAAACCTGCTCATAATTCAATTAAATTAATAGAAATGGCATATAAAGTACTGACAAACTGTGGGCTGTGATAGCCAGTGCTTGCTCGTGGTTGTGTGCTGGGATTTTTGGATAACACTGGCTTCTGGAGGCATTGCAGGAGTTCAGGACTTGCCCTACACTGCCTGAAACAAGTGTAGGGGGGATAACAATTCAGCAAATACCTTGGTATGATACAGTCTAACAAGCAATTAATAAAACAAATAATAACAAAGAATGCTAAGCATTGAAATATTTTGCAATACTCTCCTTTTTTTTTTCCTTTGCCCAGACAAGGAAATGCGCAGTGTGGTGAAACTCCCTGAGAAGAAAGAGCTTTCTGGGGAGTCAGAGAAGGACAAATCCAAAGTCAAATCTAAAAAACCCACCAATGCTGTGAGTACCTCCTGCCTTCCTGCAGCTGCATGTTTTGCAGGCGTTTCTGGATTTCTCTAGGGTGTGTAGTAAAACCTGCTGTCACTGTGTCACATGGAGGACTCCTGTCTTCTTCCTGGAGCCCCAGGCTGAAGCACAGCAGTGGTTGTGCCTGCTGGAATATCAACGCTGCCAAAGTTTCCTGCTTCACAAAGCTGGAAATGACAGGACGGTTAAGCTTCATTATCTATAACTAAAGTAACATGTTTTCTGTCTCCAAAGTACAATCTCAAAAGAAGCATTTTGAAAGCATAGTCCAGTGGAAGTGGTTCTTGCGTGACCTGATGCCTCCCCACCGCTCTGTAACCTCAGGGGAGCTCCGTGCAGGCTGTGGCACATGGCACTTCACAGACCTGCCCCTAATTCCACTATTTCAGCCCTAAATTAGAAGCTTTGTTGTTCAAATGCATCTTACAAAACAACCCTGTTCCTGCTCCGGCTCTCCACACGCCACCAACTATCCCCCAAAACTCCACTGAAGGCAGTGGTGATTGTCTCACTTTTGAGAAGACAATGCTGAGATTCTTTCTGCCCATGCCACGAGTTGGGTCCCTCCTAAAACCAAACCTGTTCCCACTCAATCCACACCTGTGGCTGGTACCTGAGAATGAAGAGTGCAAATACCAGAAGCCTGGCATTCTCACCCCATAAATGAAAAAAGCTTGTGGGAGGAGCAGGAGATGCTGCTTTTTAACAACGTAAGGCAAGAGGTTCTGCCTGTCCTCATGACTCTGTTCTGTGTTTGGGAAGAGCCTTCCAGGCTACTGCTGGTGAGAGCTGGGTGTAGGACAGGCAGCAGAGAGCCCATCCCAGGCTGGAGTGCCTGAGCATGTTCCTTGGGCTTGGGAGCTGCTCTGTCAGAATTAAGAGCTACCCGCCTACCCAAAGCTCCACTGGGAGGTTGGAGCCTTCTCTGGGGAAAATAAGGAACATCCCCAGCAACAGGAGCTCCTTTCTCTCAAGATTTCTGTCTTCCAATGCAATTGGTCTCAGAGGGGAATGAAACACCTGAGGCTGTACATGGGAAAAGGGTTTGTGAGCCTCCAGCAGGTGTTGGGTTATTCCTGCCCAGCCCCAGGTGTTGGGTTATACCTGCCAAGGCCACAGTGCTGCTGATGTGAACTGTCCTGGCACTCAGTCAAGTCTTCTGGCATTTGGGAAAAAATGCATGGAAAGGTTGCAGCTCTTGTGGTCTTTTCTTAAATTACAGAGGAAGGTATTTAAACTTCTAAAAAATATTCAGGGTGTGTTTGTCTCATTTCCATTGCAGAGATAAAGAAAGAATAAGCTTTGGGAAGTGTCACAGATGGGAGTTAACAAACTGCTTTCACCCTGAGTTACCTTCAGCTGTCCCCTTCCTACTGTGGGATTTTGTGTTGCAGGTGGATCTGTATGTGTGTCTCCTGTGTGGCAGTGGGAATGATGAGGACCGACTCCTGCTGTGTGATGGCTGTGATGACAGTTACCACACCTTCTGTTTAATTCCACCCCTCCATGATGTTCCCAAAGGGGACTGGAGGTGTCCCCAGTGTCTGGCTCAGGTAATCTGACAAATCGCTGCAGTAAGGCCAAAGGCTAATACGTATTTTGTGGGTTTTTTTAAACTGATCACAGGAATAGAAAATACAATTTGTTGTTATTTCAGGTTGTGCAAATAAGGTGATAGAAGTAAAGCTAAAATGAAGACTGGGAATGCTTCATATTGCAAAGCTGGCACTTATTCTTTTGAGCTAAAAATTGAAGAACATTTTGGATTTTAGCTGACACCTTTTCTCTGTACTTAAAATTGGAGTCTCACTGGGTGCTTCAGTGTGGTGATTTATGGATCTTATCCTGCCTAGCTCTATGAGAGTAAGGAGAATTTAGGCATATTAATTCCTTAAAGAATTTTTTTAATGCAGATTTATAAATAAATTTTGTAATTTGGTGAATCAAGCAGAGTTTTTTCTTCTGACTCTGCCCTTTGGGAGTGTTTTCATTTCATTGGTGTCCTTCTCACTGCTCAGAAGCTGTTACAGGAGCCCATTTGTGTAAATCTGAGCACAGTGTTGCGTTAATGGGTTATAGAAACAATTACCTTTTCACTTGCAGGAGTGTAACAAGCCTCAAGAAGCCTTTGGGTTTGAGCAAGCAGCACGAGACTACACCCTCCGCACGTTTGGGGAAATGGCTGATGCCTTCAAGTCAGACTATTTTAACATGCCAGTACATGTATGTTCCTGCTTTATCCTCATGTTGGGTAGAGTTCATTTTGTGTGGTTAGCTAAAATAGGTAACTCTAAGGAGGGAGGAAGGGAGGGATTCTGGTTTTGAACGGGATGAAATCCCAAATCAGAGGTTCTCATTTACATCAGCGAATCCTGGTTCTTGCTGGTGTTGTGATTTCTGGTTCCACCAGCTACTTGTGTTTTTATTTGTTTTTTTCCCACTTTAGAAGTGTGTGTAGGGAAGAGAACGGTGACTGTCAGGCACTCCTGAGAGAACAGGGCAGCAGCATCTCTGCTGCAGTTGTTTTTCTCTTGTTGAAATCATTTTAAAATGGGGAAAATCTTGAGGCTAATGGAGGTTCTTCCCAGAGACAGCTTTGATGCACATGCTTCTCATCTACTGATTCCTCAGTATATATTCCCTCTTCTTCTGATACCTAGATGGTCCCCACTGAGCTGGTTGAAAAAGAATTTTGGAGACTTGTCAGTACCATTGAAGAGGATGTGACAGTGGAATACGGAGCTGACATTGCCTCAAAGGAGTTTGGCAGTGGCTTCCCTGTTAGAGGTGGGAAGTTTAAAGTTAGACCAGAAGAAGAGGTAGGTCTTTGAGTTCACTGTGGATGTTTTTATTGCAGTTTTTCATTGAATAACTCTCCTTAGTTGAAAGTACAATAATTGAACTGGGTTGCAAAGAGTTTGTTTTGTGTATCTGGCATAGTATTTGAAGAGGAGAGTTACATTGGCATTTTGAATAAATAAAATTTGTTGTGATCAGCCATTCAAAGCCATAGGTTTATTCTAGTAGTTGGTAAATAACTTCCAAACTAGATAAAACCAAATAAAAAAGGTCTCATTTTAACAAAGCAGGTCAGGTCAGGGTTGTGAAAGAGGCAAAGACAATGGAGGGTTTAGTCTTTGAGTCATTGAACTGTTTCTTATATTCCTTAGTTGGGAAAAGTGCTTCTCTGCTATTGCTCTTGAGCAGATTTGCTTTCTTGGGTTTTTCCCTTCCTGTTGTATAAACCTGGGACTGTTCTGTTCAATTTTCAGGAATACCTTGATAGTGGCTGGAATTTAAACAACATGCCTGTGATGGAGCAGTCTGTGCTTGCTCACATCACTGCGGACATCTGTGGGATGAAATTGCCCTGGCTGTACGTAGGAATGTGCTTTTCCTCATTTTGTTGGCATATAGAAGACCATTGGAGCTATTCCATTAATTATCTGCATTGGTGAGTTTGAGGAATAAACCCAGTCTAGGAAACAATCTCTCTTTCCTTCCCTATTCTCCTTAATTAGTGGACTAAAAGCAGATTCACAGAGCTCAGCCAGAGTAACCTGCTGTCCTGTTGCAGCAGGGTCAAATCTGACAGTGTAATTCCTACATTGATTTACTTTTGGACAAGAGGTCATGTTTTGGAAAGAGACATCCATTCCCAGTTTAAAAAAATCCATGAAAGATGCAGCAGATACTCCATCAAATGTTTTATTATACTCAGTGTAAACTAAAATCCATGCGAGTTTTCTTTTAAAAATCATCCAACTTCAGCTAGCAACTCAGTTCCGGCATGCTTTGTCTGTTGGATGGATCATGCTGTCATAAATCCTCTCATCAAGCCAACACTTGTCAGCTGTAATCAGGACAGATCTTTGCCATCTCTTTGATATTCTAAATAGACTGAACTCCTTGAACTTCTCACCTTACAACAGCTTTTCTAGAGTCTGGATTATGGTTGTCACTCTTCTTGAAACCTGTCAAGCTCTTTCTTTTCTTAGTTCATATGAGTATTCAAGCAGAATGGTAAAACCACATCCTAGCTGCTCTTCAGTGGGTCCTTTTTGGTTGGTTATTCAGTTGCTGCTCCTTGAAATAACAGCTTCTGCAGTGCAGCCCAGCAGCCAGTGACTTAATTCACTTGCTTTCATGGTGCTTACTTTAAAAAAACAAATGTTTGAGTGAGGGTGAGCAAAGGAGTGACAGTATTACATGATAAAAACTCTATTTCTTGTCATGTGTTACTGCTTTTTTTTTCTCTTTGTCTGAGTCTTCAGTCAGACTGAAAACTCTGTGTGGGAGAAGATATTGCAGCACAGATTTAATTTCTTTTAGGAGAGTTTCCCTCACTGTTCTTAGAATGGCTTTCTGTCCTCCATAGTTTGCCCCCAGTTGTATTACTGTCTGCAGAAGGCCAGAAAGGTGTGTTGGTGCATACAAGTACTTGTGCATACACGAGATACATCCAGACATAAAAAGTTGCTTGACCTACTTTCAGTTTATTTATCCTCCATCTGGAAAGTCCTTGATGTCCTTTCATTTGCAGATATTCTTCATTTCCCTTCAATGTGGAGGTTAAATCTGCGTTGGAGAGCAACGTGCAGTTGAGGTTAAAGCTGTTCTTGGCCAGAGCAGTCTGAATAACCTGTTTCTGCAGAGACAGTGCTCCAAACTCTGAATCAAAGGCTTCAAAAAGCAGGACTGGTTCTTGGGAGAGTCCTAGGGATGGCATGTCTGTCTTCAACGTTCCCATGTGCCTTGGAGGAGCCTGTGTCCTGCCTGGTGCAGTGTCGTGAGCAGCTAATCCCAAGTGACCCAGGCTGCAGCAGCCAAGCTTTCCTAGGGTTGAAGACAATAGTCCTCCTACAGAACTCTAAATCCTGTGTTAGTTCTAGAAATGGTAAAAGGGAAAAAAACCCCCAAACCTTTGCTTGGAAATAAATAAGATGTCGGTCCTGGACAGATGAAGAATTGGCATTGTTGCTGCTAGTATTTGTACAGGCAGGGATGTGGAGCAGTCAGGAAGCAGAGCAAAAAGACCTGTGACCTCCACTGCTGCTCCCTCAGGCTGCTGGCACCTCAACACGTGCGTTAGAACTGTCTGTTACTTGTTCCCCTGAGGTCCAGAGACCCCCCAGTTCCAATATCCTGCTCCAAGTTTAGCACAGTTCATCTCTGTTACCCATTCCTCAGTGCTGGCATCTATCAGGGAACAGAACTCTTGACTAGCCCAGTCCAGAGACAGAATGGTTTTTAGTTGCATCTGTGGCTGGTCTTCCTGGATTCCTAGAGTTGTCCCAGAAGGATGGGGCAGGTCCAAGGCTGCAAAGTCGTTTAATACTCTGTAACAACTCCGTGTGTGTAAGTCCTTGTATATAACTGCCCCTCCACAGTCCATCCTGCTGGCTGTCCTCTTCCCCTGACACAGGGGCTCTGTAAGTACAGGAATGAGCTCCTAGGGATGAGAGATAAACTTCTGGATTCACACTTCACTCTTATCTTTCGGAATCCTCCCAATTGCTTCATGATTGATGGAAGAAAAGAACACTTTTGGGTCAGTTTTAGACTGCCAACTTTTCAGAAGTCTTGGAATAAGGTGATTTGTCTGTTTTCTTTCTAAATACCTTTTCTAAGTTCATTATTTCTAAGGCCCTGGAGGCATTTTTGTCTCAGTGCTGCAGTGAGCCAGTGTCAGTGTAAGCTTGTAACAGTATCTGCTGGAACACATCTGCATCCCCTTAATTCTCTCAGCTGGCTTGCATCAGGTGCTGAAAATTCTTTGTTTCTGCTCTGGATACAGATTTTTTTCCCTTGAAGTCTTGCATAATTTGGAAGTTTGATTTCTACTTCTTATGTGTTGCTTTTATGGCAGTTATGCATAAGACAGAAAGAACTGGCTTTGGTTGTTGGACCCAAGAGGGTGTTTGTGTTCATGGGAAAAGACAGACAGTTTATGTTTTGAAGTTGTGCTGGAATCAGCCGAACTTCACTGAGGACTTCTTCAGACTTTTTCTCCCTCCCCCACAGTATTTGAAGTACCTGCTCAGAAGTGTAGGCAGTTAAAAACAGGTCTGGAGAAGAGGGACCTGTGTAAAATGTGAAGATTCAAGAATGTACAGAACCTTTGCATTCCTTCCTGGTGATATGCCCTTCCTTTGACATGGTGTATTTTAAAGCAGAAGACTAAAAATGTAACTTAAAGTTTGCTTATATTTAACTTTTTTTAATAATCTTGCAGGGGGGAGCCTAAAACGTGGTATGGAGCCCCAGGGTACGCAGCTGAGCAGCTGGAGGATGTAATGAAGAAACTTGCTCCAGAGCTATTTGAGTCCCAGCCAGATCTCTTGCACCAACTTGTCACCATAATGAACCCGAACACTTTGATGGCCCACGGGGTGCCTGTATGTGTCGGACTCCTGTGCTACTCCCCCAACCCAACCCTCTTTGGAACGCTACTTAAAGCTGATAATTGAAGCCACTTTTAGTACAGAGGTGGTGTGGTGGTTTCCATGTGTGTTGCATCTTCCTTATCCACTAAAATGTGCCAGTGTGAACAGATGGGCAATGGAATTGTTGCCTTTGGGATCAATTGGCAGACTCTTCTCTGGAGATCCATCTTGGATATTTCTATTTCTGTGTCTCAGCTGGAAGGTTTAGGCTTTACCTTTGGAACAATGGCAGGAGCTCTTGTATGTCTGTTCAATCAGACACTGTTTTTTTGGCATGGAGTTTCTGTCAAGGCCCCAAACTCCATTCTTTCTTTATTTGTCATCCACATTCTCTTATTTTTCCTGGATAAGTCCTTAGGTATTTAAAAAACATTTTTTCATCAGATTTCATCTTATTCCATACTAGGTTATTCATGGGAATTATGTCCCTTTACAACTTAATTGGCTTTTGATGAGCTGACCTTGGGACTTAAAGGAAAATCTGGAAAAAGTAGCAAAATTTGTGGTCTCTCCTATAGTAGCCTCCAAAATGGAAAGATGTAGAAAGACCTGCCTGCTTTCATGCTGACTGTATAGCCCCAACAGTCTTAGATGAACAATAATATGAATATTAAGGTTCCAAATTTCTCTTCCCCTTCAGCTGCACATTGGAGAGAGCTGGATCTGTGTTGACCCTAACCCTGAGGTGTGAGGAGCATAAGGTGCAGGCAGCCAGCCTAGAGCTGTTCAGAGTGGGGCGTGGCTGAGTGGAACCCTTGGCTTTCCAGGGTTTTATGTGACACTTTATCAGCTGCCAGTTGTAATTCTTGGGCTTATGGTTTAAAACTCTCAGAAGTCCTCACAGCAGTTACTGCAAGTTGGAAATCCATGTTCTCCTCACCAGCTGTGTTTGGGTGTGAGCTGACACTGGCCTGTCTGTCCCCCCAGGTGTACAGAACCAACCAGTGTGCTGGGGAGTTTGTTATCACCTTTCCCAGAGCTTACCACAGTGGCTTCAACCAGGGCTTCAACTTTGCTGAAGCTGTGAACTTCTGCACCGTGGACTGGGTACGTTCCAAACCAGATTTTCCCTAAGTGAGCAGTTCCAAAGCTGTTCCTAGCTGGTGTATAGCTCTGATTTATTGCTGATGCACAAATCTAGGCCACAGATCAGAAGGAGCCTGTTACTGGCAGCGTGGTGTTTGCTGAAGGTTTGTCATGCACTGAACTGTGGGCTGCCTCTGGTTCTGAAGATTTGGTTTGGAATTATGTATCAGGGCTGATGCAGCTTTTGCAGCAGGAGGGAGGCACAGTCCTGTGCATGCCTGGAGTATGAGATGCACCAGTGCTGCTATTTTTGTGTCCCCAAATTCCATCTCAAGTCAAAAGCTGGAATGAAATTTCTTAATTTATTGCAGTGGGAATTCTCCAAGAGGTGCTTTCTGCAGCTGGAAACCAAATCCAACTTGGGTTGGATTTGGATATCTAAAGCAGGATATCTTTTCTGCTTTAGCTTCTGTGATAAAGTTGGATAATACATGTAGCACATTGATAACAGTTAAAGACATTGATAGTCCTCTTGTGGGGAAAAAAATAGAAATTGCATCTCATGCGAGAGCATCCTCTTAGGTAGCAGAGGTGCTCTGGGTTTTTAGGGAAGAACACCTTAATGAGAAAAGAGCAGAAAGTTCTCAATTTCAGATGGAAGGTTTACAGAGCAGTGTGTCAGTCCCAGTAAGCTTCACTCAGCTCACTGAACCGACAGAGATGGGCACACATTACAGGTATTAGGTTAGATTTACTGAATAAGATCTTTGTCTTTTTAAAAATAAACACAAATAGAGGACAGTTGCTACTAAGTTACAAGTAATTTTACCTTCACAGCAAATGACTCAGACACACAGTGCTGTCTGATCTCACAAAGGCTTTTCTAAGCTTCTGATACTTCAAATTACTTCTCTTGTGAATTTATTTTCCCCCAAAAAAGGTTTTGGCTATTTGTAAGTGTAGCCCAACTGAAACATTGCTAGATGTAAAAAAAAACATTACTTAGAAGAAGGAGATTATTAATATTGCAAGAAAGCTTTCTGCACTTGACTGTGCTCACATGTCAGTTGGTTTGGTTTGGTTTTTCCTCTTGTCCTTCCATGAGTTTCACACTGGACCAAACACATAACCTTGTTGTACTCTGAGCATCCCTGTCTGCCTGCTCTTAAAATAGACCTGGGTGACCTGCCCAGCTCAGGATGAGCTGTGTGCTGTGCCTGCAGCCAGTTAGGGACATCAGTGCTCCCGGAGCCAGCAGTTTCCCATGCTGCAGCACAGTTCATGTCAGCAGGGAAAAGACCCAGAGTACCCTGCACCTGTGTGGGATGGGGCATTCCTCGAGTGGTGGGTACAGGCCAGGCTTATGTACTTGTCCTTTTGATGCTTCCTTGACCTCAGTGCATTTTTATATTGGATCTTCCTGAGCCCACTGTGGTTTAGTGAATTAGTAGCCCTTAATTACAGCCTCTGCAAGAGAAGGCACTTCCCTCAGCTGTCACCCATGGAGTACACTGGGAAAGAGCCACAAGCATTCCTGGTGTGCACAACTTGGGATCTTGATTTCTCTAGTTTTACCCTCTGAAGTATGAATATTGTTGCTGGAAGGATTTGTCTTGGCCTTTCCTTGGGGCAGTTTCTGGGTAGTAGCATACAGAGGGATTCCCTTGATGTCATTTCCCAAGTGCACCCTGTGATGCCGTGTCTGCCCCGCAGCTGCCCCTGGGCCGGCAGTGCGTGGAGCATTACCGGCTGCTCAACCGCTACTGCGTCTTCTCCCACGACGAGATGATCTGTAAAATGGCTTCCAAAGCAGATGTCCTGGACGTTGTGGTGGCCTCTACAGTCCAGAAAGACATGGCTATTATGATTGAAGAGGAGAAGAGGTTGCGTGAGAAGGTTGATAAACTGGTGAGTTGTAGGAAATAATGGTTTGCGTGGGAAGGGACTTTAAAGGTCATCTCGTTCCGTCCCCTGCCATGGGCAGGGACGCTTTCCACTAGACCAGGTTGTTGCCAGCCCTATCCAACCTGGGCTTGAGCACTTGGAGGGATGGAATTCATTGTAATGAATGAAGTAACAGTGAAACAGTGATATGAGAGCATGCTGGTTCTTGTACTGGGGTGTCAGAGGCTTAGAGGTACTTAGTCCCTTCCGAAGTTGTGGATTTCAGAGGAGCACCTGGGTAAAGAATCATTGATCATACACCTTATTTTAGTACCTGCCCTTTAATGTTGTTCAGAATGTCACTTTAAAGGTAATATTTGTACTTCCAGTCATTTGGTCAGAAAAGTTGATTTTTTTATTAACCAAGATTTCTGTCTACCTGGGTTGAGTATCTTATATCTAATCTTCATTATTCTTTTGATAAATTTACCTTTTGATGTTTTAGCTTGGAATAGCCTCCTCTTTGGAACAGTGACTTCTTCATTAGGCTTTGTTGTGACACTCTTGCAGGGAGTGACTGACTCAGAAAGGGTGACATTTGAGCTGTTCCCTGATGATGAGCGACAGTGCCTGAAGTGTAAAACCACCTGCTTCATGTCAGCAGTTTATTGTCCCTGCAAACCTGGCTTGTTGGTGTGCTTGTACCACGTTGAGGACCTCTGCTCCTGTCCCACCTACAAATACAAACTGGGGTAAGCTTGAGGTAGTAACTAATGCTGTGATCTGGAGATAGTATTGTTTGTGTAGGTACTGTGATTTGGTAATCTCTGCTGCCAGTGGGGCTACTCTCTGTTTCTGTTTCAGTCCTTTGCAAATCCAGTGCCTCCCCAACAATGGGACTGTTTTGTGCTCACACACAAAGCCTCTTCAGCATTCAGCTCTTCTTGCTCAATAATGGCAAAAATTGCTGGCTAAGTTAGTTTGCATTTTTTATAGCAACCAGGTCATTGTCCCTTAGATCCAGTCCTTGCCAAGGAGTATTGTTTTGCTTTTTGGAGCTTTCCTTCCTGTTGTTAACTTTGCTGTGCTTTTTAGTACATCTTTTGTCCTACATGAATGTAGCTTGCTCTAAGACAGTGTCCTTAATTGTCCCATAGAAATTGCTTTTTGAAGCAATTACAACATTGAAATTATCTCAAAAGGAACATGGTCTGGTTGTAAGGTCTTAATTGTGTAACCCTGAGTGCACAAAAGCTTATTTCTCTATTGTACGGACCAACACGTCTTAGAATTACCAAATGGTTTGGTGTGGAAGGGACCTTAAAGCTCATCTCATTCCATCCATGCCATGGGCAGGGGCACCTTCCAGCAGTCCAGGTTGCTCCAAGCCCCATCCAACCTGTGTCCTCATCTTGGTGCTCCTCCTTCCACCCTCCTGCTGCCTGCAGTGTTGCTGGAGGTTTGAGTTGTGTGCTGCCCGCAGGTACCGCTACACCCTGGAGGAGCTGTACCCGATGATGAACGCGCTCAAGATGCGCGCAGAGTCCTACAACGAGTGGGCTTCCAACGTCAACGACGCCCTGGAGGCAAAGATCAACAACAAAAAAAGTGAGGATTTTACCTACTGCCCGTAGCACATCATTTAAAACTACTGTTTTTTCAGTGTTGAGTTTCCAAACTGTAGTAACTTTCTTATTATGTGATAATCAAAAGACATCATTTATCACTTCATGTTTTTAAGTAAATATTTTAGCTGTTACAGTCCCAGAAGCAATGCTAAGCTGTCTCTGTGTGACAAGACTGTAAATCTTTTTGACACAAAGTGTAACTAAAATAGAAATAGAAATACATTTAATGCGTGTTGTTTCTAAGCCTTAGCATAGAAAATCCATCACAAAGGGAGACTCCTTAACTTAATGTCTTTCCCAACAGGTCTCATCAGTTTCAAGGCTTTGATAGAAGAATCAGAAATGAAAAAGTTCCCAGACAATGACCTGCTGCGACACCTCCGGCTGGTGACACAGGACGCAGACAAATGTGCCTCAGTGGCCCAGCAGCTGTTGAATGGCAAGAGACAGACCAGGTTAGTGCCACTCCATGTCTGCAGCAAAACTGGGCCACCAGAGATGGATGTCAGTGGTCAGTGATGGGTGCTAGTGTTCTGCAAGACTTAAAAATTAAAAGAATCTTTGTCTCCTCAGCAGAGCCATCTTTGACAGGGAGATTCAGCTTTACTGTACATAATAAGTTAAACATCCTGAGTTTTCAAATCTCTTCTTCCTCTGTGTTTGACAGTTAGTCTGTAAATTCAGACCAGTGTTCCCTGAAAAGAAAAAATTGTGTGGTATGTCTAGTCAAAGTAACACTCAACAAGATACAGTTCCCTTTCCTTTGTGCTGTGGGCACTGTAAATCTGTCCATAGTGCAGGTGTTGTTGTATTCATTACCTTCTGTGCTGTGGAAAAACAAAGTGCCTTAACTCCCTGAGCTGCTGGTGGTGGGAATGTTGTACGAGAGCTCTGAAAAAATACCTGCTCTTTACATTGAATCTTTTAGACAGGTTATTTGCTCGAGGGATTTGAAGTAAGGCAGTGTTCTTTGTGAGCTGCTTACCTGGTCCTGCTGGTACTCCATGTGTGAAATTAGCTGAAAAGAGCCAGAACAGAAGGCTAAGGCCAGTTCTCCTCATCGCACAAGTCTAGTTGTGCCTGTATTGATGTAAGAGTCTTTCTCTCAGGATTCACAAATTGCCATCTTCTGTTGTGTCATTCTTCACCCATAGATCCCAGACTAGTGTGGGTTGGAAGGGACCTTAAAGCCCATCTCATTCCACCCCCTGCTATGGGCAGGGACACCTTCCTCTGTACCAGGTTGCTCCAAGCCCTGTCTAACCTGGCCTTGGCCACTTCCAAGGATGGGGCACCTGCAGCTTCTCTGTGCAACCTGTGCCAGAGCCTCACCACCCTCCCAGGGAACAATTCCTTCCCAATATCCCAGCTAACCCTGCCCTCCTTCAGCTTAAAGCCATTGATCAGGGCACCCAGACTCACCATGGGCACACTGAGCCTTGCAGGATGGTGGTTTCTAAGAAAATGTTGGGTTTACATATGTGGAGAACAGTATGGTTCATGTCCACCAATTTAAAGTGTGATGTACTTCAGAAAAAATTGTCATTTGTCCCATTTGGAGAATTTTCACCCATTTCTGCTGCTTTGAACAATGTGGTGTTTATTGGAGAAGTTGCCTTTTGTGCTGGTGGAAGTGCTCGTGTGGTTCCTGCACGTCACCTGCCTCAGCAGGGGTCATGGAGCTCATCACTCCTGTGCTCTTGCAGCGCACTGAAGACTGGCTTGGAAGGACTTTGGGGGTAGAATGTTCTGCTGTCACACTTTGACATGATTCTTGTCTTTCTTCCTGTTCCCTCTGTAAGCCTTTGTAGTAGGAACTTGATTAAAATTCACTTTTGCTGTCCTGCACACACAGGAGGATGAAGCCTCTGTCACAGCAACATAAAAATACTGCAACAGGGAATGAGAAATTCAGCACTTCCACAGGCATGACTTCTGCCAGATGGGGAGCTTCCAACCTAGAGACTTCAGGCACCATCATCAAAGGACTTGTCCACTTCCGATCTCCTCCTTCATTTGGTGTTGAGCCATCTGGCGTCCCCAGTCTGTGTTCTCCTGGTGCTTGTTCAGGTCTCCCAGTGCTGAACTGGGAGTAGCAGCCAGGCCCTTCCCAGCTCCTCTGTGCCAGATGGGTCCTTCCTGCACTGAATGTGTCCCTGACTTTGTTTGGCCTGGGAAGAGCTGGGAACAGACTAGGTCTGTTCCTTTGTCACCATGAGAGGCTCTCAGCCTTCCTCACAGCTGGGCCTGCCAGCTCCTGCAGCGTCCCAGACTGACGAGTAATCGACCCTGTGCTGCTGCTGTACACAGTGTCAAGGCAGTGCTTGCACTGAGCTTCTTATTTGCTCTAGAAGAGGTTTTAGCCCTTCTCTCACAATCTCTTCCTGAATCTCTTTTGGCATGTTTCTGGGAAAAGTCCAGTTTCATGTCTTCATAATTTTTAGGAGTTTTAAAATTCGTGTTACTTGATTATTTTTTTTTTCTTACAAGGATGAAATGGGGAATGCTCACAACTTTTGAAGGAAAATATAAAGATAATTGTCTGCTTAAAATCTTACTACATGTTACATCACATGCAAACTCACAGCTGGAGCTCACATCTGCAGGATGCTTGATGACCTCCATCACACCCAGTGCCAGGTGTTGGTTAGGAAGGATTCTGGATTCTGCCTAAAATTTGATTTGTGCTTTTGGCAAACTTTCTATTGTGGACTGAGCATTTTGGTCTGATCCCGAGTTTGGAAGAGTCATGCAGGAGACTTGTCTCCTGCAGGAAGGTTGTCCCTGTCAGTCACAGCAGTCAGTGACACAGAGGGATCTTCTCCAGTGCAGTAAACACAGCAGTTCCTGGGGAGACCAGGACAGAAGGTAATAAATCAGTAAATCCTCCTTCTCTCCAGCTCCTCTGCAGTACCTGAAGAGATGCAAATGGGCTGTACATCCCTGTTTTCCTCTGGTTCTCTTGGTGCTGGGGGATTATGCACTCACAAATGCTGGCTTGGAGATGTTCTGTGAACATCTGAATGGGGCCAGAGCACAGTGTGGCCCTTGTTCTCCTGGCATTGGAAGGCAACAGTGTTCCTGCCCTGCTGCCATGTTTTTCCTGTCTATATCCTCTTCCTTCTCTAGGTCTGCTGAAGCCTGTTCTGTTTCTTAGAGTCTCTGAGAATTTGTGCTTGGAGACCTTTGTGACTAATACCCCTGGATGGATATGGGTTTGGCTTCTGTCGATGGTTTTTCTTAGGCTCATGTAATTTCTGGTTTTCAAAAACATCTTGTGACAGCTTTGCCATTTAGGTATGTGTATCTATATAAATATTTATGTATTTAAAAACCTGTGCTTTTTCTTGGAAGACACTATGGAGCTTGCTTAAAAACCAGTAGAACAAAGAAGCATGTAAAGAAATCTGTGTTGTACCTGAGGCTTTGAATTCATTTTTCTGTTCAACAGCTGACTGTGGGGTTTGGAACTCTCAATGTGATCCTGTGTATCTGTTAAAAATACCTATTTTTAACACAGAATGGTAAATTAAAATTTATTTTATAGTGTTCACATTCCAGTCATGCTGGCATATCCCGCTGGGCTGTTCTCCTCTTTTGTATAAATAACACACTGTGGATTCAGTTGGAGCCAGCATTGTAAGGGATCTCTTTCCTTTTCTGTTCAGGGTTCTCAGACCTCATTAATACTGGCTTGAGTTTAGAGAGGCTTTTAATATTGGGCAATTTGTTAACACTTATAAGCCACTTATTTGCTACAAAGCTTACAGATAAAAATAAAAACGCTGATTTCAGTGTAGAGAGGATTTTTCAGAAGTGCCTACACAACCTGTCAATATAAAACCCATTCAGAATTGGGATTTGTTCTCTTTTGGTGTGGGCATGGGCCGAGCTGACTACAATAGCTACTGCAACATAACTGAATAGTTTATCCACAGTTGCTTTGTGTTCTGGAAAAAAAAAAAGCTTAATTTTATTCCATAATAATCAGTGCCCTTCCAAGGCTGAGTAGTTGTTCCAGAATCCTATTTAATATGAGTGTTTCAAAAATAGCTCATTCTGCAGTGGCAGACTGAGGTTTCCCACGTGTGTGAGCCCTGGGCTGCTTGGATGCTTGTGAATGTTCTATTCCTGAAGAAGGCCTGGCTGACGTGAAATCATGAGCAGATGTCAGGGAATCAATAAATCACAGAATGGTTTGTGTGGGAAGGGACCTTAAAGCTCATCTTGTTCCACTCCCTGCAGGGACAGCTTCCACTAGACCAGCTTGCTCCAAGCCCTATCCAACCTGGCCTTGAAGTTCTGATGTGTATTTTTTTCTCCGGTGATAAGCAGGCGAGCTGCACGTGTCGTTGCAGGTACCGCTCCGGGGGAGGGAAGTGTCAGAACCAGCTGACGGTGAACGAGCTGCGGCTGTTCGTGAGGCAGCTCTACGCCCTGCCCTGTGTCCTCAGCCAGACACCACTGCTGAAGGTAACCTGGGAAGCCTTGGGAAGGGAGCAGGAGCATTTAGAGTGATGGGTTTGCACTGCGCTCATCTCCCATCTCGCTGTTTGCTCCAAGAGTTAATACCTGGGCACTGGCAGGCTGGGGTGACTTGTGCACATGGGATGCTGAAGAAAGGAGCTCTGACTAGCTGCTGCTCGTGGTCAGAAGAGTTTTATACTGCACAGGCAAATCAAACCATTCATGTTGTATGAAGGATTGGAGGAGAAGGAGCAGGATGACCTGGGTAACTACAGGTTAAAAGTTTGGGGTCAGTTACCTGGTCTGCTCTTATGAGTAAAGCCAGGTTGATCTGAGAACATTCAAACTCCCCAGTGCTCTGAGGGACAGCTCTCTCGTCCTTACCACTTTCCTTCTTTGTTAATCCAGAATCAGCTTTCTCAGTCTTGTAATTAGATCCCTCTTTGTGCTCTCAACCCACATTCCAGGAAACCCCACAGATAACTCCAGCCAAACCCAGCCCAGGCTGGCCAAATCCTCTCTCTAGCAGAAAACCTGCTGCTGGCTGGAGTCAGATCACTTTGAATCCCACAACCACCAGCTGTGCTGGTTCTGTGCTCCCCAGATGATGAGCCCTCAGGCAAACTGAAAGTAATTCAAGATCTTGTTTCAGAATTTGCCAAAATGTTCCATATCACACTGAGGGGCAATTAAAAAATCTGTGCAGCTGCAATTCCTGTCTTAAAGGAGAAGGGCTTTGCATATTCGTGACACTTGAAAGCAGGAGATGCCGTGTCCAGCTCTTGAACTGTCCCTCAAGTATCCACCCAACACTGAGACACCAGATGGTGCCATGGAAATGAATGGGAATAAACCAGTTCTAGTCAGCTTTGACTGGTGCTTTGGAAGCTTTATCTGCCCTGCAGTGTGTGGATCAGATTCGATGCAGTCCTATTTACAGTTATTTGTTTATAGCACTGAAGCTGTGAAGTTTTCTTGCTGGTTGAAAAGCAGAAATTTGGAAATGCCAGACATGCAAACAGTTCCTCTCCATCTGGCATTCCTGAACAGGGGAATAACAAACACATATGGTCAGAGTGTTCCTCTGTATCATCCTCAACAAGCCTCAATTATATGTCATTGTGCAAATCAGTCTGTTAATATAAATGACCAACATTACTGGAGATGGGTTCACAATTCAGTCTGTGTCTAAAAAGTGTTTTATTTCATGCTGGAGGAGGTTGCCCACCCTGGGAAACAGCCTCACTGAAAAAAGGCCAAGGTGTCAGCTGTGAGGGAAGAACTTCCTGCAGGAGCAGCATTTCAGGCAGTACTGGGAGTACTGGGCAGGTTGCTTCATACAGAATAATCCCCGCCTTCACTGTGGGATTACTCTGGTTGACTGTCCTTTATCCTGGGGAAAGTACAAACAGCCCCAGAAATACCTTTTGGGGTAATGAGCTGCTGAGTGCATGGAGAGAGAGAAGGTGTTCCCCTGCAGGAGAGAGTAAAATGCCTGTGGCTCACTGGGACTGTGGGGTGCAGCTCAAAAGCCTTAGCAGTGCAGCAAAAATGAACCTCAGAACTTCTGTGCCCTTCCCAGTGTATTGCAAAGCCTTCATAATCCTCACCTTTCTGTTCCTCAGCTGCCTGAGCCATTCCAAAACAAAGCCAGCCAGCAACACCCATGGAAGGCTCAATTTCCCTTTCCGTCTTTTCTGTTCTTCGGAGCCCCCTTTCTGACACCCCTGTGACTGGGATTGCCTTGTTCTGGGATACCCAAGCTTGTGGCCATGTTACATATGAGGAGGTGCTGGCAATGCTGCGCTGTGTGTTGAAAACACTATTCCAGTGTTTCAGCCCTCGGGATAATTTGCCATGTGCACTGTGTGCATTGCAGCAGGGGGTTTGCCAGGAGCCTGTGCTCCCGTTGGTAACCCTGCGCTTCCATGGTCAAGTGACTTGGCAGAGGACTTTCATCTGATTTATTGTTGCATTTGTGTATTTCAGGATCTCCTTGACCGTGTGGAAGCTTTCCAACAGCAAAGCCAAAAGCTCCTTTCTGAAGAGATGCCCAGTGCTGCAGAGCTGCAGGAGCTGCTGGACGTCAGCTTTGACTTCGACGTGGACCTGCCGCAGCTGCCGGAGCTGCGGACGCGGCTGGAGCAGGCGCGCTGGCTGGAGGACGTGCAGCTGGCCTGCTCAGAGCAGAGCTCCCTCACTCTGGATGACATGAGGCGCCTCATAGACTCCGGGGTGGGGCTCGCGCCCTACCCAGCAGTTGAGAAGGCGATGGCCAAGCTGCAGGAGCTCCTCACTGTGTCCGAGCACTGGGATGACAAAGCCAGGAACCTGATAAAGGCCAGGTAGAGCTAAATCTCAGTGTTGCATTTTGTAGTTCCATGAGTTGTTTCAGATGGAAGTTGCCCTGACTCCTGGAGGGGCTCCCCTTTGTTCATCCAGTTCCCAGCATGAAGGCAAAGCTTGTGCCAGCCAGAAGGGACAGGGCTGGAGGAGAAGGGGATGAGAGATGGAGCAGTTTCATGTGTCTTGCCTTGTAGTGTTTGTGTTGCTCAACCATCTCGTGTAAATTCTCCTTGTGCCACAGGAAAGGGGTTTAAGATGCCTCTTCCTTCTCTTCCACCTGCTCCCCTCCCCAGTTTCGGGCTGGAGGACACATGTTCAGATCCAGCTCAGATAGGTACCACCAGCAGGTAAAACTTCATAGTCCGTAGAGGTCCATGTAAGACTATTTCTAACTAACAAGGAGATTTTTCCAGATTAATTGCTGCAGTGAAGAATGAAATAAGCCAAATACATCCTTTCTAAGAAATTTTTTCTTGTGATTTTTACATTCTGATTTATAAAGTAAAACAGGGGAGAGCACAGCGTACTTAAAAATGAGGAACGTGGCACAAACTTATGTGCCAGGTTTCTTCCCTCAAGATTCCTTTCTTTTTTTTTTAATTTTGTCATACTTGAAGTATTGGAACATTTCTTACCCACTACTAACCACAGTGTTTTAAGACAACTTCATATAGCACTTTACTGACTAAATTTGAGTTTAACATATGATAGGGATCTGTGTTGTGTTTGTACCTCTCTAAAACCTCAGAAATACAGAAAAGCCCATTTCAGAGTTTTAACCTGCTAATGCAGAATCTCGCAGCTGGTGCTTCTCTGGGGTTTGGTGGGTGTTTGTCATCCAGAAGTTAATAAAAGGTACATCTTCTTTAAGTCCAAACGTGAGAATATTTCTAGTAAGAGGCCAGAGTAAGCAAACAGACATTTCTAAACCTGCCCTGCTCCTGACACCGCAGCTCTGCTGGGTGCAGCCAGTACTGAACATCATCAGTTATATCATCAATTGGTGTGGCCCTCTGATTTTAATACCCAGGTGAGTGGAAGAGTCCCCCCTGTAAGCAGCATCTCACATCAGGGCTCTTGTGTTCCCCCAGGCCCCGGCAGTCCCTGAGCAGCCTGGCAGCAGCAGTGAAGGAACTGGAGGAGATCCCAGCCTACCTCCCGAACGGAGCAGCACTGAAGGATGCGGTGCAGAAGGCCAAGGACTGGCTGCAGGAGGTGGAGGCTCTGCAGGTACGTGAGCCTGGCTGCTGGGTAGGGACAGTGCTCCTGCTCATGTCACCAGAGCCACCCCAAACCCCGTGTGTGCTCCAGGGCTCTGGTGTCGCTCTGGCTCAGAGCACCCAGTCTGGGGCATTGGTGGCCTCAGCCATGGAGCAGCTACACTCACTGCCCCGATTCTTGCTTCTGTTTCTGCTCTGTATTCCTTCACCTCCGCAACAAACTGCCTGCAGTAAAATCTATAAAACAGCTATTAGCAAAAATCTGAAGTTAAAAAGTTACTGCATTATGGAACTTCACCTTAAGGTCACTTTTTCTGGGTTGCTCAGTAACAACTCCCTGTTAATCACATTTTTGTGTAGTACACTGAGGCACAGAGTGCTGATACAGAAGTAGTTCCTGGCTCAGCCTTGCAAGTGCTCAAGCCAGGGGTCAATGGGACTGCCCAGATCAGTCCAGGGTGGCACTGGGATAGCCCTGATTTCACATTATGGAATAAATTGCCAAATATTTTCATTTGTCCTCATTTATTTTTCTATAAAGTGAGCTCTAATCTAGCTTAGGGGTATTTTCAGGCCCGTGTGGCCTAAATTCAGCTTTTAATAAAAATTTATTTTGGGCTCTTATTTTAAAACGTAATTTTCCTGGATTTAAATATTTTGAAGGAATAAAATTCATGTAATACTAACTTGCATTTGAGGGCTGTCTTGAAAGAATTTGAGTGATTTTTTTTTTTTTTTTTCTTGGCATTTGCTAATCTCTTGGTCTGGACTCTGAAATTCTGCCTCCCGAATATGGAAAACTAGTTCAGTCTGTGCCAAGAATTTCTGCTTCGGTCCTGTGAAGGTTTTGTGAATTGCCTGCAATCACTGTGACTCGCAGAAAGTTCTTGGCATCAGGACTTTAAAGTTGCTAGAGGTGTTGGGGGATGAATAGTTCTCCAGTCCCACACCTGCCTGTTCTAGAAATTACCTCTGGAATTACCTCTGGGTGTGTGGTACCTGCATTGCCTGAGGTGTGGGGTGCCAAGGGAATGGCCAGGGCTTGCTCCCGAGTGGCACACGAGATACTGAGGTTGTTCTCACTCTTGGCATGGCACAGCCTGGGTTAAACTTGTCTTCTGGTGCTGGAGCTCCCTGCAGTACCTGAAAGGAGGCTGGAGCCAGGGGAATCAAGAGTTTCCTCCCAGGGAACAAGGGACAGGATGAGAGGAAACTGCCTCAAGTTGCACCTGGGGAGGTTCAGGTTGGATGTTGGGGAAAATTTCTTCACTGAAAGGAGTGGTCAGGCCCTGGCACAGCCTGTCCAGGGTAGAGTCACCATCCCTGGAGGGATTTCAAAGGTATGTGGGTGTGACACTTGGGGACAAGTGGTGGCTTTGGCAATGTTGGGTTAATTGCTGAAATTGATCTTGGAGATCTTTTCTCAATGTCAAAAACTGTATAATTTTATGATTTCAGAATTATTTTGATTTTCTGCTGTGAATGCACTGTGAGACTGGGAAGCTGCTTATATTGTTGGCAGTTGCTTAGTTTTTGTTCTATTTTCTTTTCAAAGGGTCATTTGGCAAGTGTATTCTTGCTTCCCAGCCCCCAAATGTGTTGTTAGTTTTGTCTGATAGTCAATGACTAAATGCACGAGCAGCACAAATGTTGAACTGATAGATCACTGAGCTGTCTGAGCATTAAATTCATTTTTACAAACTCTGCTCCGAATTCCTTGAGTGACTGCTGTGCCTTGGGCAGTGCTGTGTCTTGGGTGCATCCAGCATCTCCTCATTTCCAACCCGGCAGGCTGGGGGCCGTGTGCCCGTGCTGGACACGCTGGTGGAGCTGGTCACGAGAGGTCGGTCCATCCCAGTGCACCTGGATTACCTGCCCAGGCTGGAGGCCCTGGTGGCCGAAGTGCAGGCGTGGAAGGAGTGTGCAGCAAACACGTTCCTGTGTGAGAACTCTCCGTATTCCCTTCTGGAGGTGAGAGGCCTGGAGGGATCAGCCTGCTCAGTCATGCACAGGTGCAGGGACTCAGTGTGTGCCCAGGAAGGAGCAGTAAATATTAAATATATTTGCAGAATTGCTTTAGGATGACAGTCACTGTTTTATTAAGAACTTTTGTTTGTGACCTATAGTTCTAATAATAGTTTTAAACTTGTAACATGCTTAAGATTTAGCTATGTTTTCTGTATTCTTCTTAATCAGTGGCTAACAAGAGCAGGCTGTGTCTAACATTTTCCACATGAATATGGAATACTGACAAATCTGTGGCAATGGATTAACTCCAGTGCATCAGGCTGAGCTGCAGGTGAGCAGGTTCCTGCCTGCTCCATCCTCCTCAGGTTCAGGTGTACCAGGGCGAGGCTGGGGCTGTGTTTGCTGCCCCTCTGGAGCTGTGGCTGTGTCACACCTGCAGTCCTTGGGCAATGTACACTCTGCCCAGCACCGAGGCCCTCTGAGCCCCCTCCTGTCAGGACAGACAGGAATGTAGGGCAGCCTCTGGAATCTCTGCTCTTTCCCAGGGTTTGCAGTTTCAGTCCCGTGGAGGCTGTTCAGCATTTTGGCTATCTCTCTCTCTCCCCCTGTCTCCCAGTAGTCTGGCTGAAACACAAGGGTTGTTTGGGACTGGGCATTTTACAAAATTGAAGTTCCAACTCTCCAGCTCTCCCTACCTTCCAGATAACCTCATCCTAATCCCTCAGATCTTTGATGGAATAACTGCAGGAACCCTAGTTCTCACCGGTTGCCTGTGGCTGCATCCAGGCAGGAAGGTGCGTTAGGAGCAGTGCAGGTGTACCACTGCTGCATGTGGGACACTGCTGCTGTGTCCCTCAGGTGTTGTGTCCCTGGTGTGACATTGGGATGCTCAGTCTGAAGAGGAAGCAGAAGAAGCTGAAGGAGCCAGTGCCAAGTGGCAAGAAGAAAAGCACTAAGCTGGAGACGCTGAGCGACCTGGAGCGGGCACTCTCTGAAAGCAAGGACACTGCATCCGCGGTACGTGGTCAGATCTTTCCTAACTGGAATTTCTTCTGAGTTCCTTGAATCCTTGTTTCTGTTTGCCTCCTGTGCAGGAGTGTGGCTTCTACCCTGTTCTCACTGTGCTGCTCTGCAGGGTTTCTGGAACTGCACTTTTCTGTGTTTGATTCAGACTTCCCAAAATTGCTTTCGGTGGAAACAACACGTGTTGCTTTGTGCATTAAGCAGCCTCTCAGTTTGCTAGGCAGTGCCTGTAGCTGAAGCACAGGAAAACAAAAAATGGAGGCCTGATTTCCCCTACCATAGCTAAACATTATTAAAAATGGGATAGGGATTGCCCAAGTCTGATCCTTTCAAAGACACAATAATCCAAGGAGACCCAGGGCACTCCCAGGGGCTGCACCCGGGAAAGGGAGGTCTTTCAGTGTGGCAGGGTTTGCTTTTGACATACGAGGGGGACCAGAACCTTCCCACACTCCCAGCCCAGCTCAGCACCTGTGTGCACGTTGGAATGTGCTATGCCCCAGTCCCCTGTCTGCCCAGGCTGGACACAGCTGTCTAATTTTTCCAGAGCTGATTTTAGTCCAGGAATTATGCTTGAAAGCTTATGGTGTGAGAAATAACCACATGGAATATAGTTATAAACCCTCCTTGGTATGTTTATATACATTATAAAATGCATGGAATTAATTAATTGTAGCTGGTTTGCACAGCCTTTATGGAACTGAAATATATTGCTGTCTTTATAGCAGCTAGTGCTAAAGATTCCTGAAAAAAGGATCATGAGCATCTGCAGAGAGGGTAAACAGCACATCCAGGGTACACCTGAACTTTACCTGCTGTTCACAATCCCCAGAGCAAGTTCATAGGTCAGGGCATGGCCCTGAGCACTGGGCAGCATGTACAAAGTGAGGGTCAGAGGTACATTTGCATTTGTGAAAACTGCTCAGGAAGCTTTTCCGAGTGTCCAAAGTCTGACTGTTGAGAGACACATTCCCAGAGCAGTATCTGCAATCCAAACTTACACTTCTTCTTCGGAATGTGAGCTGCTTGAGGCAGACCGTGTTTTTGTAGTACAAAACACAAAAGCTTGGAAGAGAGAAGGGATTAAGAGCTTTTTTTTTTACAAAGGGTTAAGCTTTTTCTCTCAGGACCTTACGAGAAAATGGAAGGGAGTTGAAGTCACACCACAGCACGTCCCCAGTGCTGCCCCTCCAGTCCCATTTGCTGTCCCACTGCACATCCCCATCCTTCTTGCTTCATTCCAACGTTTAAAGCCCCGCAGACCGGAGTGTCTGCAGCGTGACGGAGCAGAGGGCACCCTGTTTGTAACAAGCAGCGTTCCCTTGAGACGCCATCCTTTGCCTCCCTTTCAGATGGCCACGCTGGGAGAAGCGCGGCTGAGGGAGATGGAGGCGCTGCGCGCCCTGCGAGCAGCGAACGAGGGGAAGGTGCTGTCGAGCGAGGAGGACGCCGAGCTCAAGGTGTGTCTGTGCCAGAAGGAGCCGGCTGCTCCCATGATCCAGTGTGAGCTCTGCAGGGGCTTCTTCCACACGGGCTGCGTCCCGGTGCCCGGCGCCGCGCCGGGGCCGCGCGTGTGGCTGTGCCCGCACTGCCGCCGCTCCGAGAAGCCGCCTCTGGAGAAGATCCTGCCGCTGCTGGCGTCCCTGCAGCGCATCCGCGTCCGGCTGCCCGAGGGGGACGCCCTGCGCTACATGATCGAGAGAACTGTGAACTGGCAGCACAGAGCGCAACAAATGTTGTATTCAGGGAATCTAAAACGCATCCAGGACAAAGTTGGCTCAGGATTACTGTACAGCAGGTGGCAAGCCTCGGCGGGCCAACTGCCAGAGACAAACAAGGTGAGGCTGGGCCGGGCGTGGGCTTTTGGCACTGGGAGCACGGGGCGGTGAGGACAGGGGGTGACACTGCTCTGGGTTTGGGTCTGCTGTAGCTCCCTACAAATCCCAACAAGGCAGAGGGTCTGTTCCTGCTTTACAGCTGTCGGGAGCTGGGTCCTGCTGTTCCTCTCAGCCAAGGATGTGTGTGTGCCCCAGCACCAGCTTCGTGTTCCCTTCTGCTGGAGTCCAGGAACCACTCCTCCCAAAGAACCTGTTTTTCCCCTCTCCTCTTCCAGCTCCTGTGTTCTGCTGTGGCACCACTAATGACAGAGCTGCTGAGTCGTTGTTTCTGGAGTGCTTACTATTCAGTTGGTCTTCATATTCTGCTCCTACAAGTATTCAAATAAGTGTTCAGAATTACTGACAGAGCCACAAACTGTTCTGTGCATTACCAGCTCTGCTCTCAGACAAAGTTGTTTTCAACAAAGTGTCTTCATCCTTTGCTGCCTCTCCTCACTCCTGCTAGACCTCCCAGGCTGAATATTCTGCTCATATTGCTGGGTTTAGCCACAGCAACTCTTTCAGGTGGGGTAGTGAGAGAGTTTGTCTCTTTTCAGTGAAGATCTTTCAGCAAAAAGGATATATAAAGAAGGAAAGGAGGTAAAGAATTTTCCTGAGATAACAAATGCAGAAAAATATGATTGAGTTCTTCAAAGGTCAGTGCTGTATGAAGAACATGAAACACGCCAAAATGGAATGTATTCTGTTGCTTTTACATTTTGAAGCACCTAAGTGTAGCTAGTCCAGTCCAGCTACAGTTAGGCTGTGTTTCTGTTTTTGTGTTCACTTACGTTATAACATAAACTATGCCACACCTGACAGGGTGTTGCAGCTGCTTCTCATTCATCCGGCTGTGCCAGTGGCTAGTGGAACAAATTTTTCAAAAAGGCAAGTCAAGATATAGAAATTAAAATATCTTTAGGTATTTAAGAGAATTTTTTTCTGGTCATTTAGTTGTGAAAGTATCATTTTGCTAGGTCAGCTAGTGTAGCTGAAAAGAACTGACAAAGATTTTGGAAACAGAAGTTGATGTTTTGGCCAGAAATTGAAACAGTGAGTTTCATTTTATTTACGTGATGGTATTAGCTCAGTGTGGAGCTGTGAGGTTCCTCCAACCCAGAGCAGTGTAACCATTTTTGAGGGGTCTGGACGTTAAGTCAGTAAACCTTCCAAAGGAGGGTGTTTGTGGCTGAGCTTGTCCAGGTCCTTGTGACTACATTTCCCAAGTCAGAGGTCCCAGGGAAGCTCAGTGGAAGAACCTCTGACCAGGTCCCTCTACCTGGGTCCCTCAGTGTGCCTGAGCCAGGGACCTCCTGAGCCAGGCCCCCAGCACACCTCGGCAGGTGAGAGCTTCAGGAAACTTCAGTCTCCGTGGATCTGAGGCAGTTTTCTGGTGAATCCAGTGTCTCACCGTGGCTGTCCTGTCCTTGTCCCAGTTCTCTTTTCCCTGTCCTCTGGGCTAATGCAGCACTCACTTCCACACAAGAAGCTCTTCAGAAACCACTGGAGTTAGGCTGCTTTAACACTGGCCGAAGTGAGCAATGTGGGCGAGTTTGAAAAATTCCCTTGAGAGCAGCAGTGGGAATTGAGGAGAGCCTTATTCTGCAAGGGACCCAGGCACTTGGGTTAGTGAGGCAGAGGGTGTTGTGGAAGGTTCCTGGTGAGATGGCCCTGGCAGTGTCAGGAGGTGCAGGGTTTGCTGTTGGCGTGTCCCTGCTGCAGTCTTTTGGACCAGATACAAGATTTCCTTAGCTGTAAGAGAAACAAGAGTTGATCCTCTCACAGTTATTCTGCATTTCAAACTCCATATTTAGTGAAACTATCTGTGTTTTGTTTTCTAGGTGTCACAGACAATTGGGGCAATGTCATTCTCCATGCCTCATGACTGGGATAACAGAACCATGTATTTGCATTCTCCATTCTCTACAGGACAGCACTGCATCCCACTTCATGGTTTGTAATCTTCACTTTGGTTTGGGAGGTTTCCCCCTGCCCCTTCCTTTTTTTCTCCCACATTTGGTGGGGCAGGGAGGGTGTCCTGGTCAGCAGGAAATGGCTGAGCAGGCCTGTGACTGCATAGCCCTGGTGGTTGTTTCTCCATCTCCTCAGCAACTTTGGAGCTCAGTGTCCAGCTTTGGCAGAGGGGTGCATTGCTCAAGGATAGAAATTTCCCATGTGTAATGAAACGTGTGGCACAACGGGATGAGGAATCAGGAGAGCTGGCCCCGTCCCACAAGAACAGCTCCCCCAGGCTGTGCCCCAGCCGAGCTGCAGAAGGGGGAAGGAAAGAGGAGGGGCCACTGGAAGTGTAGGAGGTGGATGGGAGCAGCAGGGACGTGGTGCTGGAAGCCATGGGATCCTTAATGCACAGGACACGAGTCCATGTGAGCTTTGCTGCAGCACAGTTGTCCAGCTGACAGAGACTGGAGCTGCCCCAGCCCCCATGGGACTGCTCTGCTCTGCTGGGTCACTCAGCACAGGCTCTGGACCATCCTCATCTCAGACTCAGTGGGTTGGACTAACAGACAAGCTGTGAATTGCATCATTTTGTGACTGTGACAGAAATTATTTATCATTTCTTCCCTCCTCATGCATAATGCTCCAGGGACACAAGTCTAGACTTACCTTCATGTCTGTGCAGCTCAGTCCATACCAGTGCTAGAAGAGCCATTTCAGTGGAATGTTGCAGTTCACATCAAACAAGGCAGTTCTTTGTGTCATCAGGTTTATTTTTCATATTTGAGTTGTAGTGTATTAATAAGCTGTTATTTATACAAAGATTTTGGCCTCCCCAGCCAGGACCGTTTCAGAGCCCTGCATGAGCTCTGGAGCCAGTAGCAGCAGTGGGTGGTGACCATAGAGCAGGACCTTGTCATCAGGCTTGCCCTCAGCCTTCCTTCCTCTCCTCTCATGGCTCCCCGTACAGGCCCCTCTCAGTTTGTTCATGATACCCACTCGTTAGGTAGTGAGGGGATTGTCACATCCTGCAGCTCCTGGAGCAGGAGAATTTGCCAGGAATGATGGCAATGCCTTATCCTTGAACCAGCAGGGAATGGGAGCGTGGCAGGGTGCTGAGCCACAGTGCAGGAGCTTCTGTGCAAGCCTTTATCTTTCCTTTTAACCCTGCTGTTAAAAATGAACAGTCAAGAGGGAGCAAATAAGAACTAACTCATACAGCTGCAGATTTAAAGTCTTTCACCATTTTTTGCTGTGATACCAGAGATTTTTCATGATCTGTGCAGTTCTTGTCACTGAAGAATTCCTGCTGTGTCTCCTTGTCTTTCGCACTAGTCATTAGCACCGAGCTGGACGAGCTGATGATGGAAGCCCAGCTGCTGCAGGTTTCTTTGCCTGAGATCCAGGAGCTGTACCAGGCCCTGTTCACGAAGCAGAGCCCGGCCCTGCAGCCAGAGCAGAGGTCACCCAGCACAGCCACAAGTGACAAGGCAAGTGTCCAACAGCAGCACTGAGCCCTTGGGCTTCACTGGGGTTTGTGTGTGTGGCTGCACTTCCATGAAAATACATTTTCCTTGTGAAAAAGGTGTCAAGAAGTCAGTAACAAATTAGTTAGAAAATATTGAATACAATTTGTGGCCTAATACATTTTTGAAATTTAGGTACGTGTTTATGGTCGGTCTCTGTACTTTACATAAATCTGTCCTGATTTCATAGAATTGCAGAATCCCAGACTGGCTTGGGTTGGAAGGGACCTTAAAGCTCATTTTGTTCCACCCCTTGCCATGGGCAGGGACACCTTCCACTAGATCAGATTGTTCCAAGTCCCATCCTGGCCTTGAACACTTGACTCTTGTCCTATGTTGAGGCTTTCCAAGGGAGCTGCTGTGGAAGCTGTGGGCTCAGAGGCAGGAAATGAGGATGGTTTTCTCTCTGAGTTCTGTCCCTGGTGCCTGACCCTGCCCTTGGCTCCTCTTACACATCTCATGCTACTGAAAATGCAGCACCGTCAGACACTGCACCTGTACTTAAACCTATTCCTAAAATCAGGGTACGGAATAACAGGATAATGGGTGTTAGCTGCACACTTCCAACCTTGCCAAAATGTCTTTCCCATAGAATGAGTGTTGCCGAGGGAAAAAGGATGGGATTAGTTACATGGAGAGAAAACTGAAGCGGCGTTTCGAGAGGGAGACCTTCTGTGGTGAGAAGAGAGCGAGAGTAAAAAAGATGAGAACACCCAAAAAGAAGAAACTGAAACTGAGTCACTCAAAGGATGTGTGCAGTAACAAACTGGAGAGAGAGCGGGAGCGGCTCCTGGAGCTGCAGCGTCCCAGCGACAGCCACTTGCTGCCCTCAGACACGTCGTTCTCGGAGCAGGAGGACTCCGAGGATGAGGATGCCATCTGCCCGGCTGTGAACTGCCTCCAGCCCGAGGGGGATGAGGTCAGGAGGGGCAGAGCCCCGTGGTGTTCTGAGTGCTGGGATCTGGGACAGGGAGCTGCCCTGGGACTGTTTGACTGCAGAAAAGCTGTTGGTGATGGGGGTGAGAGGCCCTGGCTAACCCAGGCCCGGCGTCTGTGCAGCTGGGATGGGCAGGATGGACCCCACCTGCCCTGGGGCAGCCGTGTGGCATCAGAAGGTCTGCACACCAGGGGAGGGGGCAGGTGGGGCCGTGCAGACACTGTGTCGGGGCTGCTCTTGGGATGCAGGTGTGGATGGGCTCTGTGTGGGGGCAGTGCCTGGGGCTCTGTTCGGGCCCATCCATGCTGGAAACAGAGAAGAGGGATGTTGAGTCTCTGATAGGTGGGAAAGCAATGGGAAGATAAGGGAGGGTGTGCCCTGCCCACAGCCAGGGAGAGCAGGGAGCACAGCGAATATCCAGCAGCAGCCAGCTGTGGAACTGGACATTTCTCATGTAAATAGACCAGGAGCCCCAGGATGAGCCACGAGGGCGGGGCACTTTGCCTGGCCCTGCTCTGACCCCTGTGTCTGCTCTCACCAGGTCGACTGGGTCCAGTGTGATGGCAGCTGCAACCAGTGGTTCCACCAGGTGTGTGTGGGCATCTCCCCGGAGATGGCAGAGAAGGAGGATTACATCTGCGCCAGCTGCGCCGGGAAGGACGCCCAGTACAGGAAGTAAAACCCCCAAAAACCCTTCAGGACTCGAGTAAAGAAGGTTCCCAGTTTTCCAGTTAAGCCACAGGGGCTGGTTTAAGAACCAGATTGCAAATGGTGCTACTTCTATCCTTATGGGATCATTTTCCAGAACTCAGAACAATTTTTGACACTTTTGTATTTTCCCTTGATCTGTTTGTGGTTGTTGAGGTTTGAGATGCTGACTGTTTGCAGGGGTTTCCACCTTTATTGTACAGCATTCAGTTACCTCTGGGATTTACCGACGTATTTAATTCAGCTTGGTTTGGGTGCGAAAACAAACAAACAAAAAACCCCTGCACCATGAATTTTCCAATAATCCTCTTTTGAGGAAATCCCTGTTTACTCTGTTAACTCTTTGGAGACTTTAGTTTTTTTCCACTTCGTTTTTCGTAGACTAGGTTTATTTATCTGAGCAATAACTTCTATGTCTGGTTTCAGTGACTGGAATGACAACTGAACAACGTGTTGCTTCTAGCATTGGTTGATGTACAGACAGCAAATGTTAGATCCTAGTGTCACTGAGGGCCCTGTGATGTAGAAGACAGGAAAAAAAAAATCTGTAAAGTAATTGCCACAGCTGTATTTTGGCTTTCTCCTTTTTTGGGTAGCTTGTATCAAATGTTGCAGTTTATATTGTGGAATAAACCCCTGGTTATGTTATAAAATTAAATGTTGGTGTTTTTAGAGAGTTTGAAATGCAGTTTTATTTCCCTCCGAATCCACACTGCATCTCTGGGTTCTCTTAGCCAAGAAATAATCTCCTTCCAAAGAAGCAACGCAGAAGCTGTGGTGGTTCTTTTCTACTTAGGTTTGGAAGGAGGAGGGAGGTCAAAATGTTACACAAAAAAACCCCCAACTTTTCCAAGATTTTTGTAAAGCTTTTCCAAAGCTGAAATTATTTGCAGGTTGAATGCATGAAGAATGGAAGGTACAATATGGGACTTGTCAGGGGCAGGACCAGAGGGTTCACACAGGAAGCAAAGGTGTGGGGCAGCTTCTCCTGCCAGCCCTGCCCAGCTGCAACAAAGCAGAGACCTTCCCTCACCGCCCAGGCTGGTGGCCACAGTGACCTTCTCTGTGGCCCACAGGGACCTGGCTCTGCACAGCACGGGCTGGTGGCCACAGCAAGCTCTGCTCTGCCTCTGGCTGGACTCCCTTCAGCTGCTTCCACCTGCATTTAGCCCCGAAGCCTGAGGAATAAGGAGATCTATGGCTCTCCCAAAGGCTCTTCTGGGCCTGTAGCTGGGGCACTGCAGGTGTGGCACCACGGTGCTGCCAGAGGAGACTGGAGCTCTGAGCAGCACAGCTTGGGCGTTCAGGCCCACGAGGCACTTCCCACACAGGGCTGCACCCAAAATGCCTTGGAGAGCAATCACTGCTGCAGAACACAGCTGGAAGGGGCCTGGTGACAGGGATGTGGCTCCAAGGTCTGCCAGAGGTGGAACTGCTGGGGCCCAGGGAGACAGGAGGGCTGGAGATCTTTGTCCCAGGGAGAGCATTCTCCATGACAGCTTGTTCTCAGCAGAGCTGTGGTGGGCTTGGTGTTCCCTCCACTCATCACCAGGAGGAATTTGCTGGTAAGTTTTTTCCCCTGCTGGTTTTACCCCTTTTGCCATGGGCAGAAGTGCGCAGAGTCACTGGGGAGGGCAGAGCCTTGGAGCATCTGTGGCTGATGGAGGGTCTGTGCGTGGGATCAGAACTGTGCAGGAATTTGGTCCCACGGGGGTTTGGTTAGGTTTGTTTTTTTTTTTTTTAACATTAATTTTTGACTGTTAAAAGAATCTTCAGCCTGGCTCAAGTAATCTGTCTGAAAGTGCTGGGGTGAGGGAGAGCCTTGAGCCTGTGTCTGTGCTTCCATGGTATAACTGGTCATTTTTATTTAAGTACCAAAAGGATGCTTTGAGAAAGGGGATTATTTTTCCTCTTTTTGCTTAGAAGAATCTTTGTGCAATGCTGGGGAAAAACACTGCTCTGTAGTAACTTCCTTTCAGAGAGGACAGACAGACAAACTGGAGCTGGAGATGGAGCTGGCAGAGTGTCTGATGCAGCTGAATCATTGCAGATGTTTCGCTGTGTCCCCTTTATCTTCTTCCGTTGAAGAAATGGTTGTTTATCAAAAAGTGCCAGTGGAAATGGGATGCAGTTAAGTTCAGCATGGTGATTCCATACAGGACCAGCCACTGTCAGTTTGGTGACTCAGGGGGGGTCACAGGAGACTTCTGGGGTCCCAACAGCAGCATTTATTATCAGGGTTATTGACTGAGTGGAATTGGAGTGCAACTTTTTGGAAATGACCGCATTGTTGCTCGAAATTTTTCAAGAAATGGAGCCCCCGGTCCGTGGGTGACCTGTGCCTGCAGCCCAGGACTGCTGAAGGGTTGGTGTCGTATTTCCTGCTGGAGCTCTGGCCCCTGGACAGTGGCTGGAGGCTGGAAGAGGTAACAGTGTCTGCCATGCCACAGATCCTGCCCTTGGGTTTCATCCCCATGTGGATGCTCAAACTTGATGAAATTGGGGGTTGACTTCTGTTAAACAAAGCAAGAAAGAGATTTGTTCACTTTGGGGTGGGCTCTGCTGTGTGCCCTTTGCACTTTCCTCATCCTCAGGGAGGGTGACAAGGGCAGAACATGCTCAGAGCCTGGGAGGATGAGCTGCCCCTTTCACCCCTCCTTTTGTGCACCCCAGATTTCCAAAGGTTAAGCCAGAACAGGAAAAAGGTGTCTCCCACCTCATTCTGCTGCTGCTTTTCTTTATTTTATTTACTTTTATAACATAGCAACCAAGTACATCAAACCTCCCTGGATTGCTCAGATCCTAATTCTTTATTTCATAAGAACGGTTTATGGCTTCTACATTTGTTTAATCATAAAACAGGACAAAAATGAAATTAAGTAACTCTACCTGTGGATTTCAGGCTGAAAACTCTGGTTTAAATCCTGCCTGTAACATGTGCCAAGACCCTGAGATTGTACCTGTTGTGCCACCTTTAGTCCATGGGATATTCCTGTGTTGTGTCATACCCCAGGAGCACGAGAACAGCCCAGTGCGCTCACACAGCACCAGTGACTCACCCAAGGAAGACTCAGGGCTTTGATTCCACCTCTTGAGGGGCTACAGAGATGCTCCAAGGGGCCCTCTGCTCTGGAGCCAGGCTGGGAGGGGCTGGGGGTGTTCAGCCTGGAGAAGAGAAGGCTCTGGGGAGAACTTAGACCCCCTTCCAGTGTCCAAAGGGGATCCAGGAGATCTGGAGAAGGACTTGGGACAAGGGATGGAGGGACAGGACAAGGGGAAATGGCTTCCCACTGCCAGAGGGCAGGGTTGGATGGGATATTGGGAAGAGATTCTTGGCTGTGAGGGTGGGGAGGCGCTGGCACAGGGTGTCCAGACAAGCTGTGGCTGCTCCTGGATCCCTGGAGGTGTCCAAGGCCAGGTTGGCAGGGCTTGGAGCAGCCTGGGACAGTGGAAGATGTCCCTGCCATGGCAGGGGGTGGAACTGGATGGGCTTTAAGGTCCCTTCTAACCCAAACCAGCCTGGGATTCTGTGATTCTGTGAGCTTATCCTTTGCATACAGAACACGGAATTCACTCGAAGACTCTCCATCATCCAGGCTTTATGGAAGATAAACCCAACGTTGGGGAGCATTTGCTGGGTGCTTGGGCTGCTCCAGGGTCAGTGCAGCTCAGGAACTGGGACTTCCAGCAGGGGTTCAGCTGCCAGGACCCTGCCAGGGCACACAAAACACCAATAAATGGGAATGATGGATGTTCTGGCTGCAGGAGATATGGCTGTAGGACACAACTACACGTGTCACACAGGATTCAGGAAGGAACTGTCTCTAGAATGCACACACAGCAACATAAGGAGCTGAGACAGCTCTTCTGTGAATCCAGAAATGAGTGTGCTGTTCTGAGAGTGGCTGAAGAGCCCTGACAAATGGCAATACCCTTCATTTAGAAGGGAACAAGTCTCAAACTGAGAGCTCTCCTTAGGATGTGAGCACCTCAGTCTGTGAAGAAACAGCTCCTCACCGAGAGCATCAATGGAGATAAAAGCCTGTCTGGAAGAGGAGATAAAGCAGCCACAGGAGAAGAATGGAACTGCAGGTTCAATGCTCAGCTGCTCTTAGAGACAGACAAGACTGGGGTCAGGGAGTTCCTGCAAAAAGGCCTTGGGTAAAAGGAACAAATTTTTGTCTTTTATGACAAAAAGAAAAGCCCGTGTGATCATGTGATAGACTGCCAGGTCCAAAATTCCACTTGCTTAGAGGAAGGATTGCTGCAAGGTGGCTGAAAAGAAATAGTGACGTACCCTAAATTCAGAGGTGCAGCTTCACAAAGGCTCCCTATGAATCTCAGTTTTTAAAGTTCTGAAAAACTGCTTACAGTAGTGTTTTAAAGGAATTTAGCTGTTTTTTAGTCATAATACTGGGTCAGATTTTATATATATAATATGTATAATATATATTTTATATATGTGTGTGTGTGTGCTTGTTCCTTGAAATCTATAAGAGCTGGGCTTTTAAGCATGCAGAAGTAAAACCAGCAGCCCCTGTCTAAAGCACATGGAATTCACTTGAAAAGTCTCTCCATCATCCAGGCTTTATTGCAGATAAAACCAATATTGGAGAGTGTGGGTCAAGTGTTTGGGCTGCTTTGGTGTCTGTTGGGATTTTGGCTTTTCATATTTTTGTTACTGTCTGGAGTTAAGTTTTAAGGAGGGGACAGGCTGAGCTAGCCCCTTCTAACCCAGGCTGATCCTTTCCCTGCTCCATGTGCTGCCCTGCCATTTCTTGGGGTTTTTTTGCTGGTTCCAGTAGTCTCACGCCACCTTCCTTGGCGTGGGTCTGCGGGGGAGCTCAGAGCTGTGCTTTGAGCTGAAACAGCAAAGGCAGAAACAGGGAGTTCATCATAAAATGCCTTTGCATCCCAAGAATGTCTTTTTGTGATGAGGAACCTGTCCTAAAAGTCAGAAGAAGGGGTGACAGAACAGGGATTGGGCTTGGAGGCAGAAGTATTTGACCAGCAAGCTCTGAGTGCTGACTTTGCATGAGGGATCGCTGCAGAAACCTGCGAAGAGCCTGTGCAATGCCCAAACAGGTGGGAATTCAAACCTGGAAAAGCCTGGAAGATTCAAATAAATGGAGTTTCTACAAATACAGAAGGACGAGTCGGCGCATTCAGAGTGGTTATGCATCACTTCAGCTAAACGGAGCTCAGGCTAGACTGGCATTGCTCTGGGATACCCCTCCTCTCCCTAAACCTCATCCTCTTCTTTTGCAGTGTGTTTGTAAGGCAGAGGAAACTGTTGCCATTGTGATCATTTTTGTCCCTTCCTAACAGATACTTGCAGAGATGTGTCAGATCTGCTGCTGGCACTAGAGCCAGTGATAGCCTGGTGTGATGGAATCAGAGACTCAACAGGGTTGGAAAAGCCCTCCAAGACCATGGAGTCCAACCGTTCCCCCAGCACTGCCATGTTCACCGCTAACCCACGTCCCCAAGTGCCACATCCACGCATCTTTTGGATGCTCCCAGGGATGGTGACTCCACCGCTGCCCTGGGCAGCTGTGCCAGGGCCTGACCACCCATTTGGGAAGAAATTTTTCCTCTTATCCAACCTGAACCTCCTCTGGAGCAACTCGAGGCTGCTGCTTCTTGTCCTATCCCTTGTTTCCTGGGAGAAGAGATCTGGACCTCCTGCCTCACTGATTTTGGTGCAGCAGCAGCTCACTTATGTTTCCCATTAAGCTGAAATCCTGGGACAGTGCAGAAATGAGTGATGACCCTGAGCTTGCAGAAGTCACACATAAAAATGGGTATTTATTCCTCCAGCAGAAGCAGCATTTTGGATTGGGAAGAACAAGAGAGAAAAATCACATATTCCTCTTGCAGAGACCTCTCAGGGGCCAGCAATGGCAGAGGAATGGCAGGAGCTCCCTGGTTGTGCCACTCAGGGCAGGGCCCAGTCTGGGTCGAGCAGCGTGGCTGAAATGTGCCCTTCTCTTGCTACAAAAGTCCCAGCCTGTCGTGGTTGTGCCCATTCCTCTGGTTGGGAGTGGCCTCTCTGTGCAGTCTGTGCTCTGCCAGGGAGAGCAGGGCTTGTTTGGGGTATGGGCAGTGCTGGGCATGGCCTGAGTCTCTGGTCCTGTTTATTTGGGGGAAAGATGGGGCCCACCAGCCCAACTTCTGCAGAAGGAAATCTAACTTCATTCTTGGGCAGCCTGTGTAAGTGGAATTGATTGCTTTCACCACAGCTGCCCAGGCTGTGTCTCAGGTGAGCACAGAGGAGCTTCCAGAGGCACTTTGTGTCCCCTCTGCTGTCTTTGCTGATGTGAAGCTGCCCTTGCAGCAGCTGCCCAGGCCTGGAGACCAGGCAGGGAGGGTGAGGAGGGGACTCCAGAGGGGCTAGGGGCTGGTGCAGGTCAGGTGGGTTCTGCCCTGTGGGTTCTGCTGCCCATCCAGCCCGTGTGCTGGCACAGGGGAAGGGCTGGAGCTGTGGGGCTGCAGGATGGGGGGCAGCAGGACACTCACTGAGCCTGCAGGGAGCTGAACCCAGCCTTGGGTTTGTGGAGTATCTCCAGTTGCTCCTTCTGCTTTTACAGAAAATCTTCAATTCAGGTTGCAAAAGTTACATGTGTGGATTTGCAGAATCCCAGACTGGCAGGGGTTGGAAGGGACCTCAAAGCCCATCTTGTTCCACCCCAGGCCTTTGGAAGGGACACCTTCCACTATCCCAGGTGGCCCCAAGCCCTGTCCAGCCTGGCCTTGGACATCTGTTATCAGAGAGTACAAGAACAAGAGTAAACCCCAAATACTGCTGGTGGTAGCACATCAATGACCAGCTGCTCACTCGAGGAACTCCAGAGCTTTCAAACAGGAGGTGCTGTGGGCAAGGAGAGCCATCCCTCACCGCAGACTGGAATGCTGATGGGCTCTCAGTGGAAAGAGGTGCTCCCCCAGGATGGAGGTGGCCTAAGGGCAAAAAGTGCAGCAGCTTGAACAGAGAGGGTGATTAAACATTGCAAGGGGCTTGTGTTGGAAGCCTGCAGGTGTCCAGGGGATGACTGGACACGGCCCTCAGTGCTCTGGGCTGCTGACAAGGATGATCCTGGAAGGCTTTTCCAATCTGAGTGACTCTGTGATTCTCTGAACGTGGCTGCCAGGCCCATCCCTGGCACTGGACTGTGTCTGTAGACAAACTGCTGTCATACTCCTGGGCACTTAGTGACCAAATCATTACTGGATACAGAAAATGTCACAGTGTTTTTCCCACAGTGTATGGGAACTGCTATCCCCATCCCAAAACACAATTCCATCCCTGCCTCCAGGTGAGAAGCCCACTTTGTATGGGTCAATACTGCTTTTTAATCCTTGTAATGCTTTGTAAAATTGCTTACACTTCCTAAACAGCTGCAGAAAACACAGGTGGGCTCCTCAAGGCTCCCACTGGGTGTTCACCACACCTCTGTGTTGGAAAAGGGGTGGTGAGGCTTTTCCTCCCTATGACTGGTCCCCGCAGCCCGGGGCAGTCCCTGCTCTGGGGTTCACTGGACTCTGGGGGCTCCAGGTGCTGCACAGGACCCTGGGCACTGCCTCAGTCCCCTGCTCCCCGTGTGGCATCCCAGCCTTAGGGGAAGGAGCACCCAGGATCCCTAGATGCTCCTGGTGGAAAAGGACAAAAGTCAGAGTGTCCACAAAAAACTGAAGATTAGTAAGTCACACACTTGTCATAGAAACGGTTCAGGTGATCCCTGATGTACTCTATAAGCCCATGACAGTGGGGTTTGGATAGGGGGGTAGGAGGAAAGGGAAGAGAGAAAGGATATTAATTAGAGGGACAGAGAGAGAGAAATCAATCAACTGATCAATCAATCACTCACTCAATCACTCAATCAGCAGTCCTGGCTCCAGCACGTTGACCCGGCTGTCCGGCCCGGCCCAAGGAGTGTCCAGCTCCTGCCTGGGGGTTGCATTTTCTGGGCAGCTTTCCCCAGCCTGACCCAGGTCTGTCGCTTTCCGAGCAATGAGTTCTGCGCAGCCCTTTCCTTCGGGCCCTCCTGGAACTGGGTGATGCACAGCCCTGCCCGGGCACGCCCCTGCCCGGGTGCGCACCGGGCTCTGCTGAGCCCAGGACCCCAAGCAGGAGGATTGTGCCAGAGGAGCGCTGTCCTGCCCCGCAGGGTCCCTGTCCAGCCCGTCCTGCCCGCCCTGCTGGGCCCTGCCAGCCCTGCCATCCCTGCCCAGCACTGCCAATCCCTGCCCATCCCTGCCTGGCTCTGCCATCCCTGCCATCCCTGCCCATCCCTGCCCATCCCTGCCCATCCCAGCCCATCCCTGCCATCCCTGCCCATCCCTGCCATCCCTGCCATCCCTGCCCATCCCTGCCCATCACTGCCCATCCCAGCCCATCTCTGCCATCCCTGCCCATCCCTGCCCATCCCTGCCCATCCCTGCCATCCCTGCCCATCCCTGCCTGGCTCTGCCATCCCTGCCCATCCCTGTCCATCCCTGTCCATCCCTGCCCAGCTGTGCCATCCCTGCCCATCCCTGCCCATCCCTGTCCATCCCTGCCATCCCTGCCAGCCCTGCCATCCCTGCCCATCCCTGTCCATCCCTGCCCATCCCTGCCATCCCTGTCCATCCCTGTCCATCCCTGTCCATCCCTGCCATCCCTGCCCATCCCTGCCCATCCCTGCCCATCCCTGTCCATCCCTGTCCATCCCTGCCATCCCTGCCCATCCCTTCCATCCCTGCCCATCCCTGCCCATCCCTGCCCATCCCTGCCCATCCCTGCCATCCCTGCCCATCCCTGCCCATCCCTGCCCGGCTCTGCCATCCCTGCCCATCCCTGCCCATCCCTGTCCATCCCTGCCCATCCCTGTCCATCCCTGTCCATCCCAGCCATCCCTGCCCATCCCTGTCCATCCCTGTCCATCCCTGTCCATCCCTGTCCATCCCTGCCAATCCCTGCCCATCCCAGCCCATCCCTGTCCATCCCTGCCCATCCCTGCCCATCCCTGCCCATCCCTGTCCATCCCTGCCCATCCCTGCCCATCCCTGTCCATCCCTGCCCATCCCTTCCATCCCTGCCCATCCCTGCCCATCCCTGCCCATCCCTGTCCATCCCTGTCCATCCCTGACATCCCTGCCCATCCCTGCCCATCCCTGTCCATCCCTGCCTATCCCTGTCCATCCCTGCCATCCCTTCCATCCCTGCCCATCCCTGTCCATCCCTGTCCATCCCTGCCCATCCCTGCCCATCCCTGCCATCCCTTCCATCCCTGCCCATCCCTGCCCATCCCTGCCCATCCCTGTCCATCCCTGTCCATCCCAGCCATCCCTGCCATCCCTGCCCATCCCTGTCCATCCCTGCCCATCCCTGCCATCCCTTCCATCCCAGCCATCCCTGCCCATCCCTGTCCATCCCTGCCCATCCCTGCCCATCCCTTCCATCCCTGCCCATCCCTGTCCATCCCTGTCCATCCCTGCCATCCCTGCCCATCCCTGCCCATCCCTGCCCATCCCTGTCCATCCCTGCCCATCCCTGCCATCTCTGCCCATCCCTGTCCATCCCTGCCCATCCCTGCCATCCCTGCCCATCCCTGCCCATCCCTGCCCGGCTCTGCCATCCCTGCCCATCCCTGCCCATCCCTGTCCATCCCTGTCCATCCCTGCCCATCCCAGCCATCCCCGCCCATCTCTGCCCATCCCTGCCCATCCCTGCCCATCCCTGTCCATCCCTGCCCATCCCTGTCCATCCCTGTCCATCCCAGCCATCCCTGCCCATCCCTGTCCATCCCTGTCCATCCCTGTCCATCCCTGCCCATCCCAGCCCATCCCTGCCCATCCCTGCCCATCCCTGTCCATCCCTGTCCATCCCTGTCCATCCCTGCCTATCCCTGCCCATCCCTGTCCATCCCTGCCCATCCCTGTCCATCCCTGCCCATCCCTGCCCATCCCTGCCCATCCCTGCCCATCCCTTCCATCCCTGTCCATCCCTGTCCATCCCTGCCATCCCTTCCATCCCTGCCCATCCCTGTCCATCCCTGTCCATCCCTGTCCATCCCTGCCTATCCCTGCCCATCCCTGCCCATCCCTGCCATCCCTTCCATCCCTGCCCATCCCTGCCCATCCCTGTCCATCCCTGCCCATCCCTGTCCATCCCTGTCCATCCCAGCCATCCCTGCCCATCCCTGCCCATCCCTGCCCATCCCTGCCCGGCTCTGCCATCCCTGTCCATCCCTGCCATCCCTGCCATCCCTGCCCATCCCAGCCATCCCTGCCCATCCCTGCCCATCCCTGCCCATCCCTGCCCATCCCTGTCCATCCCTGCCCATCCCTGCCCATCCCTTCCATCCCTGCCCATCCCTGCCATCCCTGTCCATCCCTGTCCATCCCTGCCCATCCCTGTCCATCCCTGCCCATCCCTTCCATCCCTGCCCATCCCTGCCATCCCTGTCCATCCCTGCCCATCCCTGCCCATCCCTTCCATCCCTGCCCATCCCTGCCCATCCCTATCCATCCCTGCCCATCCCTGCCATCCCTGCCCATCCCTGCCCGGCTCTGCCATCCCAGCCCATCCCTGCCATCCCTGCCATCCCTATCCATCCCTGCCCATCCCTGCCATCCCTGCCCATCCCTGCCCGGCTCTGCCATCCCTGTCCATCCCTGCCATCCCTGCCCATCCCTGCCCATCCCTGCCCATCCCAGCCCATCCCAGCCCATCCCTGCCATCCCTGCCATCCCTGCCCATCTCTGCCCATCCCTGCCCATCCATGCCCATCCCTGCCATCCCTTCCATCCCAGCCATCCCTGTCCATCCCTGTCCATCCCTGCCCATCCCTGCCATCCCTTCCATCCCTGTCCATCCCTGTCCATCCCTGCCATCCCTGCCCATCCCTGCCCATCCCTGTCCATCCCTGCCCATCCCTGTCCATCCCTGTCCATCCCTGTCCATCCCTGCCATCCCTGCCCATCCCTGCCCATCCCTGTCCATCCCTGCCCATCCCTGCCCATCCCTGTCCATCCCTGCCCATCCCTGCCCATCCCTGCCCATCCCTGCCCATCCCAGCCATCCCTGTCCATCCCTGCCATCCCTGTCCATCCCTGCCCATCCCTGCCATCTCTTCCATCCCTGTCCATCCCTGTCCATCCCTGTCCATCCCTGCCCATCCCTGCCCATCCCTGCCCATCCCTGCCATCCCTTCCATCCCTGCCCATCCCTGCCCATCCCTGTCCATCCCTGCCCATCCCTGTCCATCCCAGCCATCCCTGCCCATCCCTGCCCATCCCTGCCCATCCCTGCCCGGCTCTGCCATCCCTGTCCATCCCTGCCATCCCTGCCATCCCTGCCCATCCCAGCCATCCCTGCCCATCCCTGTCCATCCCTGCCCATCCCTGCCCATCCCTGCCCATCCCTTCCATCCCTGCCCATCCCTGCCATCCCTGTCCATCCCTGCCCATCCCTGCCCATCCCTTCCATCCCTGCCCATCCCTGCCCATCCCTATCCATCCCTGCCCATCCCTGTCCATCCCTGCCCATCCCTGCCCGGCTCTGCCATCCCTGTCCATCCCTGCCATCCCTGCCCATCCCTGCCCATCCCTGCCCATCCCAGCCCATCCCAGCCCATCCCTGCCATCCCTGCCCATCCCTGTCCATCCCTGCCCATCCCTTCCATCCCTGCCCATCCCTGCCCATCCCTGCCATCCCTGTCCATCCCTGCCCATCCCTGCCCATCCCTGCCATCCCTGCCCAGCTCTGCCATCCCTGCCCATCCCTGCCATCCCTGCCCATCCCTGTCCATCCCTGTCCATCCCTGCCCATCCCTGTCCATCCCTGTCCATCCCAGCCATCCCTGCCCATCCCTGCCATCCCTGCCATCCCTGCCCATCTCTGCCCATCCCTGCCCATCCATGCCCATCCCTGCCATCCCTTCCATCCCAGCCATCCCTGTCCATCCCTGTCCATCCCTGTCCATCCCTGCCCATCCCTGTCCATCCCTGTCCATCCCAGCCATCCCTGCCCATCCCTGCCCATCCCTGCCCATTCCTGCCCATCTCTGCCATCCCTGTCCATCCCTGCCATCCCTGCCATCCCTGCCCATCCCTGTCCATCCCTGCCCATCCCTGCCCATCCCTTCCATCCCTGCCCATCCCTGTCCATCCCTGTCCATCCCTGCCATCCCTGCCCATCCCTGCCCATCCCTGTCCATCCCTGCCTATCCCTGTCCATCCCTGCCATCCCTGTCCATCCCTGCCATCCCTGTCCGTCCCTGTCCATCCCTGCCCATCCCTGCCATCCCTGCCCATCCCTGTCCATCCCTGCCCATCCCTGCCATCCCTGTCCATCCCTGCCCATCCCTGCCCATCCCTGCCCATCCCTGCCCATCCCTGCCATCCCTGCCCATCCGTGTCCATCCCTGTCCATCCCTGTCCATCCCTGTCCATCCCTGTCCATCCCTGCCCATCCATGCCCATCCCTGCCCATCCCTGTCCATCCCTGCCCATCCCTGTCCACCCCTGTCCATCCCAGCCCTTCCCGGCTGCGCCGCTCGGTGAGCTCCGCGCTCCGCCGCGCCGCCAGGGGTCGCTGTTCGCGGGCGCGGGCCCGGCCCCTCCCCCCGGCGCGCGGTGCGTTTGGCGCGCGCGGCCCGCGGAGGGGGCGGCGATGGCGGGAGGCGGCGGCGGGCCCGGAGCCGGGCCGGTGGCGCAGGGGCTGAAGGAAGCGCTGGTGGAGACGCTGACGGGGATCCTGTGCCCGGTGCAGGCGGTGCGAGCCGCTGCTGAGGAGCAGGTGAAGGTGCTGGAGGTGACAGAGGGTGAGTGAGGGCCGCGCTGAGGGGATGGGGCGACCCCAGGCCGCCGCCACAGCGATCCCCGGTACCGGCGCCTCACGGCTGCGCCTTGGCCTCGGCCGAACCTTCCAGCCTCGTCGCTGGAGCCGGCGGGAGCGGGCGGCTGTGGCTGGTTTCCTGCCGGCTGTCGGTGTGTGCCCGACGTCTCTCACGGAACCACGGGATAGCTGGGGCTGAAGGGGACCTTTGGCGATGGTTCGGGCCCGGCCCTGCCCAGGCAGGGTCACCTGGAGCAGGTGACGCGGGGACACGTCGCGGTGGGTTTGGAGTGTCTGCAGAGGGCGACCTCCCTGGGGAGATGTTCCAGCGCTCTGCCTCCCTGAATGTAAAGTTCTTCCTCGTGTTGAGGTGGAACTTCTGCGGTTTAGTTTAGGGCCATCGCTCCTTGTCCTGTCGCTGGACACTGCGGAGAAGAGTCTGGCACCAACCCTTTGGCACCCGCCGTGGCGGTACTCTATGGATTGCTGAGATTTCCCTCTCAGTCTTCTCTAGACTAAACAAGCCCGGCTCCCAGTCTCTGCTCGCCAGAGAGCTGCTCCAGACCCCTGATCATCATCCACACTGCCCCGCGCAGGGCTCGGTGCCCGAGGGACGGGCTGGCCCCCGCCTGCAGCGGGGCGTGTCCGGGGCACTGCTCTGGGCAGGGGCGCTCTGCCCGTGGGTGCCTCTGGGGTGGTGTGTGAGAACTGGGCTCCAAGGAGCGCTCTGAGCTCACCAGGGTAGGACGTGGAGGGGCCGGGGTGGTGAAGCTGCAGGGCTGTTGCTCTGGGTACCTTGGTCCACCTCAGCTGGAGTCCGAGGGTTGGTTACGTGAGGGTCATGGAGAGCCCTTCCATCTGTAGACCCTGCCCTGCTCCCGCAGGAATCTTCTTCACCTCCGGATGTGTGGCCTGGTGTGTGCCCATGTTCTGCAGGTTGTCATCTGCATGGTGTGTTGGAGGTTGAGGGTGGCCAGGATGTAGCTGTGCCCTCATCCAGTGGGAAACTCCAGTGACAGAGCTCCACTGTCTGTTATGGAGAGCTGAGGACAAGCAGGACAGTGGAGCTGGATGGCAACTAGCCTGTGGCTTTGGAAAGAGAGATCCTAAATGAGCAAAAAGCCCAAGTTCAAGCAGTGTTGCTCATCATTCCATTAGTCCTTTGGCCTTTTCATGGTGACACTAGGTTAGTTCATGCACTGGCTGCTTTTTCTGTGTGGAAGATACATTTAAAAACCTGTTAATGCTAACATTTTATTTTGCTTCAGCCCAAATCACTGGAATTTGTAGAAACCACAGGAAGATGTGTAGATGATCTGCTGTGACAGGAGCTGGAGAGTGCAGCACTGCAACCCTGGGCCTGAAGTTTTGCCTGTGGCCTGGCAGCTTGATGGACTGGTTGTTTGTAGACCCTCCTGGAAATTTTGCCTTACCTTTAGTCTGATTGCACTCTTCTGAATGTGTTTTGTGAACTCTTTCTGCTCCTGAACTTCAGCTCAGAAGTGTTACCAGAGGCAGTTTGTGGTACTAAGAGGGAAGGTGTAAGGGTGAGGCAGGGTCAAGAGCGGTGTTGTGATTTTGCTGCTCTGGGAGTGAAGGCAGGCAGTTGTTTGATAAAATGTTTGTTGTTGTGCATTCCCTTAAAGTGCTTGTACCACACCCAGCTTAGCTCTTCCTGGCATTACCAGGAATTCTGTGTCACCCCCACAGCTCTTGGAGTTTCGTGGAGTGGTTTGATGACATTGCAGCAGCACAAGTTTGGAAGGGCTGGGAGGTTCATTGACCGTGGAGCCTTGGCCTTCACTGCCTACCTCAGTGGCAGCTTCTCCCCAAAGAGTCTGAACCTTTTCACAGACTGGGTGACAGATTTCCAGAGAAGAATGTTTTCAAAGGGTTCTAGGCAATGGATGTCCCTGAGGATTGCAGAATTGCATTCAGTGGATGTTATGGTAAGAGGAATGGAGTCATCTACCCTTCCATTTTGTCATTCTTATAAAGATAAGAGTGACAATTCTTATAATTCTGATAATTATAGTTCTCTGATAATTCTCTGTGGTTGTAGGGCCAGAACTCTGAGGTCTGGTCCTGTCCAGGATCTGTCCCTGTGACCTGGAAGAGGCTGCAGAACCTACACAAGCAGCTTGCAGGTGACACCGAACTGGAGGGGAGGCAGTTGATGTCCTGAGGGCAGGGCTGCTCTCCAGGGAGCCCTGCAGGAACAGAGCCAGAGGAATTCAGGAAGGACAGACAGCACGTTCAACTCCTGGGACAGGACTGCTGGGATGTGGGTCAGGTACTGCCTGGCTGGGGAGCAGCCTTGGGACAAAGGGCCAGGAAATACCAGTGCCTGGTGAGCTGGACAGGGCCAGCAGTGTGCCCTGGAGGCCACCTGCACGCCGGGCTGTGTGAGCAGGACAGAGGCAGTGATCAGCCCTCTCTAGTCCGTGCTCATTGGACCACACCTGGAATACCTGGGCAGTTTTGCTCCCACCCCCCTGGGATGAGACACAGCAGCAAAGGGGAGTGAGTTCAGCAGAGGGTCATGGGTTGGGCCGGGCAACTGCAGCACTCACCACATGAGGTGATACTGGGGTTGAGGGGTTTTCCACTGGGGGAGCAAGAGGGTTTTGGGGGTGGGTCTGACAGCAGCTTCTGGTCACTATGAGGAGATTGTCAGGACCTGAGAGGTGGGAGAGGATGAGGGATAAATGGGCACAAACTCAAAACTGGAGGTTCCAACTGGCTATGAGGAGTTTTTAAGCTGATTGTGTTGTTTCCATCCTTGAGTATCTCCAAGACATGCCTAGAAAATCTGAGCACCCGGATCTAATTCTGCAGATTCTGCTTTGATCATGGGGGTTTGACTGGAAACCTCCCGAGGTCTCTTTCAGGGAATTATTTTGAAAACTTTTGATTCCTCCTCTCTTGTACTAGGCAAGCAGCATGGGAAGAATAAGCTGTATTTCCCTTTCTGTGCTGTCTTTGGTATGGAGAAGCTTGCAAAAACCAAGAGGAAGAGCTACATGAATCTGGTGTGTGCCAGCACCATATTATTGAGATAGAGAAATGTAGATTATGTGTGTCACAAGTACTTCAAAAGAGGAAAAATGTATCATTAAGCAATATGAAGAAGATGCTGAAGTAGAAGTGGAGTAGGAAAGAGTTCAAGTGTTGACACTTAATGCAAAACAAAGTTGGCAAAAAGAAATTGAGGAAGAACTAGTTAAAGTCATAAAAATAAAAGTGCTTTCAAATGTTGCTGAAGCAGAAAAAGTTTCAGAAGTGTTCAAAGCCAGGGACTCACTTGGGAATTCAGTACAGAGGGACTGCAGAAGAGCCATTCCTTGTGCTGATGTTGACTTGACTTGCACCATTGAGGAGCCTACAGCAGACACATCAGGGAACTGAGTAGAAGCAGTTCACTTACCAGTCTGCCATAAGCAGCAAGTGCTAAAGAATGGACTCTGGGAGAGTTTAGAGGGACTCAAACATTCAATTACTGTGCAAAAGTTGGGCTGTAAAACTTGCCACTTAGGGACCAGCTGAGTATTAAGCTAGTAAACATGGGACAGCCTTTAGTGAGAGCTCCAAGGTGAAGAGCAGCAGGGGCTGGTACAGGGGAGTGGTGTGGGTTTTGCACTGCCTGTTATGGTTAAAATTCAGCAGTTGGAATGAGAAGAGACAGGCACAATAAATTGTTGTTTCAGAAAAATTGTTTGAAGGAGTCCTGGGACTTCCAGAAAGCACTTAGAAAGTTCACTTGCTGAAACTTTTTTTGCAGAAACTGAGCTCCTGACCACAGCTCTTGACTGGCAGGGTCAGGAATCCCAAGTGAAGCTGAGCTGCTCAGCACATCTGTAAATGGTGTGGAACAGAGTGAATAGGGGTGGAACAAAGTTGCTGATAGTGCTGCTCAGTCTGGCCAGAGTGAGAATCAGTGGCACAAATTACAAGATGATTTCACAAGGTGTGTTGAGTGCAGGCACAGGAGGTGTAGTTAGTCAGTGTTGGTCAGCAGAGTAGTGTTGGGGGAGGGGGGAGCCAGTCCAGATAATGCCCTAAAAAGTTATGGGCGGTCGTAACTATTGTCTTTGGGAGAAGAAATCCCATTGTCTGTGTGAAGAGTTCACTGAAAATACCCAATCACTGCTCTGTCATGCTCCAGTAAGCTAAATGGACCGTTAAGGAGGGAACAGAGAACAAAGCCGTCATAAATTCCTCATGCTTCCACAGCCAGTGCTGCATGTATTACTGGTCTGCTGCTGTTGCAGGGATCAAGCAGGGCAGCAGAAAGGCAGCACAGACGCTCACAGAGGTGTAGAAAAGCTTCTGTTTTCAAAGGACCTAATCCATTCGCTTTTCTGCCTGGGAAAGGGTTAGCAGAGATGGAGGCTCTGAAATAATAAGCTACAGAGAAGGTGGGTAAGGAGGGATTGTTTGTGACTTTTCATAAAGCTGAGATCACAGAATCATGGAATATCCTCGGCTGTCAGGAGAAAATGAATCTGAAACAGGCAGAATTAGGCTGTTGCCCCAGTGCGCAAACTGTGGAATTCATTGCTGCTGGATGTTAGAAGTAGAAATGGTTTTAAAATGATTTAACATTCCTGGAGGAAAAATCTCCAGGTTGAATACAGTGGTTGGATATAACACCCACTTCAGGAGGTTCCTAACGCCAGCATTTCCTTGAGGGTGTTGGGGCAGCATTGCTCTGCCCCCACCTCTTTTCCTAAGCTGCTCATGGGTTGGGTTGTGGTTAGGCCAATGCAGCTGTTGGCTCTCCTGTGTGATGTGTGCTGCTCTCTCTTCCAGGCAGGTTTTAGCCAGGTCAGGATGGTTCATGTGTTTAGAGGATGCAGTTGAGCTCTCTGAAGCAGGCTGACAGGGAATCTGGCCAGTGCTTGTACAAGGAGTTGAGTAGCAGTGCACAGTCAAAGCCTCTGGAACAGGCTGAATTGTTCAAGGGGAGTCTCCTGTCTGACTCCTTACACATGCTCTGGAGGAATATGGGATGTCTCCTCTGGATTAAGGACATGGTAGCAGTTTCTTCCCACCATGTCAGCCTTTGGCAACTGCCAGATATCCTCAGCAACTCAGTCTCTCACCTGCTTCTGCATCTTCTGTCTGCTGAGGAAACAGGCACCACTTGGCAGCTTGGGGATGGGAGATGCATTGCTGTTGGTCTCTGGGAAGAGGAGAGTTCACCTGGTGACCTTTGTTGTCTCTAGATTTTAGTGGAACATAAATAAAAGCAATGCCTCAGACTGCAGGGGGAAGGCAGAGAAGTAGGAGCTGCAGCTGTGGAGTAGTGCTGCTGTGAGTGTGTCTAACTTGGCTCCACTGTGGTATCAGTGTGTTGCTGGTGAAGTGGAGCTTCTGTTCCCTTTATCTGGTCCATCCAGGTAGATCCATGCACCACCCCGATGGTGGAATGTGGAAAAATGGTCTCTTCCTCTAGGTCTTACTGTATTGGAGAACATGTGTGGAGCCCAAGTCATCTCCTGGAATGCCAGAGCAGGGCAGTGGCAGTCTGAGGAGTTCATGTTCAGCAGGAGGGCTCAGATGCTGAGAATCACAGCCTTCTGAGTTGGAATGGACCCACAAAGCTCATCCTGTCCAACTCTGTTGGATGGCTTTTACCCCACAGAGAGGAGCAGTGTTTGCCACACAATCCTCTAAATTATGTGGATAAGAAGGTTTAATGGCAGCTTTTCAGACAATTGGAAAACACTGCTCCCTGCTTGCCAGGTTAGATTCCGGGTTTGATGTTTTATGGTGACAGTATTTAGTTTCCGAGCTGTTGGCTCTTGTGCTCTGGAAATGTGGTGGTGAGAGATGAATGGCTCCAGGCTGGAGAACTGCCTTTCTTTTGCCTATCTGTTTTATGTGTTTCTGTGTGTCCTTTTTGCAGGTAGAAAGACATTAAAAGGCCATCTTCAGCATGGCTTATGTTGTGACACCCCGTGTGTGAAAAGGCACCTTCAGCTCAGTCCTTCACAAGGTTGTCTGTTGCCAGAAGCTGAGATATGCAGGTGGCAGTGAAGATGGTGCTGACCCTGGCAGATTGACTCCTGTGTCAGTCTGGGCATGCTGACCCTCTTATCCATCTTGTTTGAGACTAGTCTTGTCTAGGAGACAACCAGTACTTTGATTTGAATGTGATTTCAGAGTGGAAGATTTGCTTTATGGGTTTTGTAAATGTTCTTTCACTAGCTCCTCTTCCAGAGCAGGTGGCTCAGAACATTCAGTTTGATGCTTTAAAACTTGTTGATTCTCTGGTGGTATTTTCATGATACAGTTTGCTGTCCATTTGTACCAGAGCACCTACAGGTACCATAATGGCACAAAGCAAATTGCATCACTTGTGCTTCCCTGGTTCAGCATGTTTTTGCTTATGGTCAGCTCCTTCCTGGCAGAACTGCTTTAATATGGCTTCAGGAGGGATTTCAGTGTTGCATCAGGTACTCTGTGAGTACATGATTTTATGCCATGAACCCAAGCATTATTTGGAAGGAGAGATTCTGGAGAATACAAAGACATGACCACAACTTGTGGTTTTGTGGTACTCTTTTGGCTGTAACTTGAATTGTAGTAGAGTGATGGGCAGAAATGAGTGGAAGTCCTGTGGGTGGCTTGCGCTGAATTCTTAACTTGGTAAACTTTAACACTGAACTGATTTGTAACAGGAAAGGTGAAACAAGAAATGGCCGCATTGCAACATACGATACTGCCTGTCGGTCAGAACGGTTATTCACAGCAGCAAACGCTGGCGTTTGCTCTGTGAAATGCCCCAGATATGTTGAGTGTAGAGAGAAGTTGTGAAGAAGGGTTTCAAAGGAGATACTTAAAACTAGCACAGCTTCTGGAGAAGAGTGAGCTCAATCTTTCTGTCTTTTGCTGAGAAATGAGGAAAACATGAATGCAGTTTTAGAGGTGTGCTAACAAAAGGAGTGCTTTTGGAGCAGTTCTTGAGCATCATGATGGAGGATGAAGAATTTCCTCAAAGCAGCACATGTGTGGAGTATCAGAACTCAGGCTAAGCATTAGATTCTTGCTTGGTGTTTCCTCCTGGTCTGTCTGCAGATCCTCATTTGCTTCTCTGCTGGTCTGATCTCATGGCTGGCCCTGCTTTGAGCAGGAGACTGGACTGGGTGACCTCCTGAGGTCCCTTTCAACCCAAGTTGCTTTATGATGATGTTATTGAAAGCCAGTCCTGTGGAAAACATCTGTGCCTGTGTGGCTGAGGACCACAATGCACAAAGGTGGGCAAGTATTGGTAAAGGGATCTCATTTTCTGGTGCTGCTGTGGTGGTGGTGGTGAGATCCAGCCTCTGCAGACCAAGTGTTGCTTTAATTTGGAGTGTCAGTGGCCATGGGCCACCTGGATTCACCAGACTAGCTGCAGCAGCTGCCTCAGTCCTTTCTCCCCCTCACCCTGTCTCTGCCCTCAGCAGGGACATTGAAAGGGACCCTTAGCAGTTCCTGAACCAGGTCTGCATGGATGTGCTGAGCTGGATTCGGTCCGTGCTGACCCCTTTCAGCTAGGCAGGTAGGTGCAACGATTCAGTAGAAACTTCTGCTCATTTATTCCTTCCTGCTTGCTTGCTAGTAATTTTTGGTTTCATGTGGCTTAGTTTGGCAAAAATGTTGGGGGTGAAGAGATTACCTAAACTGGTTACGTGGTAGATAGAGTTTGTTATGAAGGAGGAGACTTTGATTTTGGTAATATTGAGGTTAATGAAGAGGAGAAGCAGAGCCAGGAGAAAATGTGTTTGCTAAGTGCTGACTATGCCAGAGCATTTTAAAAAAGCTTCATTAAAAGCTTCTAATCTTTGAGGTTTACAGACTTTATCTTAGGGAGAAGACTTGGTATTTCTGATATCTCAAATTTACAAAATACAAGTGAAGGAATCGCCTATCAAGGTCTATTTGAACTGCATTTGCCCATGATATTTCCAGCCAACTGGAAAAGAACTCAATAATAAACCATCCTTTGAGAAAAGAGGAGCCAGTGAGCTGTACAAGGATCAGTGTAATATCAGTCCCTGGAAATATTATTGGAGCAGCTCATTAAACAGCTTGTCAGTGTCTATAACAATAGGATAAATAGTTGCTGCACAACTAGTACTGTTTTATGTGATCTGTTCTTGATAAATCCATCTAATTTTGGTTTGACAGGAGAGCTGGCTTATTGCTTAAACAAGTCCTGGGTGTGAATGATCTGAATTCACCAGGATTCCTGATAGAAATTTACCCCAATGGTAACTTATCAGTTAAAAAGATGCAGTTTTATAATATTTTTAAGCAGGACATCAGGCTGAAAACCTGGAGGGGAGGGGGAGTTTTCAGTGGCTTTTTGTCAGAGCCAAGGGGTTTCTGGGGCAGAACTCTCGGTCACTGCAGCAGTGAGTAGGTCTGGTGTCCCAACAATGGCACTGCAGTCTGCCTGGGGAGCAGAACTAAGGTGCTGGAAAATGGAGAAACTAAATATTGTAAATCACAGGCCATGATTAAACCTCCTCCTCCTGCCATTAAACCTCCTTATCCACATAATTTAGGGGACTGTGTGGCAGACGCTGCTCCTCTCCATAGGGTGTAAGCCATCCAACAGAGTTGGACTGGATGATGCTTGTGGGTCCATTCCAACTCTCCACTGTATGCCGAGAGAATACATGAAATGGATATATGTAAACAAATTAAGGATTGTGAACTAGAATACTGAGTTGTAGCTGTGTGAAGCAGTTGCAGTTACTCTGGCTTCCTTTATTTCTATTTCTGCCCTTTTTAGCTTTCCATTTATACTCCTTATACCCTTCCAACTTAGCCTTTAAAGATGGGGCTGAAATGCAATGCCACACTTGATCATGGAAATCACAAACAGCATGTAGAATAATGACTGCTTCAGTTAAAAGAAGTATTATGTTAAGTACATCTTGGAATGAGGCTCCCTCCTTTCATAGCTGGGATAAGAGGGTTATTTTCCTCTTTCTTAAATGCATGATCTATGAAGAAAGGGTGAAGGAACTGGGTATGTTCAGTGTGTGCTGGGGAAAGTGAGAGGCAATTATCTCCCAGCCCAGAAAAGCCTCTTAGCTGTGAGGTGGGTATTAGGAGACAGACATTTGTGAAGCACTCAGATGTGCTGCTCAGGGAAGTCACAGAACTCATTTTGAGAAGAATTCTCAGTCTGTGTTTGTCAGGGATGCTGTCAGCACATTTAGCCTGTCTGCAGGAGGCAGGGTGTGCTGACAGGACCCCAGGGCATAACTTCTGCTCCACAGCTTCTAAGAACTAAAACGTTAACAAATGTGTTTCTTAAGCAGACTAGTGAAATTAAATGAAGTATTTAGGACAGTTATCAGCTGCTTGGAACTTAAAATTGCAATTTTAAGCAAATTTATCGAGTTGTATGGATTTACCATACCAGAACAGCTGCTCTTCCAGGCTTTTATTTCCTGTGCTCAGCATCAACAGAATTGTTACATCGACAGAAGTGTTTGAACTTTGCCTTTGGCTTGGCTTCTTGTTTGGCAAGAAGCCACAAGAAGCTCTTGCTTTTTCTGGACAGATTCTTTGCAGGAGAAGGTCCTGCAGCCCCAAGGGCTGTCCAGGCAGTGCTGGTGTCACTGTGCTGGGCAGGGTTTGCTCAGGAAGGCGTTTGGTGTGTCCTGGGCAGTGGCAGGGTGAGGGCTGGCACAGCTGAAGCGATGCCTGCACATTCCTGGGGATGAACCCAGGGTGTCCAGAAAGGGACTGCTGGCTGCCAGTCTGCTGCTGTCTTGCTCCTTCCTGGATCTTTCCATGCATCTCTCCTGTAAAAACTTGAGTAATGATTTTACATTGCAGATAAGATGTTTATATATGTATTTAAATAATTTGCTTGTTATTAGCCTGCATTGCAAAATTTTTTGCCCATGAGGGAAGAAAATAAGGTGCCAAGACAATAAATTAAATTTTTGTGGGGAGCACAGGGGAGAATTAATGCCTCTGATTTATTTGAGTAGCTGTGCTTTGGAATTGCCTTCTCCTTCCTGCATGAGTCACTCAATTGGTATGATGTCCTTTTCCAAAAATCTTGATGACTTTTGCTGTGTGGCAATAAAAGTTACAATACCAATATTTGGGGTTTTTTCCTTGCAGAATTTGGTGTTCATTTAGCAGAACTGACTGTGGATCCTCAGGGAGCTCTGGCCATCCGGCAGGTGAGTTTTCCTGGAACTGCAGAAAGAATTTAGATGGAAATTTCCTTGGTTTTTAAAATATTCTTCCATGTTTTCAGGTGAAAAATTGGAAGTAGCTTTCTGAGTCTTTCTTTCAACATTATTCTGGTGTTATACTCTAGCATTTTTTGAACTTAATAAACCTCATGCTGAGACAATACTCTACTGGAAATGGACACAACTTAGGAGGTGGGTGGTAGACATCAGCATGCAGAAGTGTGGCTTCTCTTTGCAGAAGCTTTTTCTGTAGGTGTTTTCCTCCGTGGAAAGGAGTTTTGGTTCTGTATTTCTTTAGTTACTTTGTGACCTGAGTCTTGTGCCTTTCTAGAGCTGCTGCCTTGGGTGCTGTGCAGGCCATTGCTGTTCAGGGGATACCCAGCAGTTCTTCTTACTGCAGTAACTTTGTGGTCCATTTCATGGATTTTTTTTTTTTCATTTTTGGCAATCCCTGATGCCCCTCTAAAGAAGCATGATGGGACGGGAGGCTGAGCAAATGGGTCAGGGGTGATCCTTGCAATGGTTCCGGGATATGTCCCTGATTCCTGACCTCTCTCCTGATACAGCTGGCGTCCGTTATTCTCAAACAGTATGTGGAAACTCACTGGTGCTCTCAGTCTGAAAAGTTTAGACCTCCAGAGACCACAGAAAGGGTAAGACTTGGTTTCACCTTATCTGATTTGAAACACTTTATCCATCAAGAATATTAATTCTTTAGACAGTTAAAGAAGTACCGGTGCCCATGTGTATTTTGAGGATTAATGGCTTCAGTTAAGGTTTTTTGACATTTTGCACTTCAAAAATCTGTTTTCAGTTGCTTAAAACAGCACTGGGCTTGAGAAGCTTGGTCTGCTTCCTGTAGGGAAAGTTCAGCCACAATGTTCCTGTTATTCTCAGAACAAGACTAGAAGAAAAGCTGCTTCCTAAGTTTCACAAATACTGATTATGGCAGTCTTTTTTTTTCAGATTTGCTAAATCTTTTGTTATACATCTTGGGACTTAGAAGTTATTTTCCCACGACAGATTTTAGTTTAAAGCTGCTGGGTTTCATTAAGAATCCGTTCAGCAGGAGTATTTAACAGCTAAGATGGCCAGATATTCCAGCCCTTTCCACTCAGACTGTTGACTGGAGCATCTTTCATATCTAGAATATGATTCATCCCATCCAGAGATAATTGCTTGAATTATGTCCCAGAAGTGGTTTTTATTTTTTCCTGTCCCTTCAGGGCTGGATGACTGTTCTTGTTTACTGAAATCTTCCAAAGTAAGCAAACATAGTCCCTGACACTGGAGCAGGGATTTATCTCAGCTAACTCTGGATGTTTTCCATGTAGATCTGTACATCCTGTGTAGTTGCAGCTGTGTGCTATTTACTCTGTGCTTGTCTGATGCTGTGTGTGAGATGATGCTATGTTAAAACACACCATGCAGTTTTCTCTAAAAAATTACAGGGGGTGGTGTGCAAGAGCGTTTTTGTCTCCTGGATGTTCATTTTGTAAAACCAGCATTGAATCAATATCAGGATGCAGTCATAGGTCTAGATTGTTTTTTAATTAGATTGTGCTATGGCTGGGGATCTATTCTTAATGCTCTTGTTTTCTCCAGGCAAAAGTTGCCATCAGGGAGCTGCTGCCCAACGGGCTGAGGGAGTCCATCAGCAAGGTGCGCTCGAGCGTCGCCTACGCTGTGTCAGCCATCGCCCACTGGGACTGGCCCGAGGCCTGGCCCGAGCTCTTCAACCTGCTCATGGAGATGCTGGTCAGCGGCGACGTCAACGCAGTGCACGGAGCCATGAGAGTGCTCACAGGTCTGTGGCTGCCCTGGCTGGGCAAGGCTGCTGTAGGCAGCAGTTTAGGCTTTTCCTTGTGCCGGTATTCTGTCACGTTTCATCCAAATTGAAGAAATCGGAATTTTCTTCCTCTCTTCCCCTGGGCCTGATGCCTGTTGCTGGCTGTGGAATTGTGTGCTCAGCAGGTGTCATGAGAGCTGGGGAAGGAGGTGCTGTGCTACAGGTTAGAGCTCAGCAGGGACTTTGTAACATGCTGTTTTCCAGATACCTGCAGCTTTTAGTGTGGTATTTTTCTGCTTGCCTTTGAGGATTGCCTCAGGTAGATCGAATGACCCTTGTCTACTGAAGTGCAAATCAACGTGTTTCAATACACTTAGTGTTTCCCAAAGGTTCTATTGTTGCTGTTCCCTACAAATTGGATTTCTTATAAGAACTTCTCTTCTTTTTCCATTTTTTAGAATTTACCCGAGAAGTGACAGACATACAGATGCCACTTGTAGCTCCAGTTATTCTTCCAGAGATGTACAAAATTTTCACAATGGCAGAGGTATGATCTTCACAGTGAGGGTGGTATTGGATGAAATTAGAGGAAATGTTTCTTTGAACACAGAAACTCCAGATTTAATGGTTAAGTCATACTGTAGTATGAGTTAGATTTAAAGAATTTTCTTGATGATATAATAGTTGATGGCAGCTAATGTTTCAACAGAAAAGTTGAAGCCAATAATAAGAGAATAAAGCTAAAGCAAAAATGAAATACAATTAAAAGGAAGGAAATACAATTAAAAGGAAGTATCTTGTGTAAGAAGAATGTTGTGTTCTGATGTTTAACTTTTGTCTAGGTGTATGGGATTCGCACGAGGTCACGTGCAGTGGAGATATTTACCACGTGTGCCCACATGATCTGTAACATGGAGGAGTTGGAAAAGGCAAGAATTTAACTTGGCATACATGATACTTTGAATTCAAACTGAGTGAGGTTCTAAATAATAGTTAATATGGAAATGAAACACTCGAAAATTATGTACTGTGTCAGCTGGAATTCGGGGGAAGAGGCTGTAATTTAAGACATGTAAAGTAGCTGACTCCCTGCTTTACATGCATGCCTTGATAGTGGGACTTGGTTTCCATAATTAAGGTTAATTTGAGTCAGCGTGGGGAGGAGATGGAGTATCATCCCTTTGTTTGGAAATCTGTGGCTTAGCTTCCAGCCTTCAGCTGAGCCGTGTGTCCCGATCACCTGCCAGGCCTTGGGCACTGGGTAACGAGGGACCCTTGGGTGAGGCTTTGGTTCCAAGCTCCTGGAGCTTCACCTCGTGCTTCAGGAGGCGCCTGGGCCTCGTGTTCCTGAAGGGGTGGGAGAAGACAAACCCAGCCCAGTTTTGGAAAAATAGCTGTTAAGAAACAAACACAGCAGTCAAGCAGCTTTAGACATGAGTCTGCTGTCTGGCTCTAACTGAGCACATCTGCATTTTAAATGGCCTTTGACAAGTGGCTTTTCCAGCACTCCCAGACAATAAATGGTTATTTTTAACTTTTGGGGTGTGAAGATAGGGAAGGGTGACTCTCAGTCTAGTGGCTGGTCACTGCTGAGTGGGTTGATGTGCTGTTCCCTCCGTGTTTGCACGGGGAGCCATCCAGTACAGACTTTTGGAAAGTTCTGGTAATTACATTGTATCTGTACTGCCGTGACAAGGGTATTCATACACTGTGTCATGCAGCTGATACCAGTAGCTAAGAGATTGTAGTAGCTCCCCACTCTTATTCTGGAGAAGGGCTGGAAGTGTCCTTTGCATCGAATACTATATCTTTTCTGTTGAAATTTTACTTAAAAACAAAGAAAAAGGGAATATTTTTATAAATTGCATTTCCTAATTGATTTAAACATAGGACTTCGCTGTCCTGGCTATGAATTTATGAGGAATAATCTCAATAAAATTATTTTGGTCCTGTATTATTTGCTCTGCCAAGGACTGCTTATGGAGTGCTCTGGAAAAATACTTGCTTCATTTTCCTAGGAAGAATCATCCCATTGATCTTCAGGCCAGCTGTTGATCCTCAGCTTGTTTGGTTTGGGAGATGGAGGCTCTGCAAGGAGACAAATGCCAGCCGCAGGGTTTGGGGTGGTTGTGTGTGTGATGGAGCCACCCCAGGTTGGTTTTGAAGCCTGGGGGTGCTGGGGTGCAGGGCAGGATTCAGCTCATCAAATGAAATGCCTCTCTAGGATGGGGTGAGCACTGCTCCTGGGGCTCTTCAGACTGGATTGTCTGGATCTCTCTTGAGAATCCAAAGTGATAAGTTGGATGTAAGTGAGTGTTTTGTGGGAGCCTGTGCTGTGGGGTTCTGAAGAGTGGGATTCAGCTGAGCTTAGTTCCTTGCCTAAAGAGAGAGCCCAAGTGATGTCTGAAACAGCTTTCATGTGACTTTGCAGTATTCTGCAGTTGCCATGAGTTTCTCTTCACTTTTGTACCAGAAAAGTGCATTTGCTGTTGCTTCTAGTGCTTTACCTGTCAGATGTGGGGGTTCTGTATCTGGTATTCAGCTGTGCTTTTATTGTCTGTAACCAGGGTGCTGCCAAGGTCTTGATTTTTCCTGTGGTGCAGCAGTTTACAGAAGCCTTTGTCCAGGCCCTGCAGATGCCCGATGGACCAACATCGGACAGCGGGTTTAAGATGGAAGTTTTAAAGGTGAGTCACTTAGGGCTGGTTAAGTGGAGAAAGAATTGAATACCAGCACACACTCAGATGTGCTGGAAGACAAACTCAAGTGGCACATCTCCCAGTATTGCTCATGGTGTGAACAGTGAAGCTTTTGGCTCCCCGCACCATCAACAGTGAAATAAGTTGTTTGCCTGTACTGAAGTTACCTATGATGAGATTCATGAGGATCTGTCTGTAAAATGATCCACAGGAATTTGATCCATAGGACCATCTGTCTCTGTCATTTGCTGATCTAATGTATCTTGGATATGTCTTGGACATCATGATCTGTAGTTATATACCAATCTTTTCTAAAGGTGCTGCAGAATTCTGCTGCAGTGAAGTTGTAAAAGCTTATTAAGTGCGGGTGCTTTTCTGGAACTTGCCTGCTCTTTAATGCTAAATGATCTCTCAGAAAGAGAGATGGAAGGTGTTTGTACTGTCCTGGTTTCCTCTCCTGTAGAGAGGAGATTGGAGTGGAGACTCTGTGTGCATGGGGACGAGGGCCAGTGCAGACCCCTGTAACAGCCTGGAAACCTCTGGAGCTGTAGGGCATGCTGCCTGCAGCATGGGGGAGCAAAGAGCCAAAAGCATCAGTTGCAGGATCAAATCCAGATCTTTCATTTCCCTGCCTGTGTGCTGGGGTGAGCAACACTCAGGTCAGTGCACAGGTTTCTGAGGATGGGCACTGAGGCCCATTCAGTTCCATGAAGAAAGCAATAAGGAAGTTATTGAAGACAAGTGTCAAAAGTTTTTTAGGATGACCAGCTTTGTGCTGAAGTAATGAAAATACGTGCTGGAAGGGTGCTATTGTGTTACACAAACCAGCAGCTCCTGAGCTCTGTGTTGTGGAACTTGTCTCAACCCTGTTCAAGGCAGCAGTATCTGGTCTGGGCATCCTGTGGCTTCTCAGTGAGGGGCTGCATGTCTCATCCTCTAGGAACAGCTGGAGCTCTTCTTGCTGTGCAGCACTACTGGAAAGCAGTTTGGGGAAGGATGTTGGCAGTTTTTGTTGAGAGAGTGTCTCTTGTGGTTTTTTTTTTTCCCTTTCTGTTGCCTGTGCACTGGGATTCCTGGGGCAGTGATTTATAGGAACAGCAACATGAAAGGAACACTGCAGGGTATCATCTCAATTTGAACAGGCTGCAGCTCAAGAATATTTGGATCTCTTACTCTAGATACTCACATTTGGATTGTTAATGAGTAGTGGTATTTTTCAGTCTCCACAGAAAGCAGTTGTAACTGATGGCTTCACTCTAAACCAGGCCAGGCCAGTTCTGTTCTCAATACATCCATGCATTCTGCAGCCTTTTCTGTTATTTAAATAATAAGTGCTTGCTGGCTTTGGGCTGTTTGTATGGGTATGTCAGCACTGATCTCACCAGGAGGTTCTTGAGCAACGTGACAGGCTGGGAAAGTCTCTGAGGAAATGTCACCTAATTCTTGCTCTGCTCCTTAGCTGTGTGAGGGCCTCTGCAGGAGAGGTGCAGCACAAGAGGATTTGGATCTGAATACACTGCTGTGTGTCGGGTGGCATGGATGGCAGCAGAGAATCAGTGTGGATTTAAACAGGAAATTCAGGAGAACTGCTGCTGACAAGTGGTTTGTAGGAGGCTCTTTTTGAAGAGATGAGTGTTCTGGCTGTTGACTTAAGGCAATTCATGGTTTTGTAACTTAGGGTTTCTAAGCTGATGAATTTTCTGGGGAAAAAGGGATTCAGGTGAAGTTCACTTCCAGAGAAGTGGATTTTATAGTCATTGTAATGCAGAAGTAAGAAACCTTAGGGAATTATTTAAAACAGCTCTACAGATGAGGTCATTACAGGAACCCTTTGAAAAGCTGATGCAATGGAAGAGGGAATTGAGATTTTTTTATAGCACATTTTCAACCAGATGCAAACTCAATTCCATCTTCTTTTCCTTAATGAAGTGCTGTGTGGCAAATGACAGGAAAACTTTTTTTCCCCTTCCCTGTCACTTGAGAGCTTTGTACTCCAAGGTTCCTGGAGTTCTTGATGGAAGTCAGAGGCAGTCGTGACCTAAACTGTTGTGCTGTCCATGTCAGAATGTTCTGCAGGACAGTGGCAGAAGCTTTAAGGAATGCTGTCGCAGTGTGCACCTCTGCCTGATTCACTGGGACAATTATCCTGGTTAGGGGAGTGAATAGTTTGGATCACTATTGTCCCAAGTTGTTCCCAGAATAGTTACAAGTTTTTAAGCAGTTATCAGCAGGAAATCAGAGCCTTTTATCCTTGGAGGAGATGGGAGGTTTGGCCACAACAAAAATACCAAATGTGAGGAGTAGAAGGAAATACCCATGGGGTAATTTATTGTTGTGTTTGATAGTTCAGCATGAATTAAATTGGTGTCTCTAAGGATGAATGAGCTGCAACTGTGCAATTCTTGAATCCTAATTCCAGTGTTGAACATGCTACTATTGATCGTTTTGAGACAAACAGAGTGTTTAAACATAACAGGTGTCAGATTTAAGGCAAATTTCACAATAATGGAATACAAATTGGAATACAATGGCGTACTTAGTGTGCAGTAATATATCGGGATCACCGACTGACCAACAATCTAAAGCATCTTGCAGCCTTGCTGTTGTGCTTCATTTGTGCTTAGAAGCTGTTCAACACCTGTGGGTCAGAGAAGTTATGCTTACATTTTTCCTGACGCTTGAACAAATAATTGGCTAGAAAAAATCATTAATACTAACCTCTTTGTTCTTGGATGGAAGATGAGGTGGGATCTGTGTCTTGGCACAAACTTCCCAATTTTATGAACAAGGTACTTCACCTGCCACTGCTGAACTTTGACTGAGTCAGCTTTAGCATGCTCTCCAGTGTGTATTTTAAGCTTTTTATCCAAAAATTTAGGGATTTCTTCTCTGTTTAAAGATGAAGACAGGAAAAGAAGCAATAAAAGGCTTTGATAGAGTGACTTGAAGGAGCAGTGCTCTGAAGAGAGAAGGATAAGGGCTTTCTTGAAGGATTAATAGGTGGTGGAGCAATACGTGGAGATTGGCAGAGGATCTGTGAAGCAGTTCATTGAGCTCAGACAAGCAGTGGGAATTGGCAGAATGAAGGGCCAGGGGTTGAAATACAGCATCTGACAGGAGAGTGCTCTGTTTTTTAATGACTTGCTCTGCAGGACTGTGGTGACCTTGCAAATGCAGCTTTCTATTGTTACAACGGCAGAGCCTGCAATTGAAGAGCTCCCTTAGCACTCCAGCAGCATTTCCTGCAGAGTTGGTTGGGCGTAGAGCTTAGAAACATTTACATAGGGTTCATATGGAGTGGCATATGGAACAAGTCTGTTTGGATGCTCCTGTGGCCCTAGCAGGGTGTTGAGACTGCAGCAGTCCTGAAGATCAGGTTCACTTCCTTTGCCAGCACCTGCATAATTTTTTTTCCCCAGGGACTTCAGCAGGTCTTTTCTGTAATGTTTCTTTCTAGCACCTGCCAGACTCATTCCCAAACCCACATAACTGGGTTATTCCTGACTCATCTCCTGCTCATCTCCAATACTGATATTTGATTGCTGTTGTTTTTCTGGAAGGTGAATTACTATTTTTTTGTTTCTATTAATGTACCCGGTGCTGCAAACAAACAAACTGCACAGAGTGGTTTGTATTGGGTACGCACAAACAAACTGACACCCATGTGTCTGGGAGCAGCCACCTCTCAGGCAGTTTGTGAGAGGCTGTTAGCCTGTAACAAGTGTAACACAGCTGGAGCTGTGCCCCTGGGGAGGAGAGGGAGGAGTGAGAGCTCTCTCACTCCGGGAGGGTCCCAAAAGACTTTTGGGAGGGTCCCAAAAGGCAAGTGTCGGTGGAAGGGCTCCTCCAAAGTCAGGATGATCAGCTTCATGAAAGTCCAGGCACAATCCCCTGTGGAGCTGCTCAGCTGCTCCCAGAGAAGCCCCTGTGCTGGGCTGGCACAGCCACTGGTGCCTGCAGGCGAAACGGGAAGGGAATTGATCTGGGTGGGTGTTTGCTTCTCCAGCTACTCCTTGGATGTGCAATGGATGTGTTGCTTGCATGAGTAGAAGTGTGGAAAATGGGCAGTAGTCTGGTTTTACATTACATTAGAGTTCTTTTTCTGGGACAAGACACTTCCAGGATAATTGTATCCAGACAGTGCTGCACAGTGATGTGCTCTGGATTTGAGTCATTGTCTTAGCACTTCATTATGGCATTATTGTCTTCATCCAGAGTGCCACATCTTGTGTTATCCCTTTGCATCCCTGCAAAAGAGGAAACACCAAGAGAAGTGTGTTGGTGAGTGTTTGAGAGAGGGGACTGTGCGGTCAGGAGTGAGAGGTGACCTTGGTGACAGGAAGCCTTTGGGTGATCTCAGTTGTTAATGAAACAGCAGCCTGTGATTTGAGTGTGTTGATGGCTTTCCCAGTTTCACTTTTGACTGATATTCTTTTTGGTTCCAGGCTGTGACAGCACTTGTGAAAAACTACCCAAAGCACATGATTTCATCAATGCAGCAGATCCTGCCCATCGTCTGGAACACCCTTACAGAAAGTGCTGCTTTATATCCTTGGTAGTGAGCGTGTTTAACTGGAATCGAACAAGACAAACTCAGTCTCCTACCCACTAATGACCTGACTGCTGGAGAAGCACAATGCATGGAGTGTTCTGCCCTGCCAGACAAAACAGGATCTTTCTGTTACTTCTGGAGGCTCCATTAAGTTTCTTTTAGCTTAAAATGTATGCTGATTGATGCATGTGCCCTGTAGAACTGCCACAAGCTCTGCATTGTTTCTGGTACTTTTTGGTAAAAATTGTCTTCTTAACAAGATGCTAGTCACAGTGTAAGGACTTTAGGAGAAGGAGAACCAGCAGTACCCCTTGCTGCAGCAGAACTAATGGCTGGTTGCACTTGCTGCAGAAGCTGATTTGCCATTTGAATTTTCAGTCAGTGCTCCACTGCACACCCAGCTGTGTCAGAGTGGTCTGTGGGTGCATTGCTGCCCAGTACTTGAAAACTGACAACTCAAATCTCTCCATATTGTTTTTTCAGACCCCTGTTAAAATACAGTGGAAGGTGTCCCTGCCCGTGGCAGGGAGATTGGAACTACATGGTCTTTAAGATCCCTTCCAACCCAAACCGTTTTGTGAATCTATGAAAATACAAGGAGCTGTTTGTTGGATTTTTGATGGTGTATTTCTCCCTCTTCTGTCGTGACTCCTACTACAGTCCTGTTGGTATGGGCGAACAAAATGGGCTTTTGTTTGCAAAAGGGGAGAGTCTTGTTCTTCCTTTCCTTGCCTTTGCTCTGATGCTTGTTGGATCTTCAGTTCACCATCCGCAAAGAAAACTCCTTTCTTCTACCCCCAGGTTAGTTTTCTGTCATTTCCCAAGACTGGTTCTTGTGGAGAAGCTTGGTAGGGAGCAGGGCCAACCTAAGGTAGGATGTGGGAGCATGGAGTGGTTCCTCACCCTTGAGCAGCAGGGAGATGTTGAATTGGCTCACACCCCCTGGAAAGAACGGGGTGGGGGGTTCTGTTCTTGCAGAGTTAACATAAATGAAGTTTTGGGTTACCTTGGTGAGTTTGATCTAAGTCAATCAAATAATCAAAGGTGTGCTGAAGTGATGGGTGAGTGTTCTGTGGAAAGTGGTCTTTGAACTTGGGCAATGCACAAAGCCAGGGGCTCCTGGGGTTGTTGTCTCTGTGTCCTGAAGCACAGGACTCTACACAAAATCAAAGGTTTTTAAAGAACGAAACCATCCCAAGGTATCAGGAATTTTAAGACAGGAACAGATTAATTCCAAAATAGATGTTGTTCTTTAGAAAAAAGCATTTCCTTAACTCCATCCACTTATGTGAGAACAGAAGTAAATTACACAGAAGAGGTGGAGGATCCTGTGGATTCTGATGGTAAGAACTTGCACTTCACTTCTGCTGTTTGAAGAGGAATGGAGTTACCTAAATATTGCTGTCAAAACTGACTGAAACACCGTGGGAGATGGTGCTGAAGGTGCATTTACCATATTAGAATGGTGTCCATCACTTCTTTGCAAATTACTTGTGATTGTGATCAATGAAGGCACACAATTTAAGTTTTCTAATGGCTCAAGGAGTGAGTTTGGCAACAATATTGAGGTACAAGTAGTGGGACAAAAGAAAATCAAATAGGTTTTAGGTTGAGTTTGATAAATTTTAATGAGGGATGTATGGTGGGAAGAGAGCAGAAAGTGATGAGGTCTGAAATCCTCCTGGGGCTGCTGCTGCACTTGCTAGTCCAGGAGAATGAATAAATACCTGCTCAGAGAAGCTAACAGTTTGTAATTATTTTCACATCCATTTGTACCTTTTTGTATGTTGGCATATTCAGTCATGTTCTTTTTTGTTTTTTCCACTTTATTCAGGTGAAGTTCTGGGCTTTGAAAATCTGGTGTTCAGCATATTTGAATTTGTTCATGCCTTGTTGGAAAACAACAAATTTAAGAGCACAGTGAAGAAGGCTCTGCCAGACCTGATCTATTACATCCTGCTTTACATGCAGATCACAGAAGAGCAGGTGAGCATGTTTGTGTTGTGTATGAAACAAAGGAAATGAGAGATTTAAACCAGCAAGTGTCCTGGGAAGAGTTTCAGTGCGTGGAAGCTGCTGTAATCTAACAGTTTGTTCCATCACTTTGCTGTGGCAGCACTTAGAGGTTCCAGAATGGTACAAGGTGGACAGTAAATCACAGATCACAGAGGGGTCTGGGTCAGAAAGGACTTTAAAGCCCATCCTGTTCCACCCCCTGCCCTGGGTGCAACCTTCCACTATCCCAGGTTGCTCCAAGCCCCATCTAGCCTGGCCTCGGACACTTTCAGTGATGGGACATTCACAACTTCTCTGGGCAACATATCCAGTGTCTCAGCACCCCCTTAGTAAGGAATTTATTCTGTACTCTAAACCTACTATCTTGCCCTTTGTCCTGGGGCCCTGGTCAAAGGGCTTTAGTTTTAAGGCAATTATAAGGTCCTCCTGGAATCTTCTCCAGGCTGAACAACCTCAGCTCTTTCAGGCTTTCTTCCTTCATTCTTCCATGTGCTGTGAAAATGAGGATTTTCATGCTGAAAGGAATAAACAGCTTTCTGTGAGAGCAAAAATGTTGTGCTAGTAGGGTGAAATAATTTGTACTGAAATTCTACATAGCTCCTGGCCTCTCAAGTGCGACAACCATCATCTTTTACTTTAGGTAGACATGCATAAAAACAAGCACTCTGTTAAAAGATTTATCTGTTTCTCCCATTCCTCATCTAAAAATAAAGCTGTGTAGCATTGATTCCACGTCAGTCATGAGTTCTGTCAAACTCTGATCTCAAATGAGGGGCAGAAGAGCAAGATGAGCTTGGAACAAAGAGAATTTCTTCTTTTCAAAGGTTTCTCCAATGGAATAGAAGAAAAATCAGTTGAGGATGAAGCCTTCTTATGGCAGAGAAAAATTCTGAAAGTAGTTTTCCAACACAGGTTGCAGGGAACAGAAAAGCTGCCTTTTACTGATGGTGTCCTGAATTCTCAGCTGCCCTATCCTTTTTGTCTCCTCTAGATTAAAGTTTGGACTGCGAATCCACAGCAGTTTGTAGAGGATGAAGATGATGATACATTTTCCTACACAGTGAGAATTGCTGCTCAGGATCTCCTGCTGGTATGAAATATATTGCACATTTAGATACTGAAGTAGTAATACAAGTATCAAACCTGCCCTCAGGAAGGGCATTTAGAGAAAAGGCCAACTTTTAACAGTCCATACAAATGAGTGTTACCATTTTCTTGTGCACAGGCTGTGGCTGCTGATTTCCAGAATGAGAGTGCAACTGCTCTGGCTGCAGCAGCTACGAGGCATTTGCAGGAAGCTGAGCAGGCTAAAAACAGCGGTGCTGAGCACTGGTGAGGGGCTGGGGCGGGGAGGGGACGGCGCTGGGGCGGAGGGGACGGCGCTGGGATGGGTGTTGAGCTCATCTGCAGCACTGGGTGCACCATGATTTAATCACATTTCATTTGTGACAATGCTACTGAAGAGCAAGGATGGAGCTGGAGAGCTCTGATTAGAAGAAGCAAAAGAAAATACAGCAGTTCTTGAGCCAGATGGTGAAATCTTCATGTGGAGTACTTTGGGCAGTTCCTAGCACAAGTTATCTGTGCCAAGGCTCCCTCCCTTCAGAGCTTGATGTTCCTTAAGACATCTCATGGGAAATGACAATTACTTATAGAAAATCAGAAGAGAAATTTGCAATACTTCATGTTCAGTTAATTGGGATAAAAATTTCAGGAATATATATATATATGTGTGTGTGTGTGTGTTTGTAAAAGAAAAATATTTTTTTTTACTTGATGTCAAGAAGAGTGGTGCTGTATGCAGATGTATGTGTTCAATTTTAGAACTTCAGAGCTGCAGTTTTTAATGCTGCTTGGGGATAGAAGAAGAAAGCTCCACTGCAGGAGTACCTGGTTGTTGGTCCACAGATTCTCTCCTGGTTTTACAGTGCATTGGTTCAGTGTTTGTGTTTATTTTGAATATTAGTGTCAGAGGAGCCCCTCTGATAATGAGCAGCAATGGAATGGCTGCAAAATCAGACATTAGGTCCCCATCTGCCTCAGTTGTGAGAAGTTGTAAAGTAGGTTCTTGGCTTCACAAATAAAACCAAGGAGAAGTGTATTTGCACGTAGCTCTATATCATCATAATTAACAAAATGTTAATGCAAAATGAGATGTTCTTAAATCTTTAATGTACTGGGTATCCCGGTGCTTCTGCATATAAATTATGAAGGCATGGCTAAAACACAAGCTTTCATGGAAGAGATGCTTTTTTATTATGGGAACAAAATTGGTACAAGTAACAACTATTCCACCAATATGTTAGGACGTGACTGAGAATGCTGCCCATCCTGAGGGAGTTTCCAAGCCCCCTTCTTGCAGTTTGTGAATGTTAATTTCTTTAAGGGCTTTTTTATATTCTCTTTTGGGATCAAGGAGATAGTTGTCATAGCTTAGACCAGAAAATTACTTGCAACTTCACTTCAGAATATGTATTTATTTCTTGAGTGATGACAGAGGAAAAGTCTTAGGGCATCTCAACTGTTTTGCAGGTGGAAAATACATGAAGCCTGTATGCTAGCCCTGGGCTCAGTCAAGTCTATAATTACAGACAGTGTGAAGAATGGGAGAATACACTTTGATATGCATGGCTTCCTGACAAATGTGGTCCTAGCAGACCTCAACCTTTCAGGTATGTGGGACCCTGCATCCCTGGGAATAACTGCTGGGTGCCAGACACGGGGAGTCTCTGATGAATCAGTCAGGTTGATGTGTGCATGAGGTATTGGGAAATGCACTTGTGCACCTTGCTCATGTGAAAAAAATAAATCTTGTGAGTTCCCACGTGCTCCCAGTTCTAGTGTAAGCCCTTTGTATGTGGGACTGTGCTTTCAGCTGGATCTCATTGTTGGCTGGATGCATGAGCCTGTAGGGTTCGAGGAGCTGGGTGGAAAATAGCTGTTCTGATGTCTTATGTCTGTTCCTGGGAAAGTCACCAGCAGTGTTTAACCGCCTTCAGAATTCCTGCTGCACCATGTCATCCCATTTGTTTTATGCTGAGGCTGACACTAGCTGTAGCACATGAATTCAAATAATGCTCCTGGCTAAATGGAGTTCTGTTATTGGGAACTCAGCAGGATTTTGCTCTCTGTGTTATCTTACATCAGTATGCAAGAAAATCAGAGGAATTGTTGAAAGTCAGGCCTCAAAAGTCCTTGCAAATTAAAATTTTAGAAGTTTAAGGCATTAATGTGAGCATCATTGATGAGCCCACATTGAGTTGTCAGTGTAGAATAAACTGGTTCCTGGGTTTCTTTTTCATCAAAGAAACACTTATTTAGCCCATTACAAAGAAGGGGTTTTTCTTTTCTTTGTGTAAATGTTGAGTGAAGAACCAGTGTGGGAAGTACATAGTGTGCAATGCATGTAAGAAACCAACCTCAGCAATTTACATATATTTACATTCATTTACATGTGTGGCATTGGGTTGTAAATGAGCTGCTGTGCTCTGGAAGGGCTCTGGAGTCAGTGTGTTGATGGCTCTCCAAGGATATCCATTTAATGGTCAGTAATGGTACATACAAAAAAATGTTGTGTTTTATGATACTGACTTAAAAAACAAAGCTCTTCCCTTGCTGTGCATCTTGCACAGAGTGTTTTATGTCCTCATCTTAAAATTAGTACTTGCAGGAGCATAAATAATGGCAGTAAAGATGTTGAGGAACGGAGAGCCTCATCACTTTGAGGCCAGCATAGGTAGGTAAGGAGATTCATAGTCTGAAAAGGCAGCAGGACTAAGTGTGATCAAGATATATCATATCTTGGTGAGTGCAAGCAGGTGAGTGAATAATGAATGTCCACTGTTTCTGTGGTGCTGGTGAACCACAGAATTCCATTCTGTAACTGCAGGGTGATGGCTGCAAACTAGTAATGTAATCTGTGAAAGGTCCCTGGGTATGAGCTCTGTTGTTCTAAGGCTTCTCCCAAAGATGCCGCTGTTTTCTTCAGCTGGGGACAGAATATTGAGCTGGATAAATGGGAATTAGTGGAAAAGCCTCTGTTCTCTTCCTTTGCTTTTGTTCAGTGATGAAAATGTTCAAGTGTAAATAGTTGAAGGGAGGAGGTTTTTTAATAAATGAGAAATTACTCTTTGAAATAACTAAGAAAATAAACCAGATTCTGCCCACGAACAAAAATTCTTTGTATGCTGGCACACTTGTCTTGTGTGTCACATTTCAGTGTTTTCCTATTGGGATGACAAGATTTTAAATAATGGATGGAAGCAGCTGTGATTTTAAACTCATAAAGCTTATTCTGAAACAACTGAGGTTTTTTGTTTTGCTGCAGTGTCTCCTTTCCTCCTGGGCCGGGCCCTGTGGGCCGCCAGCCGTTTCACTGTGGCCATGTCTCCAGAGCTCATCCAGCAGTTCCTGCAAGCCACTGTCAGTGGATTGCACGAAACCCAGCCCCCCTCTGTCCGGATCTCTGCAGTCAGAGCCATCTGGGGGTAAGCAAACCCTGGGTATTCCACAGCCCCAGGGACAGGGCTGTAGATCACACTGAGAAACTGCTTTGTTAAAATGGCATTTCTGTTTGGGCTGTGGGAGGTTTTGCTTTGAATGAAATAGACGTCAGCTTAAAAAGCGTAAGCAAACAGGTTCAAAATAGAATAACTCTAATGAGGAATATGGAATTGAGATTCAAGGTTGGCTACAGTAAAGTGTTGTGATGGATATGGTCACAGGGAGGAGCAGCACTAGGTAGTGTTGGAAAGCACGAGGATGAAACACAGATTATTCCTGTTTGGTCATAAAGGTGACTGACATCATTCAGGCCTATGGAGCCAATCACAGCAATAAGGAGTGTTTGGGGTTTGATTTCCTTACTTATTTTTGTCAGAAGGAAGCTCTGCTGCACTTGATGAACATTAGTGTAAAATCAAAAAAAACAGTCACAAAAAAATCTGCTAAAACCTAACTGTTCACCTCTTCCGAAGAGAGCGCTTTGTCTTATTTGCACTGAAATGTTAATGAATAAATGAAGTCGGAGATTTATGACTTAGTTATTCCTGAAATTGCTTTATCACACCCCAGGTCACTTGTAGAACATGGTAACGAAACACTTTGTAAGCAGTGTCTGTCCTGGACTTTTTTCCTTTTCTCCATCGATGGGCAGCTCTTAGGAGAGATCTGTCACTGAGGGGCAGTAGAAGCTTCTAACATCACTCGGCTCAACTCTGCTTTGTGTGGAATGCAGAGGGAAGATTTCTGGTGAGAGCTTTCCTCCTCCTTCCTGCTGAGCTGCTGGGAGGTCAAGCAGTAGTGGACTGAAGGAGAAATCCTAGAGGCATGAACTTAAGGAATAAGAATGGACAGGATGGAACAACCCCTTATGTATTATCCAGAATGGAATATATTTAAGTTACTTCAATATATTAGGAATGTATTTTTGTATCACAAATTTCTCATCTAGCTACTGTGACCAGCTGAAGATCTCTGAGAGCACCCACGTGTTGCAGCCTTTCCTTCCCAGCATTCTGGATGGCCTGATCCACTTGGCAACTCAGTTCAGCTCCGAGGTGCTGAACCTGGTGATGGAGACACTGTGCATTGTGTGCACGGTGGACGCGGCGTTTACAGCCAGCATGGAGAACAAGATCTGCCCCTTCACCATTGCAATATTCCTCAAGTACAGTAACGGTACGCATTCCACTTACATTCCCAAAGCACAGTTGGTTTTGCTGTTGAATCCTGCTGCTGAAAACTTAATCAATGGTCACTGAATGAACATTGATTCCCGTGGTAGAGGGGAAACTTGCTGTCTTGCCCAGCCAAAATAGTGGTGGCAAAGATTGAGATGTGTGTGTGTGTTTTAGTAAACGGTGCTTTCTCTCTCCAGATCCTGTTGTTGCTTCTCTTGCCCAGGATATTTTTAAGGAGCTAGCTCAAATAGAAGCCTGCCAGGGTCCAATGCAGATGAGGCTGATCCCAACCCTTGTCAGCATCATGCAGGCCCCAGCTGACAAGATCCCGGCGGGGCTGTGTGCAGTAAGTGCTTCAGTGGGACACGGCCTGGGCTGGAGATGTTCCCTGTTCAGTAACACCTGGAGTGGCTGCTCTGCAAAGGGCAGAAAGGCTGCAGTGGACATGCTTTGGAGCAATGGCTTCGGTCACTGGGGGAGGTTTCTATGTGGAGAAGAGGCAAGCTGCAGGTGCAGGAAGATGTTTCCAAGTTTGCTTTAAACTGCTTCTCTGGCCTTCTTCCAGTCTCCACAGTATCAGTCATCCCCAGTCATTTTGCTGTGACATTTCCATCTTTCAGCAGGAATAGTCTCTTCTTCCAGCAGACTACACAACTTTTCCTTGCATTTCTTCCTAAGGCTTTTTCTGATTTATGCATCACATATGTATGAATTGGAGATAAATTATGCAAGTGCCCTAATAAAAGATGGAGCACTGACTGTTTAGAATGGTTATATGGAAAAAATTCATAAACATCCATATCAATATGCATATAATCTGTTAATTGGCATGACTGTAACAATTGCTTATGGGTAATTAAAATAAATTTAAATCAATATAACCAAAACGGAACAAGTCCGCTTGAACAGTTCTCTGGCTGTTCTGATTAGCATGCATCTGTTTGCCATGTTTGAGTGGTGACACTGCTCATAATGTGGGAACTGTCTTGGGAACTTCTACAGCTCACACCAGTGATGCTTGGGTGTGTGACTCCAGGGCCCTCACTTTTAAAAATTATTCTAGACTGTGAGTTCAGGGTGTGGTTGCAGCAGTGGCCACATTCTTGCAGTTCACACCTTTGATGTTTGCAGCAGGGGTGGGTAGTGGTGACTTCAAGTATTGTGGCTGCTGCTGTGACAGTTTGTGCTTTCCTTTCAGACTTCTATTGATATACTGACTACAGTTGTGAGGAATACAAAACCCCCTCTGTCTCAGCTCCTCATCTGCCAGGCATTCCCTGCAGTGGCACAGTGCAGCCTGAACACAGATGACAATGCTACTATGCAGGTACCCCTGTGGGGAGGGGGAGGCAGGTGACGCTGGGGAGGGGAGGATCGCAGGGCTGTACCAGTCCAAGAGAGGTGACACAGCCTTTGAGGAAGCCCAGGCTGTTCTTGCCAGCTGCTGTATCAGCAGCCCCCCAGAGCCTCTGCCACCTCCAGTTTATCATGAAAGTACTGTTGTTCAGGGCCTGCAGTGACTTCTCCTGATCATTCCTGAATGTGGAGAACTACAGTGAGAAAGGCAGTAGTCTGGATGTTTTTTCTATTTTAGTGCACTGGAGCATGTTAAAAAAACCTCAAACCTACCAACCAAAGCCCAACAACACGAAAAAAAAAAAAAAAACCACAAAAAAACCCCCCAAAAAACCCACCCCAAAACCCCAAACAATCAAGCAAACCTGTAATGCTTTTCTGCCCCCATAACATTTATCAGACCTGGTAATGGCAGGGGCTTCAGGAACTTAACTTTCACAGGCCCAGGACAGCAAAAACCCTCCTAGCCCTCCTGCCCTAGGACCTTTCTGCTGTACTCATTTATTAGGGAAGGGGAAAACAAACTTCTTTTTGATTGAGCCAGGTGTGGGATGGAGGGAAAGCAGGGAATCATCTCCAGCATCAGCACTGCCTGAGCTGTGCTTGCAGGCAGGCTTGACTATGGCCTGATGTCTTTGGAGTATCTAGCAAGAAGAAAAAAGCATCAGAGGCTAGAAGTGCAGGGAGCCTTTTCATTCCAGCTCCTAACTGGCATATGTGAGTAACAAGGGTGGTTTCATTCCTTATGTAAGGAGTTCCATAGGCAGCTACTCTTTGCCATGTGAATACAGACCATGGGAATATGGTCTTTGCCTAAACAACAGACCAGTAAGAATAGGAGAGAGACCAGCAGGGAGAAATCGTAGAAATGCACATTGGTTGCTTTGCTGGATCTTTGTGCTAAGAAGAATTCAAAAGGACTGCAGCTTAGCTGCTGTATTTTGTTCATGTCACACTTCTCTATCTTTATCTCTCACTTGTTAAAAACTCTTTGAATTTCTTTGGGTACCAAGATTGGCACAAAACTGCAGCTACTTGAGGTTATTGTTGTATTTATTGTTGTATTTATTAGTGATCTTGATTGCTGCTGACTGGGCAGTGAGGAGTAGTGTATGTGTTAATGAGCTGGAGTCTGTAGAACTTACTTGTAAATCTTTCACAGGTGCCACCAGCTTTCCCTTTGTTTTCATCGTGGTTCAGGGAGGTTCTGGGATGGTGTAGGGGATGTCTCCCCGTGCCTGCCTGTTCCCTTACCCACTGCTTGTCTCTGTAGAACGGCGGCGAGTGCCTGCGCGCGTACGTGTCGGTGGCTCTGGAGCAGATCGCGCAGTGGCACGATGAGCAGGGCCACAACGGGCTCTGGTACGTGATGCAGGTGGTGAGCCAGCTCCTGGACCCACGGACCTCGGAGTTCACCGCTGCCTTTGTGGGCAGACTGGTCTCCACTTTAATTTCAAAAGCCGGGAGTGAGCTGGGAGAGAATCTGGACCAGATCCTGAGAGCCATCCTGAGTAAAATGCAGCAAGCAGAGACGCTTAGTGTGATGCAGGTGAGCAGGCTTGGCACCCAGGAGAGTGAGGAGAAGCACAAGGAGAAGAAACTGTCATAATTTTATTTCATTTTGTGCCTGTTTATGGCTTGTGCAATTGGAGGGTCTGTGTATCCTGTTGAAGTAGTCAGGAAAATGCCTCCTCTGATCAGAGAATCATGGAATCTCCTGAGATAGAAGGGACCCAAAAGAATCATTAACTCCAACTCTTGGCCCTGCACAGGACACTCCAACAATCTCACTCTGTCCTAACACTCCTTGAACTCTGGCAGCCTTGGGGGCGTGATCACTCCCTGGGGAGCCTGTTCAGTGCCTGACCACCCTCTGGAAGATACCCAGCCTAACCCTCCCGTGACACAGCTCCAGGCTGTTCCTCAGGTCCAGCATTTTTTGTCAGGTTACAGGGTAAGCAAGATTCTCCTGGATAAGCTGTAATGTACCTTCAGTAGTCCCTCATGGCCTTGTACTTGCAAGCCTTCTTTGGAGGGATAGCAGTTGCCTCAGTAGGAATGTTATGGCAAAGGCAGCATGTGTTTTTGAGTGGATTTGTTCTGTATTCCAAGGATAAATGCCTGGGACTTGAGACAAGATGAGCTTTTGGTGGATGGGAGGCATAGTTGGCCTGAGTGAGGTGAGAGACCAGACTAAGAGCATCACCATCTCTTCTAGCCTTGACCTACTTGTAGTGACACGGTTTTCTGGAGTGATTTTTTTCCCAGTGGTCTTCATTCTCTCTCCTTTTTTTTTGTCTGTGCCCTCAATGTAAAACAGCTCATGCTGACTGCCCTGGTTCCTCAGTAGCAGCTGGGGGAAGACATTTTGCTGGCACTGCTGAGCAAGATCCCATCTCTGCCCCCAGTGGAGCACTCAGCTGAGCTTCACTCTGCTCTAACCATTTTTTCTTATTTCTCTGATTTTTGGATGTGCATTTTTCAAGCTGGCATGTGGTACCACGATGGCCATTTCAATGCCAGCAAATCTCAGCAGCTTTAGGGTTTTTTACCCCTGGATATACTGATGATAATTGTTTGGAATGGCTTTCACTTTGCTTGGTTTTGGATTTAAAAGATACGGAAGTTTAAATCTGAAGCAGTCCCATGCAGCCCTTGTAGCCAAGCATTTTGCAGTGCTGGATCTCTTCCCTGTGTTAGCCTGGAAGATGGTCCTCTGGAGATGGGCAGCTTTTTCCTGAGGAGGGCTACAGAGATGCCCTCAGACTGGGAGACTGACATTTAGACATACACAGCAAATGAGTTCTGCCCCCAGTCTTTAGGAGTCAGACTGTAAAACTGCATGTTATAACAAAACCTTTTCAAAAGTTGTAGTTCTTTCCTTAAAATCATGTTCAAAATGCATTCAGAATTGGGAAGATGCTGCTGAGTGATGATGTGGTGTTTATTTCCTGCATTTGTAGCACAGTGTTTTGCAGCTGGTTGTACTTTCCAGTCCTCCTGGGATTGGTAAGCACAGCCTTCACTCCTGCAGGGAGCTTCAGCTTCCTTCAGTAAGCACATCTTCACTTCAGCTCCTTAAATATTTGATAAAACATTTCCATTTATTAAATTATGTACAGCTAACATTGCCTTTCTTCTCCTGCAGTCCCTGATCATGGTGTTTGCTCACTTGGTTCACTCACAACTGGAGCCACTCCTGGAATTCCTGTGCAGCCTGCCTGGCCCCACTGGCAAGCCTGCCTTAGAGTTTGTGATGGCCGAGTGGATGAGCAGGCAGCACCTCTTCTATGGACAGTATGAAGGCAAAGTCAGGTGGGACCCACAGGCACTCCGTGTTAGCTGTCCCCATCCCACTGCCTTTGGGTGCTGGCGTAGGGAAGGGGAGCTGGCTCAGATGGGAGCAGTGTGTGCCAGCGCTGGGCAGAATTGCTGCTCCCTGCACTGTCAGTTCTGCTCAGGAAAGCTGTGGTAACTGGAGCAAGCTCTGCTCTTCCTCATCAGTGCTCCTGCTGCCTTGTGCTCCTGTGCTGGAACAGACACATGAGGGGGAAGGGGGTGTTTCCTGCAAATACGGGGCTGCTTTTGGGATTGAATTTCTGTGAATGAGATGAGATGAGAAGAGAAGAGCTTCCACACATGGAATTGCCTTTGTAGACTACTGTAGAGTTCTGGGGTGTTGTAGAGGGTTTCCTAAGAGAATCTGGTGATTTCTTGTGGATTGCTGATCTATTAAAAGTCGATCAGGAAAACAATTGCAACAGTGTTCTCTCCCGTTTGCTGTGGGAGCATCTTTCTGTTCTGCTGGAGGCTGAGTGCTGTGTTCCAAAGCATGGGATGCTCTGTATTCATTTAAATTTTGTCACAGCTGCTGTATTAGATTTTTCTGGAATTGTGAAGCCTCATAGACCACTCTTAGGGCTCTCACCAGCTGTTAACTCACTTATTAGTGTATGTTGTTATGTCATTGTTACGGGCTGTCAAATAGCCTGTGAAATAAATAATGAGAAAAAGCAGGTTCAAAATGGAAGTTAGTGAATAATCCCGAAGGACAAGCAGCAGATTTGGGGATCCGGTGCTCTTTTTGCTCACATTTTGTTGGTTTCATCCCTAAGCCCAGTGATTTATCCCCATTTTGACAATGCAGGCCTGTCTGCAGGATCTCTTGAGGCTTATGGCACAGGGAAAAGCCAAGGCTGACCAGGAACACAAGGTTAAAGGTGATTGCCTAGAGCTGTGTTGTCCAAAATGAGAAATGTTTGTGTACAGGTGATGTAACAGGGCTCCACACTGCATTAAACACTTGGATTTGCTTGGTGGTGGTAACATTTACCATGCATTAGTAAATGCTTGGTGTTTCTGTGTCCGGAGGAAAAGCAGGGCCTGCTCTGAGGAGCCTCTTGTTCAGGGTTAGTAGAAGGACCTGAAGGCAGCTGACACCTCCTGTGTACACAGTCCCCATCCACTGGGGGCATGTTGAATAGTGGCTGTGGGGTCTTGGTGAAACGATGGGAAAGCTTTGGGCAGCTTGGGCAGCAGGTAAGACCTGGGTCCAAACCAGCAGAAGTCAGAGCCATAGTGTGAGAGAGGGGGTGACAAGTGAAAGCACAAAACGAGTTCAGTTCCACAGAACTCCAAAACTTCAGTTTGAGATTTGTGGAGCCAGGAGAGAGAGAGATTTGGGGGTGCCAAGCATAGATTGTCAGTCTTGACCTGTAGTCAGCATCATCCTCAATGTGCTTGAAAACAGCATGGAGCTGGAGAAGGTTTGAAGTGTGGAGTAGAAATGTGAGCATCAGAGATGGAAAGAACATGTAAAGGAGAGGAGCAAGCTGGAAGGTCTGAGTGTGGCAAGGCCATGAAGCACCAGAAGTGAAAATGAGACTGGAGAAAGGGGGCAGATCATTGCTACAGATCAGCCAAATTACTGCTTTGTTGCCACTGCTTTTCTCTTAATTCCATCTTCGTGTGCACATGGTGCTGCAGGGGCACGTTTAACCTGGTGGCCCTTCTGGCCTGGAGAAATCTTCAGTATATGTATGGGTGGATGTCTGTACAGTTGGTGGTGCTAAATCCAAAGCTTGACGAGTGCCCAGCTTGCTGTGCAGGTCAGGAGCTGAGTCCAGTTTCAGATGCTGACATAAAGCAGGAGACATGGGAAAATTCTGTTGTGCTTGTTCTTGGCCAAGATGTAGAAGAAAGGGCATCTGGGTGTCTGCTCTGGGCTGTGTTCCCTGTTAGAAAGGGGCTGTGAAAACCAGGCAGTTCAGGGAAATTCTGATCTCTAATTTTCCTATTCTCTGTTCCCAGCTCTGTAGCACTGTGCAAACTCCTGCAGTATGGCATCAACACAGATGACAAGAGACTTCAGGACATTAGGGTGAAGGGAGAAGAAATATTTAATATGGATGAGGGAATTCGGACACGATCCAAGTCAGCCAAAAGTAAGTAATCATTTTGCTGTGTTTAACAGGGTTTTTTTCTGTAAGTAGATGCTGTGAAAGGCCTTAAATAGGTCTGGCAGATCACACAGAGCTGTAGGAGATAGTTCCTGCAGAAGGCACGTGTTGGTTTATAGAGCTAATCCATACATCATGTACTTAATAGATCTGTTTACCTGTATCTGTTTACCTTAATTCTGCCAAAGACTGATTTGGAGGACTCCTGATGTCTGATTGAATATAACTGGATGAGGTTATTATGGGATGGGGAGTTCTTCCCTGCTGTTTTGCATCATGAGACAAAATTGATATTTCTGCATGCCTGGTAGCTTCTCTGAGAGGAAAGTGTCTTTAGTGCATGCTGAGATTTAAAAAAAGGGGTGTCTTTTTCAAAGAGACACTTTCACAAAAAGCAGTGATTCAACCAGTTAGAGTTTTCTTTTGAGGAAAGCTTGACCAGTGTCCTGCATAAGACTTGTCTTATTTTTAATAAGTTGAACACAAGGTCTTTGGAGGTTGCTGTTGAGATTAGTCTTTTAAATTAGAGAGAGCAGAGCCCTGGCAGTTTTTCCTGAGGACTGAGCTCCAGGGGGAGGACACTCAGGGACTGCTGTCCTCAGCCATCAGTCAGACCTTGGTTGTGCCTCTTGCTGTGCTAGAGCTCGTGTGACCAGTGGTGGGACGGGGTGTGGAGGCTGTACAGATCCAAACTGGGAGCCTCTCCAGACAGTCGGTGCTCCTTGAGCCTTCACCTGCCGTGGGCTTGGGATCTGCAGTGATGCAGTGAAGGACTAAGGTGACGGCTAAGGAGATGAACAGGGGCAAGCACTAGGGATTTTAAGTGGTGAGTGGTGGTCACAAGTCAATTGCTACCTGATTATTCTTGGCTTAAAAAAACCCAAACCAATGAAGGTCAGACAGAAAAATGGCAACTGCCAGCATTTGAGTTAAACAAAGATTAGTACTAGCATTAGTAAGAATTAAAACTAATGCCCACTAAAACTAATGATTTTTTATTTCATAGGATCTTTACTTTTGTAATGAAGGGAAAACACACTGTCTGACTGTCCCTATGGAATAGTTAAGCCCTGCAGGAACACTAGTAAGGAAGAGCTGGAGCTTACAGTGCCTCAGAAGGGCCAAGAGCCATGCCTGGGAGCATGCACTGCTTATTTACCTGAAAGCATTGGAGGATGTGAAAATGGACTTCAGAAAAGAAAGGTTGACTCCAGATGACTCTATTAAGCAGCCTGCAGGAGTAGAGTCACATATTCATTCAGCTGAAGATTTTCCCCCTGCCTCCTCTTTACTCAGCATATGCAAGGTTGATACTTGCATTGAGATCTTTGGGAATGTAGCTCTGAGGGTATATGGAAAGAAGCTTTGGGGGTTTTATGTCAGTTGGTTTTCTCTCCCAACCTCCCTAACAGAAAAAAAACACCTCAACAAAAAAGGGCCTGTTTTATAACTTCTAATTAGAAGCAACATGAATATGTGTGTTTTTTTTCTCTTGCAGATCCTGAGCGCTGGACAAACATTCCTTTGTTAGTAAAAATCTTAAAATTAATAATAAATGAACTTTCTAATGCCATGGAAGCAAATGCATCTAGACAGACAACTGCAGATTGGAGCCAAGGTAAAATACTGGGTTTGCTTTTTCCCTTTGCATGGCTTAAATCTACTTGATCTTCTCCTGAGAATTTCTGGTATAGGAACTTTGTGACAATAAATCATGTATCCTACGAAGTCTTGAATAGTGATCCAGAGGATCATAGAATCACAGAATCCCAGGCTGGTTTGGGATGGAAAGGACCTTAAAGCTCATTCTGTTCCACCCCCTGCCATGGGGAGGGACACCTTCCACTATTCCATGTTGCTCCAAGCCCCATCCAGCCTGGCCTTGGACACTTCCAGGATCCAGGGGCAGCCACAGCTTCTCTGGGCACCCTGTGCCAGGGCCTCGCCACCCTCACAGGGAAGAATTCTTTCCCAATGTCCCATCCAACCCTGCCCTCTGCCAGTGGGAAGCCATTCCTCTTTGTCAAAGTCCCTCTCCAGATCTCTAGTTTTGTAGTACAGTTCATCATTAGGACAACATCTCTTCCTTCACTGTGCTGTATAAAGTGCTACCAATCTCTTCCAGGTAAAAATAAATAAAATGGGAGAATAAGATCAGTCAGTGTTGTGTATCCTTAGACCTAAGAATTTTTTAGGCTAGTTTGGAAGATGGGATCTGGCCATGTGCAAATAAAATCACCCTTTCATGGTCTATCTGGTTTGCCTTTCTTCCTACTTCAAGTATCCATTCTTGCTGTTGCCTTTTGCTTGGCCCCGTTCTGGAATCATTCCAAAAGGATGAGGATTGTAGGTGTTTCTCTTCATCCACCCACACATGCCTAAAAACTCCAGTCCCCTATAGAGTGATCACAGACCTCTTGGACCTCTTGGATTTGGATCATTTCTAGAATTTTTTTTCTAAACAGATGATTCAAATGATATGTGGGAGGATCAGGAAGAAGACGAGGATGAAGATGAAGGCTTAGCAGGACAGTTCTTGTCAGATATTCTTTCCACAAACAAGTATGGTGAGTAACAGCTTGAAAGTCCTTCCTCAAAGCAATAATCAAGTACGTGACATCCTAGTGAAAGTGTCCTTCCCTTGCCAGCAGCAAAACAAAGGGTGCAGGCATGGGGAAGGAATTCTGCTCTGGGATTGTGAATAAGGACTTTCTGGAGAAGCCATGGCTTTGAGAAACATGGTGATTAAATTGCTGCATTATAAATAACATCACCTGGGAGTCCACATACTTGCACAGGCTTCACACCTGAGAGGTTCCTGTATGGAATTTCTTCTAAAGAGAAAATTGCTGCTCAGGGTGTAGGTGTGACCTCAGTGTGACAGTGTCCTAGGGATGGGTGAGCTCGTTTGTGGAGAGACCTTGAGGAACAAGTGCTGCCTACAGAGATGAGCGGGTGCATCGTCTCTCAGGTTCATGCAGCCTCAGAAGGGAGGACTTTACAGGGAAACAGCGAAGGATGCTGCTCACACTAGCTCAGAACTGGCAGTGTCACCCTCACATGGGATTAAGCAGAAGATCCTGGTGCATGGAATTCCCAAACCTGCCTGTGAGTGTCCCGTGTGTGCTTGGCTCACCTGCGTGTTCCTCAAGCCTCCACTGACCCTGCTTCTGGGCTTCAGTGGTTTCTATCACATGACCTAAAGGAGTGAATATTCTGGATACAATTTTCTTTTTTCCCAGCAGTGCTGAAACGATTTACTTTTGGATCCTTGGGTTTCAGTAGCTTGATAGAAAATTTCCTGAGATAGCCTGCTCTTTTTGATGTTTAAACCTGCTGATTTGCCTCTGACAGATGAAGATTACTATGAAGATGATGAAGAGGATGATCCAGATGCATTAAAGGATCCTCTTTACCAAATAGATCTCCAGGTGATGCTCTAGAATGAGGGGTTTTATCAGATTCCAATCATTCTCTATACACTTTAATTTTTTAAGTGTTGTACTTTAACAAATACGTAAGCACTGGAAAAACCAGTTATTGTCATCCAGAAGGCACTCTGTTAATTGAAATTAATTTGGAAAGGACCAAGCGTCCCAAGAATTTCTGGAGCTATTTTCCCTTATCATTAATATCTATTACGTGGAAATATGAATGAACAAAACTCTTTGAACAGAGAGAGATGAGACTTTTCTACCTGTGAGCTTCACTGCTACTAGTAGAAGTCAGGAGTAGGTTGGAGAGTGAACATGACAGAATTTCATATTCCACTTGGAGATGCTTCCACCCAGTCAGCCCCTGTGTTACCCTTTGCTCCTGCTTCTCCTACCACCTGCAGCTGTTGATGGGCCCTTCCCTCTGCTTCCATCCTTTTTCCTCTGCTCCAGCCCTTCCCTCTGGTTCCACTCCTCCTCCTGCACTGCTCCTTTCTGTTCCCTTCAGTCCCGGGGTGTTACTTGGTGCATGTTGGGATGTGTGTCCTGACACGTGGAAGCAGCAGGATTTCCCAGGAGGGTGGTGCTGACAGGGTGTTTCTGTCCCTCCCAGGCCTATCTCACCGACTTCCTGTGCCAGTTTGCACAGCAGCCCTGCTATGCCATGTTCTCTGACCACCTCAACGACAACGAGAAGCGAGTGCTGCAGGCCATCGGGATATAGACCACTCCAGAGACCACACCTGCCAGATCTGAACAATAGGTTCTTTTTGGCTAATTCCACGTTTTATGATAGGACATAAAACATTTTCCAGTGTCTGCCTGCCTTGTTCCAGGTTGACAATGGCCTCGTTGTTTTGAGCCTCATCTTGACGCACATCTAAGGTTGCTAAGGAAAGGAATCCTGAGAAAGGATCATTGCACATTGGTCTCACCACAGGAGCACTTTCATTTTCCACAGTAACTTTCCAAGAAGTTCTTAAAGATAAAAATAATGTGTCCTTAATATTTTTAAAAGGAAACTGTCTCTACCTGTGAAGAGGCACTTTTAGTTTCCCACAGCACAGTTCAATAGGGAAAGGAACCAGGTCACTTACGGATTGCTTGAGAAGTGGGAAGGTTGTTCCTCTTGGCTGTTGTTCCTCCTCACGTAACACAGGGTAAATCCCTTGATCCTACAACGTGACTTCTTCTATAGAACCACAGACTCTTTTCAGAGCCGCGTGGATGGGATGGAGCCTGTTCACAGGAGTTTGGAGGGGAAGCCGAGACAATGAACCTGAGTGCGTATCTTCTTTCCTGGTGTGGATGGGGCTCTGTCGCTCACATCTCCCATGGGAGCAGTTCTTCACTAACACTTGTGTGTGCACATGCTCAGAGGAAGCCATCACTTAAATTTCTATTCCTGTGGCATGTGGCTATGAAAGACTGGTTTTCTGGAACACAAGGAGCCACAGTTTTTAGGGGAAAAAACAAACTGATTGTATTTAACAAATTTACTCCATGACAGCCACTCTGAACTACTTTGCTTTTTTCACACTCCTGTGTGTATTTTTATAGAGTGGTAAAATAACATTTGCAAATTGATTTCACCATGAGAACAGTGTGATGTATCTCACAACACCTCTCTGCCTTTGGTTCCCTTTCGGGGAAAATGAAATAAAACTATTAAAATGTACATTGGTATCCTTCTTATAAAACAGATTTAAAAGGAACTTGTGCTTGTTTCCTGAAGTCACTTTTTAAAGACATATTTCTCCTTAGGACACGTCCTCTATGTGCTGCCAGAGAATATTGGGGTGTTTCATGGGAGTCACCTGGACAGAAAGGGAGTCCTGTGCTGTATGTATCTGCTGCTTAAAACGGGCTGAGCCATTACAGTTGCCTTTTAAGAAAGGTACTTGCTGTTCCTTTGTGGAATCATTTGCTTCAACATTGTATCAAAACCTCCATAATGTGGAGTCCTTCTGTCTCTCACTGGTCTCACCTTGTGCCTGACAGTGAGCAGAGCCAGGGGGGGAACCCCCCATCCCCTGCAGACTCCTCTGAGCCAATCTCAATTTTTTTGAGTGCCTAACTATATGAGAAGCAGAGTTTGAAGCCTGATTTTTATGTGTCTAATAAGGTACAAGCTCTTCCCGTGCCATTGAGTCTCAGTGTCTTTCTTCCCTGGACTCTGGTCAGTAAGAATATGTAACAAACAGGGTGCCCTGGCCCTCCTGTCATACAGTCCAGTAGGAGTTTTGTTCTGAGGCCTTTGCCTCTCAGCTTCCACTGAAAGGGCCAAGTTAAACCAAACAGTGCAGTTTTGAAAACCTACCAAGAAGCTGATGGCTGCAGTGGTGTGTCCACATGGCTGTTCCAGAAGGATCAGGAGTGTCCTCAGAGGAGTTGGTCCCAGCTCTATGAAGAAGCAGGACCAGCTTTTTTTGCCGTGTGCATCAGCAGCAAAGACACAAACCCAGCCATCCATACTTGGACAAAAGTGGAGGTCAAACATCTGGAAGCATCCAGGTGTGTTCAGGGTGTCAGGAGTACACAGCACACTGACGGCTGGTTAGCCTGGGCTCACAGAGGTGCTGCTGGGCGTTCGTGTGCACTCCAGCGGGAGCTGGAGCTGGAATCTTGTGCCTCAGGGGGTCTTTAGCCAGGTCAGAGGGTGGATTTAAACAAGTCCATGAAACATGAGGCTGACATTAGTACTGACACTGAACTAAATCTAAAGGTGTCTGTGTCATTGTAAGTTCCAAGAGTTGGATTAGTCAGTGCCGAGTTCCTGCTGCAGCTCATCCGTGTTTTGGGTAAAAACAGCTTTGATTTGCAGTTATCAGTGTTTTTTCAAGGAGTGTGAGAAGGGAAGGATGGGGTGGTAAGTGGCATTGTCTCTACGTGTAAAGATTCGCTTACCTGAGTTTCCCACAGCAAAGATGGACAGAAAAAAGGCGCCGTGTCCCTTACAGATTGCTTGAGAAGTGGGAAGGGTGTTCCTCTTGGCTCTGCACTCTCCCTCCTCCATCCTCTGCTCGGATGCAGCCTGAGCTGGCTGGGCATGGTGCTGCTGCATGGCAGCTGAGGCTTGGGACCAGCCCGAGGGGCAGGACTGGCACAGGGATGGTGTGGTTGTGCAGCAACTATTGCCAGCACCCTCACCGTGTGCAGGGTGGTCTTGGCAAGAAATATCGTGACTCAAGCAATCCCTAGGAAGAGGCTGGATAGGATCTGAGAGAGTGCACGAGCGAGATGGTTTGAGGGACCTCAGCAAAGCCCTGCTGGTGCTCATGACTTCGTTGCTTTTCTGCTTAACCACTGTCATCTTTCCTAATAAAATTCTGAAGGCTCGCTCTGTGACGTGTCTTTATACAAGGATTGTGTTTGCTGCAGGAATTGTGCCAAAAAACCTCTGACCAGTAACACAGTGGTTGCTCAGGATGGAAACTGCTGGGCTGTGAAGCAGCGTCTGAGCTCTGGTTTTGAGGTGCAGCACCACTTGTGTTGTCTGCTGTTGCAAAGAAACTGAACTAATACCAAAGAGGTGACTGACGCCCTTTAAGGAAACATAAACTAAGGGAAAGCAAAGGATGGGCTGTGGGCGACTGCATAGCCGAGGGCACATGCCACTGCTGCCTTGGTGCCTGGCACGCAAATCCCGCTCAGGGCTCCTCTGTGGGTATGAACTGGCCATCTTTGCTCCCTGTTTACTCCGGAGAGTAGCACGAAGCTCCGACCCCACGGACCGCGTTAAACCGGCGAACCGCCCAGCCCGGACCCTGGAATGAGACTTTATCCATATTCATCAGTATTGTTCTTTTTTGGGAGTGGAGTTTTTTGAATTAACAAATAAACTCTAGCAATGTAGCATCCCGCCTGGCTTGCCCGTCTTTGCCGGGGCAGTGCCGGTACCGGCCGGGCCCGGCGGGCTCGGCCCCCGCCCCGGCCTCGAAGGCGCCACGTGGAGCGCCACAGCGGCGGTCGGGCACCGCCCCCGCCCCGCGGTGCATGCCGGGGGCTGTAGTCCAGGGCGTGGCAGCTGCCCGGCCAGCGCGCCGGGCGCGATGCGCGCCGGGAGTTGTGGTCGGGCCGCCGGACCGCAGGCGCGCCGGAAGGCGGCCGCGCGGGGCGGGGCACGCCGGGAGCTGTAGTCCAGGGGGGCAGGGGTGGGCCATGGCGGCGGCCGCGGCCCCGGCGGGCGGCGCGGGGCGCTCGAAGGTGGCCCCGAGCGTGGACTTCGACCACAGCTGCTCGGATAGCGTCGAGTACCTCACCCTCAACTTCGGGCCCTTCGAGACCGTGCACCGCTGGCGCCGCCTCCCACCCTGCGACGAGTTCGTGGGGGCCCGGTGAGCTAGGGAGCGGACGGGATGTTTGGAGGGGGGCTCCCGGCGCCTCTGACCTGTCCGTGCCGCCCGCAGGCGCAGCAAACACACTGTGGTGGCTTATCGGGATGCGATCTACGTGTTCGGCGGGGACAACGGGTAAGGGGAGCAGGCAACGCCGGGGTTGAGGGGAGGTGGGTGTGAGGGGAGATGGGTGTGAGGGGAACGGGGTGTGAGGGGAACGGGGTGTGAGGGGAGGTGGGTGTGAGGGGAGATGGGTGTGAGGGGAGATGGGTGTGAGGGGAACGGGGTGTGAGGGGAGATGGGTGTGAGGAGAGATGGGTGTGAGGGGAGATGGGTGTGAGGGGAGGTGGGCGTGAGGGGAGATGGGCGTGAGGGGAGATGGGTGTGAGGGGAGGTGGGTGTGAGGGGAGGTGGGTGTGTGGGGAGATGGGTGTGAGGGGAACGGGGTGTGAGGGGAGATGGGTGTGAGGGGAGATGGGCGTGAGGGGAACGGGGTGTGAGGGGAGATGGGTGTGAGGGGAACGGGGTGTGAGGGGAGATGGGTGTGAGGGGAACGGGGTGTGAGGGGAGATGGGCGTGAGGGGAGATGGGCGTGAGGGGAGGTGGGTGTGAGGGGAGGTGGGTGTGTGGGGAGGTGGGCGTGAGGGGAGGTGGGTGTGAGGGGAACGGGGTTGAGGGTCTGTGGCCGCCCCTGTCCGACCCCCGGCCTGGCTCAGCTGCTTCTCCCGTCCCTCCCCGCAGGAAAACGATGCTGAACGATCTGCTGCGCTTCGACGTGAAGGACTGCTCGTGGTGCAGGTGGGCAGCGCGGCCCCTCGTCATCCCTGGTCGCTGGCAGGGCCGGGACACGCCGCGGCTTCCCTCAGCACCTCGGGCTGGGTGTACAAGTTTGTGGCACTACCCGAGAGGAAGTGTCGCCTCCGCCCAGCGCTGTCACCGCTGCTCCCTGCCAGCCTGCTGTGTGCTGGGCCATCGGGGTTATCAGTCCTGCCCGAGGGGAGGCCGGGCAGCACAGCGAGGGAGCACCAGGCTCACTTTTGTTCCTGCAGCTTGTGGGAGGGCAGAGGGACTGGGTGTGCTGCAGCTCTGGGGCCAGGGGAAGGTGCCAGGGCTCCTGACACCTTTCTTGGCTCCTTTGCTCTGTGGTAGGCAGCCTGTCTTATCTCACCTGTGTCTCACTTTCCAGCTGTGCCAAATAGATTTCAGCAGCAGCATGTTTGTAACCATTTATTTCTGTTCCATAAAATCTTAGTGCAATCAACTGTCCAAAACCAGGGAAACACTCAGGAACAAAAGAATTACTTCTAATAGTTGTTTCTTTTCTGAGTCTACACAGTAGCTCTGAGTGCCCAAAGCACAACCAGAGTGTTTGACTGCTGCTGTTGTAACCTGTGCAGGGCTTTCACGACAGGGACGCCGCCGGCACCACGGTACCACCACTCCGCCGTGGTCTACGGGAGCAGCATGTTCGTTTTTGGTAAGGCAGCAGCAGGTTGTACTAGAAGTGGTAGATGTGCTGCTGTGCTGGTTTGGAAAAAGAATGAGAGATCTTTAGGAGGTGTCAAAGATCTCATTCAGCAGCAAATCCAGTATTTTTCATGGCTGTGATTTCAACTTTAGTTTGGAAAGATGGCGCTGTTTTGTTTAAAGTAAAGACAACTTGAAGCTTGTTACCATAGTGATTCTTTAGGAGAAGGAGTGGAAGAGAAGTCTCCTTCTGTAGTGATCCGTTAGCCAAACATTTCATGCAGTCTAAAATTTCTCCTAATGCAGTGCCTGGGAGTGTGTGTGCTCCATTGCCTGGGAGGCTAATGGAATTCTTGTTGTCCAGGTGGTTATACCGGAGATATCTATTCCAATTCTAACCTGAAGAATAAAAACGACCTCTTTGAGTATAAGTTTGCAACCGGGCAGTGGACAGAGTGGAAGATTGAGGGAAGGTAAGAGCTGATATCATTGCCTCCTGCTTCGGGGGACTGAGGGTAGCTTGGCATCATTTCACATGGCACAGTCAGACCTAGTTACAGGGCTCATGTTAGGGCTGCAGCACGATTGCTGCTCTGCTTTCTCAATTAGCATTTTTTGGTTCTACAGCAATTTTTTTGGAAGGCATCCATTCCAGAATGCACCATAATGGAAATTTGTCCAAAATCCACTCTTCGTGTTTCAGGTCCATGACAGAAGGAATGGGAGCAAAGGGAGTTGGGTTTTTACCGAATTGTTTCAGTTTCAAGGATGGCTTGGAAATTGTTGATCCCTCATGAAGAAAAGGAGTCCTGAGATTCAGTGTTCCAAGGAAAATCAAAATCACTGACACATTGCTTCCTAAAGTTGACTCTGTGCACATTTCAGAATGCCATTTCTGACAGCGATTGTGATCCAACTCTTAGTGTTTTTTACAAGGGTCTGAACAGGATAAGGGGGAATGGCGTTATACTGGCACAGCAGGGTCAGATGGGATACTGGGAGGGAAGTCTTGGCTGTGAGGTTGGTGAGGTCCTGGCACAGGTTGCCTGGAGCAGCTGTGGCTGCCCCATGCATGGAAGTGTCCAAAGCCAGGTTAGATGGGACTTGGAGCAACCTGGGCTAGTGGAAGGTGTCCCTGCCCATGGCAGGGGGTGGGACTGGATGGGCTTTAAGGTCTCTTTCTACCCCAAACATTTCTGTGTTTACCACTCCCCAGTAAGGGTCGCGTGGTGTCTTTACCTGCAGTCCTATACACAGCTGAAGTTTCTGGAATGCTGGTTTCATTCGGGAGAGGGAAGGGAACATTTGTTATTGTGATTTGTGGAGAGGTTTGAGGAATGTCCCATCCATTCTTGTGTTACTGTTGCTCACCTCTGATGAGCACACTATATTTCAGAACAAAGACTGTATTAGTAATTTCTCTTTCTGTTTTTTTCTGGTAACTTGGGACATTTTGGAGAGTAAATCTTACTCAGTTTACTCACATTTTGCTTGTTTTTCTCCAGAGTTAGTGTTCATGCTTCACAATGACCTCAGATAAGCCAACAGATGCTTTGTGGCATCACAGGTTTGTTCAACCTGGCTGATTTAGTTGAAACAACAAAGATTGTGGAAGAGAAATCATAGGTTTGATCTTTCATTGTGGGCATTACATCTTGGGGACAACCCTGAATGATCCCAAATGAGTATCCTGAGCTCTGTCCTGGTCTTGTTTCTGTGTTTCTCCTGCTTAGTCTGTGGGAACATGTGTGGGTTGTTCATAGCCAGAGTTGATTGCCACCTTGCTCTACCAGTGGTGCTATGAATTTTCCCATTTTTTAACTACTTTATGCAAAATACTCTTAGAGTATTTGAGTCCTGGCAAGGAATTAGTTGGGATTTTTTTCTTTTTTTTTTCCTATCTGCATTAAGGTAGTTTGTCTCCACTGAAGGCAGCAGAGTGCAAAACTAATACACGCCTTCAGAGGCTCACTCAGTGTTTGGAGGGCACATGGCAGAAACAGTTTTGTGTATGGGACTTTCTTCTTCTCACATGTGCATTTTAGCTCTTAGATTCTTCTGCAGCCCCTCTGCAGCTGCAGAGGAAAGCCTGTTGTCTGCATGTTCTTCCTTGCAGGTTGCCAGTGGCCAGGTCGGCTCATGGTGCAACAGTGTACAGTGACAAGCTGTGGATCTTTGCTGGATACGATGGCAACGCACGGTATGGGGCACTGTCACCCTCTCCTTGACTGCTTTTGTGAAATCCCAGCCCCTCAGTTTCCACCATTGTAGAGACATTGCCATGTTCCAAGAGATTTAAACACCGACTAGAGCTTTGCAAACCCAGTCTGTTGTTGAGCATTGCACTTTTGCAGTTCACTGGTTCATGTTCAAATAAGCGTGTGCTTAAAGCCTAAAGATCCGGTTACTCAGCGTGGCTGTGGATGTGTAATTTGACAGTGTGCTTGGTTGTAAGGCTGCAAAATGATCTTTGGAATTTGGCAAATGTACATTTCTTGAAAGATCCCCAGCACAGGCTGGCTTGATGTTGCTGAATACTTAAGAGAGCAAAGCCTAGATTTGCTTTGAAATCGTCTGAGAGAACTAAGAGCAACGTGTCAGTTTTTTCTCAGAAATCTCAGGAAACATGTAATATTTAGGTTGAAGGGAGGTGGGATTTTGTATGGGGAAAGGCTGTAAAGGAGTGATGCTGAGATGTTAGAGAGAGTGCTTTGTTTTACAGTAGTTCCTTGCATTTGCTCTTGGTCTGTCAGGGAACAGTCAATTCTGGACATGTCATTTTTTCTTCTGTCGTGATGAACTTAAGGAGTAATTTATGATGATGTACAGTATTTGCATCATGAGAGCACACAGAGATTGTCACACATGAGAAGCTGGGTTGCCTCCTCTTTTGAGAAGAATATTCAGAAACATATCCAGCTCCACAAAGACTCCAGGAGAACTGCTGACAGTCAGGAATACAGATGGGATGTCTTTGTTATTTCTGGAGGAGAAATTGGTATAAGATGCATGACTCTGTGGGATTGCTCAGTGCCAGCTTAGGGAGTCCCCCAGGGCCTTGGGTAGCTGTAAGGAAGGAGTGGGTGAGAGGAGCTGTCTAATTTATGTTAAGTATGTCAAATCACTTTAAAAAATGTCTTTTTGTGGAACTTGAGCCTCCAGGCAGATTTGAACAAAGGAAACATCTGTAGTTACTGTGAGTAACTTGTTCTGGGAACAGCACAGTCAGAGATGTTTCAGTTTACCTGCTTCGTCCTCCTTTCTGTTTTTAAGGAAGGATTCAGCCGTGTAAATAATTGTTGTGGTCAGTCTCAGTAGTTAACAGGGATGAGCAGAAGGAGCAGGGTAAAAAGGGGTATTTTGTAAAAATCCTGAAGATTAAATAGCTCAAATCCTTAAGCTCCAGACTGAGTTCTGTATGTAGCTGTTAACTGCAGTGTACTTGTAACTAGAAAGATGCTGAAGCAAGCTGGAATGGGGCTGTAAAATTTAGGTATAGGACAAAGGGATTCTAATAATTGTTTTTCTGTCAGTGGAAGTAGGAGATTCTTCCTGTGCAGAAGGAGTGTTAATGAAATAGGATTTCTGCCTTTTCAAAACTGTTACAAAAAATGAATTGTTTCAAATCAAGCATTTTTTGTGTTATGGCACAGATTAAATGACATGTGGACAATAGGCCTGCAGGACAGAGAGCTGACCTGCTGGGAAGAGGTAAGAAGCTATAATTTCAACTAACGCATAGAATTCTCTTTTTTGGTTTTAATGCAGAAGTATTTAAAATTTCCCATGCTAGACTTCACTGCTCCTTCTGCAGAATGTGTTTTTGATCCACAGTGAAAAGAAACAATTCAAATTTGATTTGGTTTGGGTGTTTGGAAAACAAAGTGTGTATGAAAGGGTGATTTTTTTGTTTGTGAATCTCTGAAGTGGACTTGGATTTCCCATGGGGGATTTGCTGTGCCCGCTGTGGAAGGGACTGCATTCCCATTCTGACTGCAGCATTCCCACTCAGACCACTGACACAGACTGGGAACTTGCCTGGCCAGCTGACCAAAGTCTTGATCCTTGCGGTACTGGGAGCTTTAAAAATGTGGCCTCCCGGCCTTTTTATCCAGGGACAATCAGACATGTAAGCCCAGCAGGAGTTGATCTCCTGTCACCAGCTTTACAGGGCCTATGCCCTGTGCTCTCTCTGGCTGCACCTGCATCCTGTGGCCCTGCAGCGTCCTCAGCACTGCAGCAATACATTTCTGATTCTGAGCTTAATTACCTTTCAGATTGAACAAAGTGGTGAAATTCCTCCTTCCTGCTGTAATTTTCCCGTGGCAGTTTGCAAAGACAAGATGTTTGTTTTCTCTGGCCAGAGTGGAGCAAAGATTACCAATAATCTCTTCCAGTTTGAATTCAAGGAAAAGATGTAAGTGTAGACAGTTAAGTCGTGCAAAATCCACATAAATCCTTGACTGCCTGAGTTGTGAAATGTAATACTTAAGGGCGCTGAGGGAGAACACCATGTCTCCTGTTGACAAAGGATAGAGTCAGAAAACTTAAAAGAATTGTAAAAATCCACCGTGTTTCCCGTTTCCTGTCGCAGCTGGACACGGATCCCCACGGAGCACCTGCTGCGGGGCTCGCCGCCCCCTCCCCAGCGGCGATACGGGCACACGATGGTGGCCTTCGACCGGCACCTCTACGTGTTCGGCGGGGCTGCGGACAACACGCTGCCCAACGAGCTCCACTGCTACGACGTGGACTCCCAGACCTGGGAGGTCATCCTGCCCAGCCCAGACAGTGAGGTAAAACCTGCCGCTTGTGTTTTCTTCCTTTATGCTCCTTCTTTTTTGACTCATTTTTGCCATTGACACTTTTTGACAAGAGCATTGGCTTTTAGCTAAATAGTAACAACTCCTTCCCACTGATGATTAATCAGCTCAAATATTGTGGGTAGCAGTCCTTAAAAATTAGTCAGTGTTGACACATCTGAAACTTCACTTAACACATTTTAAAGAAATGCCATGAAACATTTTGATATGCATTTCAATAATTTGTTCAGTCAAAAGCTGAACAATTAATTCAGTGTGTACCACCAGTTCTTTGGTTGGCTGTGTGATCGATCCTTTTGAAGCAGAATTCAAAATTAGACAAGGTTTGATTTGTCACTGTAATGCTCATGTGCATAAAATCTTATAAATTCTGATTTTACGTTGAGGTGTGGCTGGCAAATAGTAATATGGAGGCTCAGAAAGGGCTGTTTAAATATAGTTTCATTAATAAGAGATACAAATTTAAAAATGTCTGTTTTTACATGGACATCAAAAGGCTGTAGACCACCAGGTGCCAAGGAAACACTCTAAATGTGTAGCAATTGCTGCTAGTAAAGTCCAGGGTAAAGAAGCAGAAAGGGTCTTTGCATGGTATCCACAGATGTTTAATTCAGCCGCGCGGCGAGATGTTCAGAGTCCCCAGGCACACATAGATGGAGGGTCCAGCTTTCTCTCCCTCCAAGGGGTCGGAGGACCCTGGTCTCGGGCAGTACAAAGATAAGGGCCAGTCAGGGAATAGGGAGGGAGTGGCTCAGGGACACAGGAACCGACACAGGAACAGGGGAAGGAGCCAGTGGGGTTTTTGAGGGAAGCTTCTTGTGTTTCCCCAGCCCAGGGGATGGCCCCCAGAGTCTCCACACAAATGAGGCAATATTTAAAAAGAAAAGAAAGATGAGCATATCAATCGTTTCTTTTGCTACTTGCTACTCATGCAAGGCAGTAATTGTGTGATAAAATGTCTGTTTTTTTTCTCATAGCACACTCACAGATCCTGTCTGGGATCAGCTTCTATTCCAGGTGGAAGTGCCAAGGGCTCACCTGGTTTCAGTACATATTTCAGGTCATGGAAGTGAGGATCGTTTCATCCCAGAATGCACAAGCAGTTGTTCCCTTAAGCCCACACCAGTGTGTGTAATTCCTTTGGAGCAGCAGCATTCATTGTGTTTATTAACGTGAATAGATTTTGCCCTAAACCATGTTAAGGTACTGCAGCTGATGTCACAGTGGGTCTAGGGTGTGAGCTTCTCTGCAGGAGGAGATGCTCTGTGTGTATGTGCTGTGCACACAATTGCACAGCCTGAGATTACACCTCAGACAGCTGAGTGTTGCAAGAATTGGGATCAGGTGCAGAGTTACTGATTTAGCCTGCACAGATGTGACAGGGCTCGCCCCCCAGAGCTGTGTGGGGTGTTTGGTGTGTTTATGTGTTTGCAGACACAGCATTGGATGAGCTGGAGAATCCCCCACACACACTGCTCGCAATTAATCATGCACATGGGCCTGGTTGGGAGCTGTTATTTGACCACAGTATCTCACAGCAGCCTATTTAATGCTTTACAAAGCTGATTTATTGTCACATGAAATTAATAAAGCTGCTTCTTCAACTTTTTAAGGCCACAGTTGCCTTCAGGACTGTAGATCCTGTTCTGTTCCTGCCACTGTTACTGTTTGACGTGTGAGGCTTCAGCAGGCTTTGGTTCTTTGGGACACAGTTGCTTATTGCTTCCAGGAGCAGAACTGCTCCTGGCAGTGTTGTAAACCAGCATATTCCCTGAGATATCCCCTGCTAATTTTCATTTCAGATTTCAAAGCTCTTTTCTTCGTAGGTCTGTAATCCCAGGTTAGTTGCTCGTGTTGTATTTGGCAGTTTTTTCCTCTGGTACAGCATCTAGAAAGTGATTTGGTAGAAATGGGAGGTGAAACTGGTGCTGTTGAAACACGTGATAGTAAATTTTCCCAAAAGACTGATTAACTGCAGACTTTTGGTGTTTCAAGTATGTTTTAAATTATTTTGTGTCTTCTGGAGTCATAACTAGGTAATTTCTCAGAATCATTTTCCTAAAGTTTCCATGAGCTTTTGGCAAAGACTTCTAAAGGTAGCAATGAATCTGGACACTCTGAACTTGGATGTTCCTTTTTTATCCATCTCTGTGAACAAAATTACTCATGTTAATTTGAAACAAAATAGAAGTTGATGAGTGCAGTGCTGTCTCAGCACTTGAGGGTTTCTGCTGTGTGTGAAGTGATAGCGACCTTTGTTATTGTGCAGCAGAGTGACCTACCTTGACTTTAAGAGTTGGGTTTTTTCCTTTCTAATGGATGGATAGGAGAGTTTACCTTCTGCTTGCTCTGTATTATGATCTTAGAAATGCTGCATTATAACTTTGCTTGACTGCACTATGGCAAGGTTATTTTCTTACTTATGGCCATGTGATGCATATCCTTAATTCTTTCTTCTTTTGGATGTTTAGCATGGAATGGGTAAAGCCTCTGGAGTCCAAAATAAGGTTTGGTGTTGATTAAGCTATTAATTCAGTGGTGATTTTTACAGTGCTTTGCAAAAGAGGTTACAGAAGAGATTGCTTATGCTGAAAGAGAGTCATTACTGCCATTCCAGTCTTGTTCTCTGAACTTAGGCCGCCCTGCGGAGCTTCTGGAGATGATCAGAGAGTGATTTAGACTTTTCAGACCTATTCGTGCCAGTAGCAGGGATAGGTGTCAGGTGGAAATTGTATGTCCTCTGCTACCCTGTTATGACCAGCACAGAAGGTGACAAGTCACACAAGGCTGAAGAATCTCGAGGTTGTTACCTGGAAAAGGTGGCACAGTTTGGGCATTAATTACAGCAAAGTGGAGTGAGTACTAGCAAGATCCTAGAGGCACTTCTTGAGCACAGACAGCAATCGTGTGTCAGGTGCTGCAGGTGCCCTGAGACAGTCTGGCATTTTCTGCATTTTGATTAAACAAAATGCCAGACTGTACTGTTCTACTTGTTCTAGTCAGGTAGAACAAACCTGGAAATAGATCTGGCAATGTTATTGTTGTAGTTCTCTGCCCAGGGCACTCAGAATTCTTGGTAGTGCCTCACTGTGGGATGGAGGATGGGAAATGGCTTATTGAGTAGAAAAGGGCAAACTGCGATAGAACAGGTCAGTACTTCAAAAATAAACCAGGATCTGCCATTTTATGCTTTAGGATGTCTCCAGAATGAATAACAAGACATCCTTGCTGAGCTACACAATTGCAGTCTGTAGCTCCTCAAACCTATATATAATACATGTACATGTTTATTGTACAGAGCACACAGCGCTATTCCCCATCTTTGCTGTGAGATGATCTTCACAGGTGTGCGTTCTCCTTTTCTAAGGCAGCCACAGGAATATCTTGTCTGAGTCCTTGCCTGCCTGCATAACACTGCCAAAGCTTCCTGGCGTGCTGGATTTTCTTTATACAGGCTACTGAAGAATTTCAAAAATAAGAAATAGATTTTTTTGTTTGCCTCGAGTTTTTCTAGTGAACTCAAATTACCCTTTACTTTCTGAAGAAGGTTGGAGCAGCATAAGAAATCAGCAGGCAGTAAGAGGGAAATGGCCCATGTTGCACAGACACGTGTGCACGTGGCAGTCGTGGCTTGTGCTGCAGAGAGGAGTGTTCTGCAGGGAATGCTCTGGGTCTGGCAGGGAGCACAGCCAGGTGTGGACACAGACCCACAGAATCCAAGGTGATGTTTGGAGCAGCTACTGCCTCAGAGAGGCAGGGTATAATGTCAGGAAAAAGAAAATTCTCCCTCCTCACAGTTCCATCATCTCCCTGTGGCTGCAGGGACTGGAGAGTTATCCATCTCTCCTGAAGTTAGGAGGGAAAACTCTAGAACTTGTTCTGGGAGACATTTCGGTCTCACAATTAGAGCTTTCAAAGCCAAGAGCAATAAAAATCTCCAATTTTCAAAGCTCTTAATTTTTCTTTTAATAAGCCAAAAGGGAGGTTAATGTGCTGGTAACCTTCTTGGGCTTACTTGGAGGCTCAGTTTTGGAGGTTTTTCAGACAGATTACGGTGACATGGTTTGTGGGCAGCTGAGGAAGATTAAAAGGACTTAGTCATCCTCCTGGGGATGAGTCTGCCCCAGTCTCCTTGTGCAGAGATTAGTTACACCCCTTGAGGTATCTTCAGGCACAAGAAAGACGTTACTGTGTGCACAATGCCCCAAATTCCTGCAGTGAGCCCCCTAACAAGATCTGCCTCACACATGGGCAGGGTAGGTATCATGTTCTGGGAGAGATAAAACTGAGCATTTCACAATCCACAGGGAAGAATGACACTTTTGATGTTTATAAATTATGTGCAGTGTTCAGGCTTGCATCCTTTCTAAAAAACATTTTTTAAAAATGTAGGAGCTTCATACCAGTGCCCTTTGCAGGTCGGTGCTCAGTGAACTGGAGAGAGACATCTTGAAAATGTTTGTATTCATAAGAATCTGCACAGCAGAGTACCTGTAGCTAACACTATTGTACAGCTCCACTTCTGTTTGTCAATTCTATGTTCGTATCCTTTCTAAGGAATGTTCATTATTACATCCTTTTACAGTATTTTCCCAGAGAAAGCAAAATGCAAATTATGTGGATGATAGGCAGAAGGAATATTTCTGTAACTCACTCACTGGTAAGGAATTGGAGCGACACAGATTTAACATGACCCACATTAAGGCGGTACAAAGTTGAGTAACGAAAGGACTTGAAATACGCTTTTTGATTGAGGAGCAGTTACTCTGGATAAACTTATGCCACCAACTTTGGAAGACAACAGAAAGTCACACCTTTCCTCCAATATTTACTAATTGTCCAGAGTTTTGCCAATTACTGATTACAATAGCAGTCGACTCAGGGATTTTGATTTCATCTTAAGGTGGGTGCAAGCAGTCCATGTTTCACTTTGGCTGTAGGATACATTTATGACCAGAGTGTGTGGTCTGGGCTTCATGGTTTCCCTTACAGCATCCCTGGAAACAATGACTTAAATTCCCAGTTCTTGTGGGGAGCTGAGAGAGCTCCTGGTGGTAAGTAACATAAATACATGATCTTTGTGTTTATTAGATAGATCTTCCAGTGTAATATCTCCCCACGTCGTGTTTGCAGACCAGGGAGATTGTTCAGAGAAGAATGATTGAAGATGGGAAGCCCAGTGACCGACTGTGAAGTGAAGTCTCTTTTAGGTGTAGGAAATGAAATCTTTCCTAGCTTGCCTGGCGAACAGAGGGTTTTTAATCTATCAGTGAAAGATGAAACAAGATCCAGCCACTTCAAGTTGAAACTAGAAATATCTAGACTGAAAAAGACAGGAAAACAAATGTTTACAAATAGTGAAGAATGAGAGCAATTATTTACTGGAACATTTTATCTGGGTTTTTGGGGGGTTTTTTTGTTATTTTTGTTTTGTTGTTTGTTTGTTTGTTTGTTGTTTTTTTTTTTTTGTTTTTTTTTTTTTTTTTTTTTTGTCAAGTCTTTATTACACTTAAACCAGGATTTGATATTTTCTAAAAAGAAAGTTTTCCTCAAAGCAAGTCTAAATTTCAGTACCTCTTCACAGAAGTTTAGTAGGTTGATGTATTCAGGAAGTCAGATTAAGATCCCAAAAGTACTACTATGGTTATTGGATTTTTGAATGCACACCACATGCCGAAGAGAAGCAAATGCTTGGCCACTGGATTTCTCTCAGCTGTTGTCAGATTTCAATATATGATCTTTTGTGACGTGTTCATTGGATTTGGCTGGAGTTTGGCTTCTTCTTCAAATTGCCTCATCCTCTTTGATGAATTATGCATTAACATTGCTCTTTAAATTTGCAATTGATATATACTAAAGCAATTTTAAAGGAAATAACATTTACTATTATTACAGCTGTAAATAAATTACAGACAGCCTCATACCCTGACCTTTGCGGTTATGCCGCCACGTGTTTGGATGTCGTTGTTAATAGATTGACTTTCCTGTTTCTTTTCTGTGTTCCCCAGTAAATGCCAAATAGAAAAATCTCATCCTCAGTGTAGAGTACAATTGCAAAGGATGTCTCTGTTGCATCCCCTGTCACTTACCGCAACCAGAGCTGATATTGCAACAAGCTTCTGCTATTATGACTTTTCTTCTGTGTGTGGTGATTTAACCCAGAACCCCCCCTGTGCTGGGCTGATCCCCCAGCGTGGGCAGCAGGGCAGGGGGATTCTGCCCCTGTGCTCAGGTGAGACCCCACCTGCAGAGCTGCCTCCAGCCCTGGGGCTCCAGCACAGGAAGGAGCTGGAGCTGCTGGAGCGAGCCCAGAGGAGGCACCAGAGCTGCTCTGAGGGCTGGAGCCCCTCTGCTCTGGAGCCGGGCTGGGAGAGCTGGGGGTGTTCACCTGGAGAAGAGAAGGCTCTGGGGAGAACTTAGAACACCTTCCAGTGCCTAAAGGGGCTCCAAGAGAGCTGGAGAAGGACTTTACACAAAGGCCTTTGGATAAAGGAGGGAATGGCTTACCATTGCCAGAGGGCAGAGTTAGATGGGATATTGGGAAGGAATTCTTGCCTGTGAGGGTGGTAAAACACTGGCACAGGGTGCCCAGAGCAGCTGTGGCTGCCCCTGGATCCCTGGAAGTGTCCAAGGCCGGGTTGGATGGGGCTTGGAGCAACCTGGGACAGTGAATGGTGTCCCTGCCATGCAAGGATTGGAACAAGATGAGCTTTAAGGTCCCTTCCCACCCAAACCATCCTGTGATTCTGTGCTTTATCCTAAGTTGTAGGTTTCTACGTCATGTTTTTCAACTTTCTATCTTCTGCTTCAATCCATGACAGTTCCTTTCTGTATTAATGGCTCCATATGAGGAAGTGGTGCTTACAGAGGTGATCCTCTGCCTTTCATCGTTGTTAAGCTGCAATAGATACATTTATGTTGACAATGTAGTTATGGCTTTCTGACATTAGTGTGGTGTTGAAGGTTTCATGAGATGTCTTGAGAAGTCTACCAGTAGAAATCTCTAAGAACAGGCTGGATTTTTCTCTCAGGAACAAAATAAGTATTGTTGACCCTGTGTGGGGCAAAGGAATGGAAATGGCCTTTGAAGAGGTTCATTCTGTGTGTCTGTGATAGAGCTTTTATTCCCTGTTTTCTTGTCTGTACCATCAGAGGGGAATAGTAAAAGCTAAATTTTCATCTTGGATGTAAAATTTCCCATTGTAACAAGAGCACAGCTGAACTCCCAGCCCTGCAAATATGTTAAAGAACAGGAGGAAGTCTTAGAATCACAAAAGCAGGTGGGTTGGAAGGACTTCCAAGGTTTTGAATCCAAGCACATGCTCAGAGCAGGTCTGGTTGAGGCAGGCTGCTCAGGGCATTGTCCATTCCATTCCATTCCATTCCAGTGTATCTCCAGGGTTAGACACCCAGCAGCTTCTCCTGGCTTCCATCTTGTGTTTGTCCACTATCATGATCAAAGACATTTCCCTCTCGCATTAAGAAAGAACTTCCTGTGCTGACTTTACTGGCTCTTTTCTTCCCACTGGGCAACTCTGTGAAGAGCAGCTCTGACTTCCCTGCAGGAAGGTGCCTCCCTTGCCTTCTCTCCTCTCATGCATCTTGTGCTCCAGCCCTTGATCACAACCTTGATGTTTATGTTCCTCCACTGAACTTACGTAGGTCAATGCCTTTCTGTACTGGGGATCCCAGAGTGCTTCAGCTGGGAACTTAAAAATAGTGAGTAGAGGAGGACAAGTCCCATCCCTGAGCCCACTGGAGCAGCTGAGGGGCTGCTGGCCATGCTGCCAGAGGATGGTGCTGAACCCTCTGCAGCTCCCTGTCCACCGCATCTGTGTTCTGCAGAGCTGTGTTCTGGACAGCCAGTCCCCAGCCTGTATCATTGCAAGGAATGACTGTCCTGGGGACGGGACTTGGCAGAACTTCCTGAGGCGCCCATCGGCCCATTTTCCAGCCTGGCTAAGTCCTTTGATATATCAGCCTCCAGCATTTCAGCTGCTCCAGACAATTTGCTATCAAGCATAGACTTGCTGAAAATGCAGTGCCTTCCTATAACCCATGAAGTGTTTTGAAGGGGATGATCAGGTTAGTCAGGAAAAATTTCCCCTTGGTAAATCCTTGCTGACTGGTGCCAGTCACCTCTTTCATGTGGTAGAAGTAGCTTCCAGGAAGATTTTCTCTATAACTTTCTTGGGACAGCAGTGCAGTTGCCTGGCTCTTGGTTAACTGTGTTCCCAAAGTTCATACCAGGCCAGGTTTTTAAAATTAATAGGTACTTTTTGGGTTATAAACAGCACTTTGATTACTCTTGGATACCTGCAGTGATAAACTGGAGGACTCCATTGCCATAATCTGAAAGGAATGACAGCCCAAGGAAAGGCCCAATAAAGGAGCAACAGCCTATGGAAAGGCTCAGTAAAATCCTTCAGCATTTGCCTGCTTCCCTTCATTTGTAGAGCTGCATATCTTGAAGTTCACTCTAGCATGTGTCTGTTCCAATTTTGTCTGAAAGCAGAGATTGTCTGCACCCAGCATGGGAAAACATTTTAAATCCTTAAACCTTCTTGAACCTAAAGACTATCCAAAGCTCTGTCTGTCCATCTGTTTGAGTTTGATGCTGTTGCCTGGTGTAACAGCATGGAAACATCTCAGGTATCAACAGCTCCCAACCTCCCAGTAGTGACAGCTCATTTGGACCTTTTGTAGTTTATTGTTTTCTTCCAGTCTCAGAGAAAAACAGATACTTTTTTTACCTCTTAGTGTATGTTGGTTCACCAGGTTGGTTTGTTGATGGCTTTAGGTCTTAATTCATTTTAGCTTTGAGCTTATAATGATACTGAAGGATAGAGAGGCTCATTGATGTTCCTAGGTTGTGAAAGAAATCTGAGCACATCATTACTGGCTTTTGAGTTCAGTGCAACAATTTCCTTCCATAATACCTGCTCATTCTTGGCTGAGTGTGAGGAAAACTAACATTTACACCATTATAAATCTATTCTGTAAGTGTAAGAAAGCTTCTGAGGAGCTGAGAGTATGAAAGGAGAACCTTGAAACAACTGCAGAGGATTTTATTTTAGCAATGTCCTAGTATTGCCCATAATGTTAAAATTTCTATCACCAAAAGCACTGAAACATTAAAATGTTCTGAGAAAGGAGTCATAGAGAGAAGATAAGCACTGCAACAGCACCAGTAGTCACAGCCTGCAATAATAGCATAGTTAATGCATTCTTCACAGCCAAGAGAGTGAATCTCACTACAAGGAGGTTGAATTTTTGTCCCTGACCCAGTTCTGCCGGCCATCCAGAAGAGCTGGGCAAGCCATGGCTCTGTGTGTGCTGCCGGCCTGCCAGCTGAGAAAGGGCTTTACTTCATCATCTTCAGTGTGTCAGTCAGCTTTGACATAAAACACAGGTTGTCACTTTGGGGTGATCCATCTGGCCTGTTTTTTCATTAAGACAAAGTGTGAGAAGGCTGTCTCAGACTTGGGAATAGCTGGTGGATATTCCTTCTTCACCATCTTAGCTTGTGATCTGCATTTTGCCTGCTTGCAGTGAGTAAACCCCTCAGCTTCTCATCCTCATCCCTGGGAGTGTCCATGGCCAGGCTGGACGGGGCTTGGAGCAACCTGGGCTAGTGGAAAGTGTCTCTGTCCATGGCAGAAGGTGGAACAAGGTGAGCTTTAAGGTCCCTCCCAACCCGAACCAGTCTCAGATTCTGTGATTTGGGAAGAGCCGTTGGGAGGAAGAGGGCAGGCAAAAAGCAGCTAGTACAAAAGATTTCATTGCTGTGTGTCTCTGTCATTGCACAAACCTTGAGAAAACCACACAGCTAAAATGTTAATGGTTCAGTCACAGTGATGGGCTCCATACAAGACCACAGACCTTTCTCTGGACTGACCCTGAATGTTCTGGATACACACGGACAATCTTCTGGAGCTTCAGCTGCAGGGGACTGCTGCTCAGTGTCCAGTCTCTCAGGCTTCCCATCTATACTTTTACACACATTTTTTTTAAAAACCTTGTAACCAGGTGTCCTACCCAGCAGTGGCTTGAGAGGGTATCTGCCCCAGAGGAAGCTCACACTGTGCCCTCGAGAGAATGGGGTTTAAAAAAATCTTGGGATGTATTTGGTTTAGATTTCAGCATAGCAACAGTTAAACAAGGACCTACAGCAGACTCAGAGGTAAATAAAGAAGTATTTGAAAGTGAAAAAGACTTTAAAAATGGAAATTGAACTTATTATAGGAGAGAGAGAATTTCCACTTTCATATATGCCTTTTCTTCTCTGCTCCTCTTTATTCCCCCTTGCAATTTATCATGAGCTATTTAACTTAAGCTGTAATCCAAGAACCATTTAAGCATTGGCTCTGCATGTGCAAGTTCTAAAGTGCACAGAGCAGGCTACTATTGACCCCTGAGTGGAAATGATTCATTTTACTTCTTTCACTATTTAATTTTACTTTACATTGCTTCAACTTAATTTATTATGGACTTCAAGCTAAGCTGAATATATTCCTGGTGAGATCAAAATTTAAATCAATGAGTTTATGAAGGGGTTTGCACAGGTATTACTGAGTTTATTTTAAAGTGTATGTGCTCAGGCCCAGAGGTGATGCTCAGGGCTGTAATCTCACCTATTTGAATGATTGCTGGGTGCTCTGGCACAGGGAGAGGCAACTTTAATGCACAGCTTTGGGAGTCAAATTAGAAGCCTGAAGCACAGAACAAACTCCATTTGTGCTGTCTGGACAGGCTACAGTGTGAGTCTCAGCACAAAGAATGAGAGGAAGAAAAGACTTGTGAAATACTTTTATTTTGAAAATGATGGCTTGAGACATGCCAGCAGTGTGGAAGGGTGTACTGAAAGGGAAGCAAAGGTGACTGATGAGCTCTGCTTTTGAAAGCAAAGATTCCAGGGGGAATCTTGTAAAGATCCTCAGATGCAAATCTCATTAACCTTAAATAGAGAAACCACTCAAACAAATGAAACAGTGTGATGTAGCTCAGAGAGGGGTGCCAGCCCCCATCATTGGAGGTGTCAGGATTGACTCCAGAATTTCTTCTGTCAGGCACTGTTAATAAAGTAAGGAGATCACATTGATGGAGAGGTAAGTACAGGATCTAGAGCTGACAAATACATTCAGATGCACGGTGCCTCTTTGTCTGTGATTTTTAGCATTCCTGCATGTAACAGGAATGAGAAAGACAAATCCCTTTGGATTCACACAGGACCATCTGGAGTTGTGCCAGCAGATGAAATTAGAATCATAGAATTACAGAACCGTTAGGGTTGGAAAAGACCTTCAAGATCATCAAGTCCAGTCATCCTTCCAGCACTGCCACATTCACCTCTAATCCATATCCCCAAGTGCCATGCACCTTTTGAACACTTCAGGGATGGTAACTCTATCACTGCCCTGAGCAGCCTGTGCCAGTGCTTACAACCCCTTTAAGGAGAAAATGTTTCTTAATATCCAATCTAAACCTCCCCTGCTGCTCTGCGAGCCATTTCCTCTCATCCTTTCTGACCATCCTGGCTAGCAAAGTCGATGGTATTTTGTAGCTGTTTCTTATAAACTCTACCTGCAGTGAGTGTATTCAGCAGCTGGATTTGGCAGCCTGGGAGACCTCCCAGTGAAAAATTCAAGACAGGGCAGGTTCTGGGTATCTGGTATTGGTGGATGAGGAACGTGGGGGTCAGAATGTCTCAACAGCTGTTTGTGCTCCTGAGCTCTGTTAACCTTTCTTTCCTCCTGAATATTTTCTTGAGGACCCCAGCTTCCCTTCCTTGCACTGGAACAAAGCTCCTGTGGCCAAATCCTTGGTCCTGGGAGGGCTGAGCATTGTTCTCCATGCAGGTGGCACCAAAATGTCACCACTTGCAGCATTGTCATCTCCATGTGGGGGTTTGTGCTGCCCTGAATTCTGCTGTTCTGATTCAGTAAAACAAACACCCTGGAACTCTCGGCTGAACAATGTTTTGAGAACTGGACATGGCCTTTTCTGTTCCAGGCTGTCATTCCATGTTTTACATTTCTCTCTGTAAAAATGTGGTCTGTGTATTTAGAAAGTAAAGTTGTTTGATTACTTAAGTTATTAGTAACTGCAGAGCTCTGGTTCCTTGGCTAGTACCAACCGTTACAAAAGAAAAATCATCATTACAGCATTCCATAGAGATTGTTGGAGTTGAATATGATGTGACTGGCAAGTACATCTTACTTGGTTAAATATTCAGGTGGTTCATGTTTGCTTTCTGGCACCAGTTGTTTTAAAGCTGTAAGGCTTTTTGATTGAAAAAAAGAATTGGTTGTTAAATTCAGTGGCAGCTTTTAAAAACTAAATACTAGAGAATTTTGAGAATTATTTTAATTAAAAGCAAAACTAAAATATTATTTATTTTAAAAAGTGGAAAATTACCTGCATAAGTCTAAAGCAGGTGGGCTGCATTTGAGCTCTGCTAGAACAGTTCTTTTTGTTTGGTTTTGGTTGCAGTTAGTTGTGAGAAAGATGTTACAGTACAGCTAACCCCAGCCTGCCTAGCTGTGTGGGAATGGGTCTTGGCAAGGAAATTTCTTACTTTGGGATGAGCTTGGAACTCCAGTTGATGAAGGTGACAGATGTATTTTTAACCCATTATAATATGGTTGATCATTTCAATCAGTACATCTTATTTAGTTAATGAGATTACTGCTAAGAACAAGCAGAGGCCATAGAAAATAGATTATATTTGACAGTAATCTCATCCTCTTTCAGAGAGGTATGGAACTGGGTCCGAGCAGGAATGTACTAACAGATCAGTGTTATTCCATAACCCATCACAGTATTTATTAGAGCTAACTCTGAAGTTTCCTTGATAAAGTATCCATGAAACATGCTGGATACAGAAGGCATCTTGTTTATCTAGAGGGCTTGTTAAACTGGCACAGGCAAATGTGCCTTTTCAGGTGAGCAAGTCTGTGGTTTTGTACATCTGAGTAAAATACCCATGTCCCAGTTACTGACTGGGAGATTGTCTCCTTAAAAGCCGTAGTTTGAGGAGAACAAGTCATGGAAAGTGTGGTGAGTAACAGGCTAAATGAGGCTGTTGTGTGATAGTGTGGTGAGAGGGGTGAGTTGGTGGAATGGGAACTGCCAGTCAGCATGCTTTCCTGGAAAATCTGCCTCTCCAGATAAACATAATCTTGTTTCATGTTTGACTTTACTTGAGTGGTATCTATAAATATGTACAAGAAGCCAAGATTTTTTATACCAGAGGGCTTTATATTTTGTAGGCAAAGACTTAATGAGATTTACTGCCTGGAAGATGAAAAGCCTGATCAAACTAGAGGGAAAAAAAAGAGGTTTCTCTCACCACTTGAAGGCTTTCTGTGAGCGCTCAGTGAGATATGCTGATGTGTTCACACACCTTTGTGTGAACCTCAGAAGAGCCTCAGAAGAAATGAGTAAAAATGCTGTAGTCTGTCCTCTGCAGGAGGGTCATGGTGGCTTTGGCTCATAGTGGCTCTTCAAAAATCACCCGATGCTGCAGCTCTGAGGTGGGGTGTGCAGGGATGGTGTGATCCCTCAGCCCTATAAATAGCTGCAGTGTGGGGGGCTTTTCTTTCTGAGGAGCTGGCAGGATGGAGACCAGAGCTGTGGCCAGAGGCCAGAGGCCAGCTCTGCCAACAGCTCCAGCCTTGGGCTCCTGTTCAGCACTGGACGTTCCTGGGGCCTTCACCAGATGGTTCAGCCCTTCAAGCAGTGGGGGAGGTGGGCGCTCACGGGCCCGGGGCTCAGTCCTGCTGAGGTAGATATCATTCACCTTTCAAGTTCCTGACAGCATATGGAATAAGCTGACAGCATTTGGAATAAGCACAGTGATCACTTTTGCAGAATCTGCTTATTTCTAGAAGTATGTGTGGAGTTTATGTGGAAAATGACTTTGGCTTTAATTTTGTAAATGATGCATTTTGTAACTGCCTTGATATGTAGACCTGTGTAGGTACCACTGTGATTAGAAGGTGCAGTGAATGGGTGTTCTTAAATGTGACAGGACAATACGTTCTAGACACGCTGGGAAAGAATCCTGAGGTGCAGCAAATGTCACAGGATGCAAGTGTGTGAGTGTGTTTGAGTGTTTGTGTGAGTGTGTGTGAGTGTCTGAGTGTGTGTCTGAATGTGTGAGTGTGCTTGTGTGTGTGAGAGTGAGTGTGTGTTTGTGTGAGGGTGTGAGCGTGCATGTGAGTGTGTGTGAATGTGTATGTGTGAGTGTGTGCGCAAGTGTGTGTGAGTGTGTGTGGGTGTGTGACCCCGGGCTGCATTGGTTTGGTCAGAGCTCCATCCTCATAATGCCAAGGTTGCGTGTTCCATCCCCAGTCACATAACAGTTGGACTCGGCGATCCCTGTGTGTTCCTTCCAATTCAGATATTCTGTGATTTTCCCTGTTCACTGTTGATCTGTTAATAGCAGATCCTTTTTCTTGGCAGAAGAATAGGATTTTCTTTATTACCTTGCTTTCTTTGTCCTTTTCTCTCTGTTTATTCCCTATTTTCTTTCCCCAGTTACCCAGTGGGAGACTCTTCCATGCGGCAGCGGTTATCTCGGATGCTATGTACATCTTTGGTGGCACAGTGGACAATAACATCAGAAGTGGAGAGATGTACAGGTTCCAGGTAATTTGCTGATAAACGTTCTCACTTCCACACCAATTCCATGAGTCCTGCCTATGGAGTGTCTGGTTTAGCTCACCGTGAGCTCCACGGTGTTTAGTCCATGGCCTTCTTACAGGCAGCCTCTGTATTTCAGATTCAGCTTTAAAAGGTCAATATGTGTCTTTAAAATCTTTTGAGAAATGTTATTTGGACAGACATTTTGGTAAGGTCAAGCCCTCTAGTGCCTTCTGAAGTCCTACAGAGATCAGGACAACTTTGACAAATCATTGGAAAGTGTAGCAGATGGGATTTGCTATATTATTTCATTAAAATCGGCTGTTCCTCTTCATGTGCTGTCCTTTTCAGGGCTCTGGGGCAGAGTGTTTTGTACTGCAGTTTTATCTCCATGCAGCTCTACCACTCCCATCTGACAGAGCTGTGGGAATTGACATTTTTTAAATTCAGGATACTCACACTAGATTAAATCCCACGTACAGTCAAGTCTATTTTTATTGCATGGCACCCTCAGACAAGTCCTGCGAGCAGGTGAGACTCCCAGCCTCCGAGTCCTCATATCTAGAAGTTGTGATGAAACACAGTTCTTCTGTGTTACACTGTGTTATCTGTCCTTAACCTCACCATGGGGGAAGCCCGTGCATGTGTTTGGTTTGCTTGTGACATTCTACTTTATGTGCTACACTGAGGCCGAGTTAATAACAACATCCAGTGATAGTAGATGTAACTTTGGCACTTTTGGTTATGGAATCATAGGATCAGGAATATCCTGAGCTGGAAGGAACCTACAAGAACTATCCAGTCCAACCCCTGGTCCTGCCCAGACACCCCAACAATGCCACCCTGGGCATCCCTGGGAACATTGTCCAAACACTCCTGGAGCTCCGGCAGCCTCGGGGCCGTGCCCATTCCCTGGGGAGCCTGGGCAGTGCCCAGCACCCTCTGGGGGAAGAACCTTTCCTGATATCCAGGCTGACCCTCCCCTGACACAGCTCCAGCCGTTCCCTTGGGTCTTGTCCCTGGTCACAGAGAGCAGAGATTGAAGCTGTCCCTCCACTGCCCCTTGTGAGGAAGCTGCAGACCTTGAGGAGATCTGACCTCAGGCTCCTCTGCTTCAGAATGATGTGAGATTTGAAGTTTATATAGCCACTGAAATTAATTCTGTCTTCTGTGGGGTTTTATTTTTTTAGTTTTCTTGTTACCCTAAATGCACTCTCCATGAAGACTATGGAAGGCTGTGGGAAAACAGACAGTTCAGTGACTTGGAGTTTGTTTTGGGAGAGGTGAGTAGAATTTATTGGAGAGGTGCCAGCGGGGGTGTTACTGTGTGTGTGGTGTGTTTGCTGGGAAAAAGCAAATTGTGCAGTGGTTGTGCCAGAAACCCTGGGAATGAATCACTGGTGAACTGTCTGCCTGGTTTAGTAAGTTTCACTGGTCCAGATAAATTTTTAAAGCTGCAATGGAGAAGAAACTTTTAAACTGAGAAGATCAGTGGGTCACCAACTTAACCTGAATTTATCAAAGCATATTATATAGAGTTGCAATACGAAAATTTACCAATGACCTCTGTACTCCCAGGTCCCAGTTGCCTCCTAGGAAGGCAGGTCAGTGTTTTTCAAACCCATTATCATTTCAAGAGCCATTTGTAATTACTGAAATAAAAGAGAAGGAGAAAGCGCAGTACAGGGGAATGGTTCTCTAGTAATGCAAACAGTTAAAAAATTTAACAGAGAGCAGGTTTTCTGAAGATACACGCGAGAAATTTGAACTTACCTGCATTCCTTTTGCAAAAAGAAAAAGTCAGAAAAAGCTTTGCAAAGCTCAGAGAACAGATCCTTAACAATAAATTAGGTGAAATAAATTATGGCAAACAATAGCAAAAACCATACTGTTATTTTGAAAAGGGAAAATTAAACAGAAAATCAGATGCAAGAATAAAAAGCACTATATGTGACACAGCAGCTTCCACTCAGTGAATGTGACCCAGGCTCTTTCCCACATGGTGTTTGCCATTAGCCTTTGGGGAAATAGGTGTTGAATTTCATCTGTGTGTGCAGAGCAGATGTAAGGCTGCCTTTAACTTGAAATGTATTGTAACCTGGGGTTCAGCCCAGGTTTCTATGACTTCTGCCATCTGCCATGACCATGTGATTTGGGGATAAAAATTGAATGGGATTTCTACCTTTGCTTTTGGCAGAAGGAGGAGCGAGTCCGAGGGCACACTGCGATCGTCACCGCCCGCTGCAAGTGGCTGAAAAAGAAAATCATGCAGGCCAGGGAGAGGGTGAAACAGGTGAGTATTTTGGAAAAGTAGCCTTGTAGCAAGGTAAGGCTTATTCTACCCAGGTTTGGGAATAAAGTTGTCAGGAGAAAAGTAATATCTGTTGAGACAGCTGGAGGACAGGAGCAGTGTCTCATGCTAAGGTGCTCTTGAGCAAGTAAAATAAAAAAGATCATTAGTATTAACTAAGACTACTGGATGTGTATCAGGAGTGTAACATGGAGGAGCCAGAGTTAATCCAGTTATCTGGATTTGACAGTGTAGTTCTTGGAAGCTCTTGTAGCTGTCTGAGGTCTAATCTTGTGGAATGCCCCAGAGAGGTTTGTGTGCCCTTCCCTGTGGGGGAAGTAAGAGCTGTGTCATGGGGATGGCCCACAAGATCAGACAGATTAGAGGGAAGAAAGGCAATGCTCAGGGTTTCAGCTGCCTCTGTTCCCTTAACCTTTGTATTTTTTTACTTTTTCCAGAGGTGAAAGTCTGGTGCCTCTCATCATTGTCTATTAATTTTGACTACTTTCAGCTTTTCAGCAGCAAACATGGCTTTTGGGGAGGTAGTAACACACAATCTGCAGTAAGATGTGGATGCCTCACTGCCCCCTAGTTAATTGTTTTGCCACTGGAAAGGCTGTGGGAAAAGGCTGTCAAAGTCAAACTTGAAGTCACAGAGTGCTTTAAAATACTTCTGTGCAACACTTTGTGCTCTGCCTTTGCAAGGCAGGGTTTGTGGAATCTACTCCCACTTGTCCCTCCTTCACAGAGTGAGGCTGTCCCTGCTGTGGGCAGAAATGTGAGTTCAGTGCAGTTCATTCCTCCCTTGCTCTGATGTCCTGCTTCTGACCTGCATCCAGGAGCTTGTGTTCTCATGCATGTGTATCCCAGGATATGGAACAGTAAGTCTAAGACATGAATTCCTTGTTATCTTCAAGATAATCGTGAAGCTAAGGAGATCCTGGGTCTTGAAGAATGTGGAGTAAGGAGAAGGATCCTCTGGTTTGGTGGTAACTTGTGTGAACTGGCACAGGCTTGTGCCATGTTTGGGTGGTTTTTCTGTTTCATTAGAAATCAAAGCAAGACATTGATGAGGAGGGACACACCACATGCCAGAAGGATGGGATTGGTGGGAATGTCAAGCTGTGCCGACTGCAGCCACTGCTGGAAGTGCCCATCCGAGAGGCCGAGGCCCAGCCCTTTGAGGTGCTCATGCAGTTCCTGTACACAGATAAGATAAAGTATCCGCGCAAAGGTAGGGCAGCAGGGTGAAGTAACACTGGCACTAGGGAGGGGTGGGGGCAAACATGTTTGGAAACAGCAGGATCCAGCATTTGCAGGTGATCAGTCCTGTTCTGAGCACTTAATTACTAACCTGAGATTAAACAAAAAGCAGATTTTTATCAGAGTGTACTAACTATGCTTTTTTTTTTCTCCTAATTCCCCTAATTGTTTTAAATATCGAGTAAGAACAAGTTCTTGATCATTCCAAAAGGTGTAAAAAACCCCAAACAAACAAAAATATTGTGGTATTTTGAGCATCACGGCATACTGTGTGGAAGGACTGTGTATCTTATCGTGGCTTGGCTTACTTCCTTTTTCTGATACTGTTCTGATCCATTTTAAACTGAGCCCACACAGAAAGGTGTGTAAGCCAGTATTTATCACGTGTTGAAAATCCAATCTGAAGGAATGCCTCAAGGAAGGAAAAATCCATTTGGTGCATTTATTGGAGTTCTCTGAGTTAAAAACTCTTGTGGGTGGGGAAGTAACAGCCAGAGATCCTGCAGCTTCCACACAGGGACTCCAGCACCTGGCTGTGTGAGTGGTGAGGGCTGTGGGGCAATGGGAGGGAGGCTGGATACAACTGAATACAGCGAGGAGCTCCAGCTGCTGGGGCGTGGGGAAGCACAGTGAGGTACAGCTGTCCTAGCACTGAACTTTGCTTCAGCTTCACTCCAAGAGCTTCACTTTCTGCAAAGATAATTCTCAGGAAAAAAGTGACGTGTCCATTTGTGCCAAGGCTTTCCCTGTCTGAGAATGATCCCACTGACTGGGTGAGGGAACTGCTCCCTGGATTCTGCTGACATTGCCAGGTCCTGCTCCCAGCCATTCAGTGATCCTCGGTACCCTCACCTTGGGACGGCCTCAGGCCAAGGGAAGGCTTGGACCTCTGAGCTCTTCCCATTGTTACAGGCTTCCCAGGCAGCCTGCCCCTGCTCCCCAGCCCACGAGGGGTTCTCCCTGGTGCCCCCCATTCTGCTGGGGTCCTCCATGGGCCCTGCCCTGCTCATTTGTATTCCTAGTTGCTCCTCTCAGCTCAGAGAGCAGCACCCTGGGGAGCCATCCAGAGGCTGAGCTAATGGAATTGGGCATGCTCATCAAATGGGATTTTCCAATTAGACACAGGGAAGGCACGTGACATGTGAGAGGGCTTTTCTCTATTAAAAAGTAGTTAGAGCAGATGGGCAGAGATCTCCTGTGAGAAAAGCAAAGGCCATGAGGGATTATTCCTTGAGTTGGTGTCCCAGTAGCCCCATTGCAGTGGCCTACAAGGGTCTCCTCTGCCCTCTCTCACTTTGGCCTCTGCAGACCAGCTGTGGGTCTGTGCAGGCTGAAGCACAGAGTGAAAGTACCGAGTACCTTCATCAGGGTCTGTCAGAATCAGGGAGCTGATTGTTAATACTGTGTAAAACCCAAGGACTCTGGCAGGGCAGTTGGCAGCTGGGCACTTTGAGAAATTGGGCTGCAAGCTCTGGGCCTTATCAGGGATTTTAGAGAATCACTTCACTTTCTTTGGAGGGTTGCAAAAAATTGTGATCCAGATTGTCACAAAATCTTTGTCTTTTGCATGCTTCAAATCTGAACCTCCTCTTCTAGTATTGATTAAGATTTTATCTAACCAGGAATGGAATTCTTTTCTCTATAAAAATACTGCAGCCACTGCCTGTTCTACTATTCTGATTTCTCCAGTTGATATAAAAAACACTTTCAGAAGGGTTCCTCTCTTTGTTCTCTGAGCTCTCCAGCAGTTTTCCCTCTTGAAATTTCAGGTCATGTGCAGGATGTGTTACTCATTATGGATGTGTACAAGCTGGCCTTAAACTTCAAGCTCTCTCGGCTGGAACAGCTCTGCCTTCAGTATATCGAAGCATCTGTAGATCTGCAGAATGTGCTCATTGTGTGTGAGAATGCTAACAAGCTTCAGCTGGATCAGCTAAAGGTAATCACATTCTGCATACAAAGTAACTGATAAGATTTTTTTTTTTAATTATGTAATTAACATTTGGCCAAAGGTATCTGCTTTTGCAGTTTCATCATGCCTTTAATTACAGTTCCTTTAGTATATTTAGCATGGGTTGTCCTACAGTGGCTTGTGATATTATGTAGGCTTTTTCAATACATGCTCAATATTTTTTCATATCTGCTTTGTAGAATGTCAAGGGCAGAGTGACTTTGGCTCTTCATCAGTTCACTCTTGCTGCAGCAAGATGGAACCAGTGCATTTCCTGGTCTTGCTGTGTTATATATACTGGCACTGCAGATAGGTTTTCTCATTTTCTCAATGGAAAAACAAAACTGTTCTCAGGCCTTTGCACTGAAAAACAAAATGTGCCAGTGATCCTCTGTCTCTGTGGTGGGCGAGAGGCTTTTGGGTGTGACAGTCAGGGTAGAGTTGACCCCTGGCTGCAGCCCAAGAGGTGCTGGCTGTGCTGATCCCAGAGCAGTGCTCAGAGCCAGTTCTGCTGAACCTGCAGGGAAGCAACTCCTGCCCCCAGAGCCAGAGCAGGACCGTGCAGTACCTGCTCTTGATGTTCAGCCTGTGCACACCAGTGACCATATTGCTGGTGGCTGCAAGCACCGTGTGAGGCTGGAGAAACCAGTGTGCACCAGCACTTCCTCAGGCACTGTGTGTGCTCTGGATTTGGGAGAGGAAATGCCTCCAGGAGGAAGTAGCAGGGCCAGGATCAAGTGTGTAAATGCCAGCACAGCCTTTGGTGCATGGCATCATGGTGCCATCATCTGCCCAGAAGCTCAAGCATTGGTGGATCTGGTGTCCCCACCTGCTCTGGCTGCCTCTGGAGTGACAGGGGCTCTTGCACATGGCTCCAGTCAAGCAGGATCACCCTGAACTGGCATGCTGTCTGCTCAGGTGCTCATGAGTCCTCATGGGTGGGTCCTCTGTAGAAAGCTGTTCTTTCTGCCATCCCAGTCGTGATTTAAAATGTTTCACGGATCACCCTGAACTGGCATGCTGTCTGCTCGGGTGCTCATGAGTCCTCATGGGTGGGTCCTCTGTAGAAAGCTGTTCTTTCTGCCATCCCAGTCATGATTTAAAATGTTTCACGGATCACCCTGAACTGGCATGCTGTCTGCTCGGGTGCTCATGAGTCCTCATGGGTGGGTCCTCTGTAGAAAGCTGTTCTTTCTGCCATCCCAATCATGATTTAAAATGTTTCACGGGTGACTCCTGACAGATGCTGTTGGATCCCAGGTGGAATAAACTGGCAGAAACAGACAGTAGTAATGATTCTTTGGGTGAACTTGTACCCACCTTATGGTGAGCTGATATAGATTGTATTTATTGCTTATAAAAGTGGAATGAGGGGAAGTCTTGGTTCATACTGGGAAATAAAGTGCCCTTTTTTTGTCTCTAACTCTTTAGCATTAGGTCTGGTTCATTTGTTTCATTTGTTACCTTTTCACCACACTGATTTTTTAAGAAGTTTTTTACACAAGAGCCTTCCAGAGCTCTTGAACTGTTTGCTGCGTTTTTGGAAAAGGCTCAGGCAAAACCCAGACAAGGAATCCTGTAAGTTCTTCGGACCCTTGATGGAGAGTGTCAAGAGTTAAGATCTCTTCACCCTTTAAATTAACTTTTGGTGTCTAATTATGTTAAAAGTTCTTATGAGGTAGCAACCAATCTTCATTATCTCCGTGAAGTTTTCAGTATCTCCTGAGATTCCTGTTTTAGAACGCTTTGGAGCAGCTCAATGGGCAGTTAATCTCTTCCTTGGTAATATTTCTAGTCAATTTTTTCTAGATGCTTAGAATTGTCCTGAATTTCCTGTTCAAGGAGAAGCCTAAATGGTCATTTAGAAAGGATAAGGATATCACTGTTGGATAGTCCCAGCTGCAGGACCCATGTGGAGGTTCAAAGGAAAGGATGGTTGATAGCATATGTAACATGCAAGATTTATGGGATGCTGTAAGATGACTTCAAACAATAAACCATACATTTCTTAATGAATATTGATGTATTTTTAAGGAACATTGCCTGAACTTTGTGGTGAAGGAATCCCATTTTAATCAAGTCATAATGATGAAGGAGTTTGAGCATCTTTCTTCATCCCTCATTGTGGAGATTGTGCGGAGAAAGCAGCAGCCTCCTGTCCGAACACACTCTGACCAGCCGCTCGACATCGGTAACCTTCCTGCCTTCTGGAGTCATTCCATCTGCTGGATTGGCTTTGCTAATGGTTTGTTTAGCCTGGGGAGATGTGTGGGAATCAGCCCTCTGCAGCCCACCAGTTCCCAGCTGGGATAACTGCTCAGGCTCTCTCCTGGACTGAGATGAAGCACAACAGTTCTTTTCCCAGTGAGGTTCAATCAGAACAGTGTCCCATCAAAGTACATGGGATTGTGTTCTTGCAATAAACCATCCTGGTCCTGTTCAGAGACATGAGAGAAGGAGCAGAAGAGTGTAAAGAATCATCCAAAAAAAGGCAGTGGACAGTCACTGTAAGTGGCTGAAGGGTGACAGAGCTGGGCAGGGAAACAGCCTGCTTGAAGGTGTTCACCAAGGAGGAGCAGGAGGAAGGAAGAGGATCTTGTGAATGAGGCACTGCTCTGTGTGCCCATGTGAAAGGAACAGGAGATAGGGAGGAGAAGAAAAGATGTGATTTACAGTTTTATTGTGAAATTTATCAGGGGTGATTTGGGACTAGTCTTCCTCAACATCCTGACACACAACACAAGGAATGTAATAATGAAATTTTCTAAGGCCACAAAGTTCAGAGGCATTGGCAGTGTTGGTGTGGAGTGCTGCACAAAAAATAATTGAGAACTGAAGAGAAAGAGAAGGAAGCTAGTCCTGGAAGGTCAAGTAGAAAGGCTTTGGCTGGCATTTGTCCCAGAGGGGTGAGGTGCACTGGCTGGGAAGGTGGCACAGCCAGTTCTGTATCCAGAGCTAGAATGGTGTGAGAGACCCAAACATTAAAAACTGAAAGATGAACTTTGAAAATATGAGTGAGTTTGGAGCAGACTTGGATGTGCTCTATTTCTTAGTTGTGTATTTACAAAGGTTGATTAAAATATTGGATAAAAGAAGCCTTTGTTGCTGATTTGGGCAAGATTTCCAAACCAAATGTCTTGGTTTTGAAAGACAGGTGTCTGGTAAGGAAGGCAGGAGCCTCCCCTGAAATGGAAAAATGTAAACCCCTCTCTCCAAATTGTTATAATTTTGAAATTAAGGGGGGCTCTCAGGCAAAAATGTGGGAGCAGGAATAACAGTTCTTTTTTAGGAAAGAAAATAAAAAGATAAAATAAACAACGCAGTGAACCAAAACAACACTGCCAGAGTCAGAACACAACCTGACATCCTGTTAGGCTGTTGGCAGCAGTCCAATTGAAATTGTGGCTGCGGTCCTCCTGGAGTGGCAGGTGTGGTTCTGTTGGGGCAGTGATCCTGTAGAAAAGGGTGCAGTCTTCCTCTGAAGAGGCAGTGGAAGAGGCAGCTGTTCCTCTGGGAAACCCAGTGAAGGAAAAGCCGTGCTGGTGTTCCAGAAACTCAAGATTATATCCAGGTAGGAATGCTTGGCTCCTCCCTCTGGGTGGAGCATCTCCCAGTGGGATGTTGTAGTTCTTATCAGTCACCAGTGACATTCAATAGCCCGTTATCAGCAGATGACTCCCCTGAGAGAGGATTGGTTGTGGAAGTTAAGGAAACTGCTCACTTAACAGAAGACAACTGCCATACAGATGGCAAATAGAATACATCTTGCCTTTCAATCTGGGACACAAAATTACTTGGAAATAGTGCAAAGGGAGGGGAAAAAATCAGCTTTCATATCTGTAGAGAGCACATGTCAGTTGGCCACAGCTGGAGTTTGCTGTCAGTGACAGAAAGCAGAGCTGACAGGTTTGGTTCTGGGAGGAGCTGTAGGGAATCAGCTGTGGTGGGGAAGAATGAAGCTCATTTTGCTCCAAGATTATGAGGAAGGACTTGACTCAAATTCACAGTGAGAGTCCCAAAGGAAAGAGGGGCTGGAGCTCTGGCTTGGCCATGTATTAGTTTGATAGTACCTGATCACCTGGAACCATCATGTCTTCATTTCATTACATTTAATTTCAGGAACATCTTTAATTCAGGACATGAAGGCTTACCTGGAAGGAGCTGGGACTGAATTCTGTGATATCATCCTGCTCCTAGATGGACATCCACGGCCAGCCCACAAAGCCATCCTGGCAGCTCGCTCCAGGTGAGCCCTGCTCCTAACACTGTGCCAGGAGTGTGTGTGAGGGACAGTGCAGGGCTGGACAGTCTGTGCTCAGCTGGCTTGGTTCAGAAGACAGGGAGGAACTTAAATCTGCATGAAGCTTTAAGACACAGCTTTGCTCAATGAGTGTAATAAGCCTTTAAGCAGCAGTGATTAATTTTTTTTTTTCCATTTGATACCCAGCAGGGGAAGATTGGAAGAAATTAGAACTGCAGAGATTCTGCAGAGGGTGTGTGAGAAGCTGCACTGCAAGACAAAGCATCTGTAAAATCACAGGAAGGGAAAAAGGGTGGAAAACATAAGGTGGTTTCAGTGAAGTGGAAAGTAACAGATGTCCACTGAGGTCAGAAGGAGCCTTCTGACATTGAACAATTCGTATTTTATCATGTGGAGCTTTAATTTCTTTCTCACTTTCTGGTATTTAAGACTGGTTATGAATAAACATAACAAAAAATGGTGCATGACAGAGACTAGAGTATTCTCATGCTTTATGCAGAGAAAGGAGTCCACCCTGCTGATGGTGGGACTGTTCTCCCTCCTCAGGGCATGGGTGAAGTGGATTTGTCCTGCACTTGTGTGTTCTGTGGACCTGCACCTTATGTTCCACCAAACATTAAGTGTTCACATAAAATCTCTATTTCAAATACGGTCACAATTTTTTCCCAGAAAAAAACCTAGCAATATTCAGTATTAGTTACTGTGGTATTTTACCAGGAGCATTTCACAGCTCTTAAAACAGCCCTGATGATTGGCAGCCTGTAGATACCAAGGAAATTCATAATGCTTTAAGCTCTCTGCTGGGTCTTATGCAAATTAGAGAAAAAATCAAAGCACCATGTGTCCTAATTTTCAAGAAACAGACAAATTTCAGGTAGTTCTGATGGTAATTAGGGGGATTATATTTGGAGTTTTCACTGGCAGACATACATGAAAAAATAAATGAGCAGTGTTTTTGCCCAGATTGTCACCTGAATGTGTTGCTTTGGAAGCTGCAGTTCTGAATAGCAGCCTCTGAACAATACTGGGTTAAACCATTTGTCTGCACAATGTGTTATATAGGTTTTATTTCCCTTTCCAGTTACTTTGAAGCCATGTTCCGTTCATTCATGCCAGAAGATGGGCAAGTGAACATTTCTATAGGTGAAATGGTTCCCAGCAAGCAAGCGTTCGAGTCCATGCTCAGATACATCTATTATGGAGAAGTGAACATGCCTCCTGAGGACTCCCTGTATCCTTAGACTCGAAGGAATTGGAGGATCTGTCTGAGTGCATGTCCAGCAGGTCACCTTCCTTTTGCTTTGGGTTGCTGGCACAGCCCGGGGGGTGGTCTGTCGGGGGGTACCAGCAGGCTGTGCACTCCCACTCCTCACAGGGATTTGTTTGCCGTAAGCGCTCTCGCCTTCGCTTTCTGGTTTTTTCCTCGACGGAATGGACAGATACCTCTTTGCAGCACCTTACTATTACGGCTTCTCCAACAACAGGCTCCAGGCCTACTGTAAGCAGAACCTGGAAATGAATGTCACAGTGGAGAATGTGCTCCAGGTAATTGTCCCCAAGCACTTCAGTTAGTCACTTAGAGGAAGGCCAAGGGGTCTGGTCAAGTGGGTACCCCCAGTGCCAGCTCACTGAGACTGCCCAGACCCTTCCAGTGGCAGTGGCCCTATGTGATGACATGTGTGGGAGCCCAGCCTTCAGCAGCATTGTTCCTTACCTGATACTGTGTCACTTCTGTTCCTGTGCTGTAGGAAGGTACTGCTCAGCAGGTACTGCTCCCCTGGCTCCTCCTGAGCTCTCATCCCCCGTTACAGAACTGTGTTTCTAAAGGTCTTTTTAAGATGGCCATGTGCTCAGCACTTAACTGTAAACCCTTTTTGGCAGACATTTGTTCCAGGGCAAATGGTGGTCTACAGGGGACAAACTTTAGTCTTGTTTTATCAGTGATGCTGACAGGATCTTGCAGTGGAGTTTGAGCTAACAAAAGATATTTTGTGGTAAGAAAGCCAATGCTGCCTCCCAGGTAGGCAGCCTGAACCTCTGCAGCACAAGCAGAAGCGAGTCCTGCTGGTTGTCTCTTGAGGATTCCAGGCATTTTAAATCCAAGGCTTATTTTTGAATAGTTCAGAAAATATTCAGTTTGTAATGCAAAGTGGAGATGTTGCCTAGCTAAGAGGAGTTACCTGCTCTGGGTCAGGACTGTTTGTGCATCTGAGCTGTGCAGAAAGGAAATCACCCTTTTGCTCCTCCTCTAGATTTTAGAGGCAGCTGACAAGACCCAGGCCCTGGACATGAAGAGGCACTGCCTGCACATCATCGTTCACCAGTTCACCAAGGTTGGTTGCATCTTTTCTGTGGCTTTTGAGAGCTGCTGTCCTCTGTCACTGCCTTGGTTAAAGACATGTTCTTATAGAAATCAGTTTAATTCTTCCTCACGTGAGACAGCTGAGAGCTGGCTGCATATTACTGACACTTGCTGACAGGACTGCTAGGCACATTTCTCACACCAAAGTAAATTAAAGACTAGAACAAGCTAGTCTAGAAATGTGAAGCCCTTCCAATCAGAATTGCTTGCATTTCCAGTTGTTCCAACTGTTAATTTTGTGCCATGCAAAGCAGGGTAAGTTTGTTGTACATTGAGGGCACAAATCTCTCCCTCACTAGCAGTTATCAGTGTCATAACTCTACTTGAAGTATTCTCTGTCATGCACGTTTTATTATCATGTGCTCTAAAACAAATTACCATGTCCTGGCTGGGCTCTCTGTGATTTACATGTTCAACAGTTGGACTCTGTGGTCTTAGAGGTCCTTTCCAATCTTAAAAATTCTGTGGTTCTGTTTTGATGGGATTATGCATTCGTGGCAGGAAAGGTCAAGAGCCCAATGTGCTGATACTCCTGTCCTCACTTGAGAGAATAAGGGTATTGTCATTTAATTGTTCCTATGAGATGTGATCCCTCCATGAGAGTTCCCCAGCATGTCATCAGTTCATTGCTCAGCTTATTAGCATTGCTGAAATAGGTAGATAAATCATAGGAATTGGGATTTCTGGATGCTACACACATACTGATAATAATTCCCTAGTTAATATTCAAGTAGCTCGCTCTCCTTTGTATATTTAAACTCAATCCTCCTGGGGATGAAGAGCACTGCTATGTCCCATTAGTGTCTGGAGAGGAGACAGGATGGTGTTCAGGCTCTTCATTAAATGCCAAAGTTGCTGGAGCATGACGCATTTAACATTCAGAAATAACTGAAATTGCATAAAAAGCATTGAGAGTGGAGCCAGCATCCAGAAATCACTCCCAGAGGAGAGTCCACAGCATGAGGTTGCAGGCCCTGCCTTCATTCATCCTGTCTGTTTTCTTCCGGCCCCATGAGTCCTGTGGAGCAGCCCAGTTCAGCAGGGATGGGGACTGGTCCCACTGGACAGGACAGGACATGTACAGGACATCCCTGGGGTTGGGGTCAGTGCCTTGCAGCCGCTGAGGGCTGAAATATCACAGTATCACTTCCCAGTGGAGGCCACAGGAAGACAAAGAGGTGTGATTCTCCCCAGAACGTGCAGGGGGAAATGGACATTACAACACTGGGAGGCAGCGATGGGAGCTGGAGGGCGTTCCTCAGCTGTACTTCCTCACCAGGATGTGGGGAAATGTTTTATATTTAAACTGTTGACTGGTAGAACAGTGTTCATCAAAACGTGGCTGGAAGACTGTCAAGCAGATGTGCACGGAGAAATCTCAATTATGCAATGTTTTCCCTTGGCCTGAGAGGCCTCAGTGTGTGATTCTTGGCCTGGGCTGGGTGACTCAGTGTGGCTGGGCACAGACACTCTCTGCTCTGCTCTGGGCCAGCCACGGGCTCTGAGGGGGATTTGTTCTTGGGCACAAGCCTGGTGGGTCACCAGAGCTCAGGCAGACTGAGTCCCTGGCTGTGGGATCTCCTGTTCTTCCAGTTACTTAATGCTCTTCTGGATTTGGACTGTTAAGGAGTTTTCCCCACAGCAGGAGCATTACTGAAGAGCTGTTTCCCAGAGGTTCACTGCTTTGGGCAATGTGTTTTCAGGCTCTTGTGTGTCAGTGTTGTGCAAAAGCCCTAATAAACCTGCTGTTGTGACGTGTTTGCAGTGACACCCTGATCTGTTCTGCAGTGCATGCCTTGGGTGGGGGCAGGATCCCACCAGTGCCAAGGGGTCTCTCTCCCTCCCAGTCCTGGCAGATCCTTAGAATGGGGATATTGCTACAAGCACATGCTGAGCTCTTCCTGAAAGCCTCCTCAGCCATTTCCCTCCTGGCCTTCAAAGGTTGCTCGGGACATCTTTATTCTTTATCCCAGTGCAGCTCCCTAGAGCGAGGGGATAATGTCAGTTCGGGTAAGGAGGGTGAGTGAGGGCCAGGGCACAGTCTGCCTGGAGGCTGGGTGTGTGTTAGTGCCTCTAGACAGAGGGATTACTGACTCCTTACCGTGAGGTTGAGGAGAAGGGAGGAATGTGTACAGCTCTTTTTTGCTAACAGTTGAGCTTCTGAACAGTCCAAAAGCATAAAGTTTGTTGTAGGTTCTCATCTGTCTGATGTGGTGGAGGTTTTTGTTGGCAAGTGCTCCACTGACCTGCTTTGACTGCAGGAAGAATGCCAGGAGAACCAGCATGGATACTGAGAAGAGCTTTTTCTCAGGAGCACAGCAGCAAAGGGATCAGGACCTGAGTCACATTTTCAGTGCGAAACCACAGATCTCGGAGCTCAGGCTGGTCAGCACGGCTCTTAGGAGAGTGCTCAGTCAGTGTCTTGTAGCAGTGGGGCTGTCTGTACCAACAGAGGGGCAGCTCTGGGGGCAGGTTCCTGCTGCTCTCCACTCCCAGCAGTCTGAATTTGGTTCTAAGCCCTGACTGGAGCCCCGTGGTGTTCCCTGCAGCCCAGCCCCACAGCTGGGGTCTTGCACCATCTGTGCCCAGCCAGACTTGCTATGGGGTGCCAAGGGTAAAAGGATAATACATGAGCTGTGATTTGGGGAGGGTTTTAATTTCTTCCTGTTTTTTTCTGTTTTGTTTTCCTTGAAGGTCTCCAAGTTGCCAAATCTCCGCTCGCTCAGTCAGCTCCTCCTCCTTGACATCATAGATTCCTTAGCTACCCACATCTCAGACAAGCAGTGTGCAGAGCTGAGTGCAGACATATGACATGCCTTGGAAAACCACCTTCTCATTTGTTCCTGAAAAACACTGGCACTTTAGGGCTGGCTCTGGTTTACTGTTGCATATGGAGTAGCTCAGTGTCTGCACACTACAGCAGCCCTGGAGGAGCAGGGACAGCTGAGGTGCTCTCTCTGGCTTTGCTGGGTTTGTACCTTTGTGCAACGGTTGGACTTTGTTACATTTGTTACCCAAATGTAGACTTGAAATCACTGCAGGGGTGAATTAATTCCACATGGTTTGGGGAGTTTACTAAGTTCATAATCAAGCCCATTATTACTTTCATACTGTAAAATCAAGCAGTCATGAGTAGGAGTCACTAATCCTTTGAAACACAATATTTTAAGAATACTATTTAAAGAGCTTCAGCTGACCCAACCCGAGGGCTGCAGGGGGAAGTCAGAACGAAACTGGGAACAAGAGCGTGTGGTGTTCACAGGGAACTGGCCCTTGGACCAGAATGTAGTGACTTTTCAGAGACTCCATGGTGTGGATTAACGGATAAGCCCCTGTGCAGCTGCCCAGATTGGTGGGCTGCAGGAATCCAGATCCGTGTTCTGCAGCAGGTCAGACTGGAAGATTACAGCAGTCCTCTCTGACCATCAAATCCATTAATCCTGTCTTGCTAAGCCTTTCTAAATCTATTTATTAATAAAGAATTAACATCTTCTCCTGGCATTTTATGATTGACTTGGATTTCATTCTGGAAAAAAATTAAGCAAAATACGTTCTGCGCTTGATGAAGGTCACATTGTTAAAAATAAGTGTGTTACATCTTGTTACTAATTTTATACTGAAGTGTGTCTGTGAACCCTTGCCTTTGCAGGAAGGTGAATGAAGGCAGAATGCCATTCCCAGCCCGTGCAGAGGCAGCTGCTGTTCCCTTCCATTGTAGCCCCCAGCTCTGTGCTGGATGCTTCCCACCTCTCCTCCCAGCTGGATGGTCTTGGTTGGAGAGCACCAAAAATGTGGTGTTGGTAAAGTGTCTGGTGGTGGAACTGTCCCAGCCCTGCCCAGAGTCCTTGGGGCTGCCCGGGGAGGGAGTGACAAGGTAGGAATCAAAACCTTGTCCTGCTCCAGCTGCAGGGGCTGCTCTCTGCTTGTCTGAAGCTGGACTGGTGCAGGATCTCTGTCGAGACATGCAGCTTCCAGCCCTCACACTCCCACCTGTGCAGCCATGATTTTCATTCAGTGAAGTGTTCCTGGAGCGGCAGCTGTGAGCTCCTCGGCAGCATCCCACAGCCTGACACACCTGCACGTGCCAAGAGGACTTCAGTCTGGGCAATGGAGGATGCGACACGGATTCAATCCAAGGGAAGTGCTCCAGGGACCACCCTGTCTCCCTTGGCCTGCTCAGGTGAGTCAGACCAGAGGTGACAGGTGCTTCTGAGAGCCAAGGGCACCTTTTAAACCAGAGGGATTGTTTCCAGATGAGTCTCCTCACAGACAGTGGAGTCTCTTACCAGAGGTCATGATAATTGTACTGACAGCTGCTCTGCGTTCCCTGGGAAACCAGGTTGGCAGCTGGAGAAAGGTTCTACCCTGCAGCTTGTAACAACACTACAGTCTATTTCCAGTAATGCTGATCCACTAGAGGACACCCACTGCCCAGGGAAGCCTCATTCTCTCAGGCTGAACATGCCATAACCAGCCCTCTTTAAATCCTGAGGGCCCACTTGTGAGGAAATGCACAACCTCTGCACCCTCTGAGCAGCGGGCACTGCAGGGTCTTGGCTTTGGGGGGGATCTGGGCTCAGTCACGGCTGTAGGGACCACAGTGCTGGGTCAGAGATTTACTGTGAACACTTGTAGCCATTGAGATTTGCCTCTGGGCTGCTGTTGTGCAAGTGCCAGGACCGTGCACCTCTCTGACAGCACACCCCCGAGTTTCCTGGAGATCGCAGGATGGGAGGTGTTGTAGGGGCCACACAGACTGGGGTACACATGAGCTTCCCAGGGCAGTTAGATGCTCTTGTTCTCACCACCTTGTTATCATTATGGCCAGCAGGCTCTCAGGTTACTGATGCTCCTGCAGCCTTGGGCAGTTCTGTACTGGAATTTGTGCAGTCATATCCCTGCATTTGATAAGGAATAAAGAACAATGTGGCTGTCCAGCTTTGTCTTATTCCTACAGTCTCTGCCACATGCAGGCCCCACTGGCTCTTTAAAGTTCTTGGGACTGCTGGTGGGAGAGCAGGAGCACCCCTTTCCTCCAACCCAATGTGAGCCCCAGCGTGGTGGTAAAAAGCAAGGTGGAGAAGCAATCCCCAGCTCCTCTGGAGCAGCATGTCAGGACACTGGAGCCAGGAGGTCCCAGCTTTGCCACACTGCACCAGCTCCCCATGTCCCCACTGTCACACCTGTGGCAGCTGGGCAGAAGCCTGGCAAGGAGCAGTGTGGATCGGGGCCAGGACCTGCTGCAGCCCTGCAGGCACTAAGGCCAAGCCCATCCCTCCAGTGGCAGCACCAGGAGAAGCCAGCAGCACCCCAAGTCCCCAGAGCAGGGCTGGCAGTGGGGCAGGGAGTCACTGTAAGGTGGCCTATGGCTCACTGGGAACAGGAGAACACAGAGAAAAAATTACACATTTTAATAAGGAAATGTCAGAGGGAGGCACTGAGGTCCTGCCAGCAGGAGCACCGGCGGAGGGGGCAGAGCCCAGGCTGCCTCAGGCCTCAGCCCCCCCCAAGCCCAGGATCTTCTTGACGTAGTTCTGCACGTTGACGTGGAGCTGGGGGGCCGTGGCAGAGAAGGTCTCCATGGCCAGGGCCCGCGTGGCCTCGGAGCCGCCCCACATGGCGCGGTACAGGGGCAGCGTGTACTTCTGCTTGCCCTGCGGAGACACAGCGCAGTTACGGCCCGACCCCGGCCCGGCCCCAGCGGTGACGGCCCCCATTCCCCTGTCCCCGGCCCCCATTCCCCTGTCCCCGGCCCCCATTCCCCTGTCCCCGGCCTCGCCCTGCCCTTAGCGAGCCACTGAGCACATGGCAAATGGGACAGGGTGGGCAGCCCTTGGCACCGCAGCAGCTGGAGAGGGGAGAGCACCTGAAGCCTGGAGAAGGAGCAGACCCTGAGAAGCTCAAGAAGTTCAACAAGGCCAAGTGCAGGGTCCTGCACCTGGGTCAGGACAGGATGGATGGAAGAATGGAGAGCAGCCCTTCAGAGAAGGACTTGGGTGACAAATTAGGTGTGACCTGGCCATGTGCTCTCCCAGCCTGGAAAGCCAGCTGTGTCCTAGGCTCATCCCCAGCAGTGTGGGCAGCAGGTGAGGGGGAAATTCTGCCCTCTCATAAGACCCCAACACTGGAGCACTGCATCCAGCTCTGGAGTCAGACACACATGGACAGAGCAGGTCCAGGGGAGTCCGTGGAGCTGCTCTGAGGGCTGGAGCCCCTCTGCTCTGGGGCCAGGCTGGGAGAGCTGGGGGTGTTCACCTGGAGAAGAGAAGGCTCTAGGGAGACCTCAGAGTCCCTCCCAGTGCCAAGAGAGCTGGAGAGGGACTTTGGAGTGACAGGACAAGGGCAAATGGCTTCCCACTGCCAGAGGGCAGGGTTAGACGGGATACTGACAAGAAATTCTTCCCTGTGAGGGTGGTGAGGCCCTGGCACATCCCTGGAAGTGTCCAAGGTCAGGTTGGATGGGGCTTGGAGCAACCTGGTCTAGTGGAAGGTGACCCTGCCCATGGCACGGGGTGGAATCAGATGAGCTTTAAGGTCCCTTCCAAACCAAACCATCCTGTGGGTGTATCAAAAGCAAGAGCCAACCCTTGCCACCAGTGCCCAGGGACAAACCTGGCTGTGCAGGAAGTCCTTGACTTTGCTGTACTCAGTTTCCAGGTTGTTCTTGAGGACAATCTGGCACCAGCGCAGTCGCAGCTCAGCGTTCTGGGCCTTGGAGATCTTGGGGTACATCTTGCTCAGCCTTTTCACATTTCCTGTGAGAGGGGAGCAGTCACCATCCCCCACAGGGCTCTGACCCAGCTCCCAGGAGCCCTGAGTCCATTCCCAGCTGTGCTGCAAATTCTTTGGGATCCTCCCAGCCTCAGCTCAGCCCTGGCCCCTGCCCAAGCGTCCCCCACCCCCAGCTCTGGAGCACCCCAGGCACTTGCTGGCTCTGGGCAGGACAGTGCCCTTGCCCAGGCTGGGCAGCCCTGCAGGGCCGTGTGCTGGTGGCTTGGGATGCCAGCACACAGTGGGGGGAGTTTCCTCAGCAAAGAGGGCAAGGAGAGCTGCAGTGACATGGGGACACGAGAGCCCAGCATAGCCAGCCTGGGGACAGCAGCACTGCACATGTCCCCATAAATCTGGGGACATGCTTCCCCTGGCTCTCCATCCTCCACCACACCAACCGAGGCTTCCAGGAACCAGGACCCAGAGAGCAGTTGGAGAGGAGCTGATGGCCACACACCCGAGTGTCCCCCCGATGTGCCCTCACATCCCCGGCCAACTGGCTGGACTTGGGCACATCACCCTGTGTCTCCTCTGGCCACCAGAGCCCTGGGAGTGCCCTGGCACTCACCTTCAGGCAGGGGGGATTTCTGCAGGACTTGATCCAGGAAATAGACCAGCTGGTACGTCCTCCAGCCCATGATGTCCACGGCTTCAATCGCCTCCATGTTCAAGCTGTCAGCTGCCCAGAGCTCTGCCAGCTCCTCCGCCGGCCTCATCAGCTGCTGCCCCGGTGACAGGTCAGGTAGGTAGGGCGGCCAGCCCGGCGTGTTCAGCCAGCGGTCAAATTCAAACCCTGCAGCGAGGCAGGAGGGAGAGCTGAGAACAGAGCCCTGAGCCCCACACCAGCTGCTGCTGCCCAGACCCCCCACCTCCTCCCAGTGCCACCAAACCTGCCCGAGGATGGTGACCACCACAAACTAATGGGGTGAGGCCATCAGACGCCTGGGCTCAGGCTGTGCTTGTGGGTATCGGCCCCAGCGCCACCAGCGGGATGAGCTCCAGCATGGAAAGCTCCTGCCAAGCCTGGATCTCCAGCAAGGCTGGGCCAAGCCCAGAGTGCTGGCTGGGCCTGATCCCGGTGCTCACCAGACTCACCAGGCTGAGTCACGGACACTCCATGAAACAGCACCCAAATGCAGAGCAGGGACTGATCGGGCTGAGCTGGCACATGCCCAAGCCTGGGCCCGATCCCAGCTGGCCAGTGCTGTCCGTGCCTGCTCCGACAGAGCCGGGCTGGCAGCAGCAGCATCTCCAGTAAAACACACAAACCAACGTGCAAAGGCTCTGGGGGACAGGGGCTGCTCTGGCACCTGCAGGAGCGGGGCTGGAAAGTGGCAGCCCCTGTTCCCTGGCCAGGATGGCGCTGTGCTGACCTGGGATGGAGTCCACGCCTTTCTCCTTCAGCTCTGGGAAGTACTCCAAGAAGAACTCGAGGGTGTCGTCTGCAGTGATGCTCTGGAACTTGAACCGGTTCACATAGGCCTGTGGGGACAGATGCCAGACACTCTCACCCCAGCACTGCTGCCCAGTCCTCTGTGTGCTCCACCTCATGGGGGAACCCATTCCAGCCCCTGTTCCCTCCAGGGTCTGCCCAACCCCCTGCATCCCCAGGGATACCCCTCAACATTCCCAGCACCTGCTGCAAGCATGAGGCTAGGCTCTGCCTCAGTCTTACTCCCCTATTCACATTCCCATTTCCCACCTCTTCTTCCTCTCCCCAGCTGCCCTCTCAGCCTGTCCTTCCCAGGGTCCTGCTGTACCCCTGCCATGGCATTTTGACTTTGCAGCTCACACCCACCTGGAGGAAGGCATCAAACTTGCTCTGGTTGCCCACAAGATGCGCCAAGTAGCTAACGAAGCAGTACCCCTTCTCATAAGGTGTTTCATTGTATGTGTCATCTGGATTGACACCTAGAAAAAGGCAAAACCATCAGATATCCTCTGCCCACCTGCAAAACACCACAGCCCTCACATGCACCAAGATTCCCCCATCTGTGCTGGGGGAACAGCACAGATGTTCCTATCCCACCCCTCCTGCAGCCATCGTTTCTCCCAGGTCCCATCACCCGTGCTGCTGTTATTGCCAGCCATGGAACAGCCCGGCCCCCCCAGCCCAGCTGTCACTGTCCCGCTGCCCCGGAGCCCAGGGACACCCCACAGACCTGGCTCGATCACCACGCGCAGCTTGTTGAGGGGATGGTCCTCCCCCGTGGCGTCCATGTGCTGGCGCAGGAGGGCCCTTCCCGTGGCAGCCTCCAGGCAGGTGTAGGGCAAACCTGGGCAGAGACAAGTGGAGGCATTCGGGGAGCCCGGCCAGACCCCTGCACACTGCGGGCACAGCGGGCGCTGCGACGGGAGAGGAACACCATCAGTGCACGAGCTGGCAGAGCAGGAAACCCATACACGTGGAGCTGGGATGGCAGAGCTGCAGGGAGCCATGTGGGGCAACCCAGCCCCACGCAGCGAGAGATTTTTCGAGCCACTTAAATTCATGTGGATAGAGCAAATTGTGCTGGGAGAACACGAGCTTCTGGACAGGACTGTGTGTCCAGGGGGGAGCTCAGGACAGCTGGTATCAGCTCCACATGGGAGCTGCAGGAGGATGAGGAAGGTGAGGCAAGGACACAGTGCCCACATTCCTGGCAGGGGTTGCAGGGAACTGTCCATCTCAGAGCAAAGGCTATCAGAAATCACAGGCTGGTTTGGGCTGGAAGGGACATTAAAGATCATCTTGTTCCACCCTCTGCCATGGGCAGGGACACCTTCCACTAGACCAGGTGGCTCCAAGCCCCTTCCAACCTGGCCTTGGACACTTCCAGGGATGGGGCAGCCAAAGCTTCTCTGGGCCACCTGTGCCAGTGCCTCCCCAAACTCACAATATCTAATCTAAACCTATTCTTTTTCAGTTTACAGAACCCCACAGGGCCTTGCAGCTGCTGCCCTTCACTTCTGAGATGCAGCGCAGGCTCCATCCCCACTGGCACCCGGAGGGATGCGCTGAGCCATGGAACAGACCCCAGACCCACACAGGGCTCAGCACCCCACAGCCAGGCACGGCCACGCACCGTAGACCTCGGTGGAGATGCGCCTCTGGGCGTACATGGTGAAGCCCTCGTTCAGCCAGAACTCGCCCCACGTGGCGTTGGTGACCAAGTTGCCAAACCAGCTGTGGGAGATCTCGTGGATGATGACGTCCACCAAGGAGCGGTCCCCGGCCAGCAGGCACGGCGTGACGAAGGTGAGGCAGGGGTTCTCCATGCCACCAAAGGGGAAGGAGGGCGGCATGAACAGGATGTCGTACCTGCAGGGAAGGCTGGGCTCAAACCCCACTCCTGATGACGGGGCTGGGGACAGAAGGAAACTCCCTGTCCCTGAGGAACCAGGTCCTTCAGGAACCTTCCAGCCATACCTGCCCCAAACATAAGGTCCAAAGAGTTTCTCTCCAACCACCAGGAACTCCTCAATCACTCCGTCGTACTCCTTCTTGGCAGCCTCGATCAGGCAGGGCTCGGCCCAGACACGGCTCCTGGTCAAGTGCAGAGAAGAGGAAGTTTAACCATTAACTTCCACCTTGTTGCTTCATCAGACAGAAATTGCATAGGTTTATTCCAAAGAAAAATAAAACCCTGCTGATAAAGGCATCTAAAGAGGCCAATAGTGCAAATTGCTGTGATTTCTTTCCTTGTCTGAATGTCAAAGGGCTTTTATATGGCTGCAGTGGCAGCCAAGAACTCAAGAAAGCACCAGCCTGTGAGGAAGTGTGGGATCCTCCATGCATGGGGACCCACTGCCCTCATTCACGTGCAGGGTGACATAAGCAGAGCCAGGGACCCTCCTGAAGGTGAGGGGACACAGCATCAAGGCTCCTTCTCACTCTCCAGTTTGAGAAGGACCCTCATCCCATGAGCCCACATCGTGGTGACACAGACAGGGACTGACCGTGCCATGTTCACGGCCAGTGTGTCTGTTCTCCAGAGCCCCGTGGAGCAGGGAGAGGCAGAAGGTGGCTCCACAGGAGCTTCACTGTGCAGCTCCCACAGCTCTGGAGCCCTCCTGAGCCCCTTACCTTGGGCCAACATCAGCACACACGATGTCCCCAACAACCAAAGCGATCAGGTAGGAGGGGATTGGCTGGGACATCTTGAATACAAAGGTGTTGTCCTTCTGCTTCTCCCAGCTCGTGGCACTCATCACAGCCGTGAAGCCCTCGGGGACCTGAACACGTGGATAAAACCATCCATTACAGTCACAGCACACACAGTGGCAGGCCAGCTAAGCCAGCTGGGATGCCACAATGTCTGATGGCAAATGTGTCCCAGCCTGAAGGTGCCAGGGCCAGGGGCGCTGCAGGCTTTGGGGAGCAGAGCAGGAACACCCCGAGCTCCCACTTGGCATGCCAGCTGCATCCCTGCAATACTAGGGTACCTGGAGCTGCCCCAGGTGCTCCTGGAGCTACCAGGAGATAAGGAAATGCTGGAGCTGCAGGTGTGAAAGGGCAGAGGATGCAGATCCCTCAGCCGCTGACTCCCCTCCCAGTTCTTGCACAACAACTCATTTTTCCTGTTCCCAAGCCAGCGCAGAACCCATGGCAAATCCACCAGCCTGGGCTGAGCCCAGGGAGACTGATGCAGTGTCCCCTATCCCAGACAGGGGTGAGCCCCATGGTGCACGGGGAATAGGGTTTCCTTGGTACAGAGCATCACACCAGAGCTCAGCAACAGCCCCATCCCATGCTCATCCTGTGGCATTAGAGGGGCTCTGCCCTGGGAGAGCAAAATAATCCTGGCATCACCAGCTGATGCCACCACGTGCCATTGGCACTGGCTTGGTGTCACACCATTAAGCAGTCCCCTGCCACGCCGTGGCAGCCCCGTGCCAGTGTCACCACATGCCCACATAGAGACAAGGGGGGAATCTGGATTTAGTGCCATCTTTGGGGAACAGCAGCTGCTCCTTCCTGGAAGTCTGGCAGCTCCAGAACTGCCACAGGACCCAGCATGGCCCAGCACCACCACCTTCCTCCAGCTGTTTTCCCCCAAACTCAGCTGCTCCTGCTACAAATGCCAGGAGCTCTGGGCAGGACAGCCAGGCTGGCACATGCACCCGCTCCCAGGCAGCAGCACTGCAACTGGGGAGAGGCAGGAGCACCCTGGGGCTCTTGTCTTCATCCAAAAGGGCATATAAGAGAAAAATAGCCCAAGTACAGATGAGTGATTTCTCAGCTGGGGCCCGAGGAGAAGGGTTTGAAGCAGTGTCCCTGCTGTGATGCCCCAGTGCTTTGGCACATTCATTGCAAGGGATCCAACAGCTCAGAGCAGTTTAAGCTGGAAGGGGCATTAAAGATCACCTCGTCTCACCCCCTGCCATGGGCAGGGACACCTTCCACTAGCCCAGGTTGCTCCAAGACACATCCAACCTGGCCTTGGACACTTCCAGGGATAGCCACAGCTGCCCTGGGCAACCTGTGCCAGGGCCTCGGCACCCTCATAGCCAAGAATTCCTTCCCAGTGTCCCATCTAACCCTGCCCTCTGCCAGTGGGAAGCCATTCCCCCGTGTCCTGAGACTTAGATCCTTGTCCCAAGTCCCTCTCCAGCTCTCTTGGAGTCCCTTTAGGCACTGAAAGGGGCTCTAAGGTTTCCCTGCAGCCTTCTCTCCTCCAGGTGAACAGCCTGGCTGGCAGGAGGCTGAAATCCCAGCTGTCCCAGCCTGGCTCCACAGCAGAGGTGCTCCAGCCCTTGGATCCTTGGAGCCCGTGGCCCCCTTTGGACTTTCTTCCCCAGCAAACTTTGCACTCATGGAGGGTTTTGCTGCTGCTGGGTGTCAGGGAACGGCCAGGGCAGCTCCTGAGGCTCTGCTTACCTTCACAGTGGCTGAATAGGTGAACTTGACTGAGGGGGTGTCGAAGCAGGGGAAGAAGGACCTGTTGAGGACAGCCTGGCCCTGTGTGTACATGTAGGGCTTCTGCTTCCCCGCCGTCTGCTCGGGGGACAGCCAGCACACCTGGGGAGAAAGCAAGACCCCAGTGAGGGGCGGCTCGACCACAGCTGCTCCTTGTGGAAGGAGCTGGGAAGGGGCTCCTCACCCGGGGTGCTCTGTGCACCCCAGGCTGTTGTTCCCTGGACCTCCCCCCAGCTCCCCCCGGGTCTGGCAGCCCCCAGTCCACACCGGGTCCTTGTGGGCCTGGGTGTCCCACCGGGCTCGGCGTCTCTTCCATCCACCCGGTCACCTGTCGGGCTCGGTATTTCCTCGCCCCACCCTGCTCATGCCGGGCCCGGTGTCCCTCAGTGTCCCCCTGCTCATCCCAAGCACGGTGTCCCTCAGTGTCCCCCTGCTCATCCCGAGCACGGTGTCCCTCAGTGTCCCCCTGCTCATCCCGGGTGTGGTGTCCCTCAGTGTCCCCCTGCTCATGCCGGGCCCGGTGTCCCTCAGTGTCCCCCTGCTCATGCCGGGCACGGTGTCCCTCAGTGTCCCCCTGCTCATCCTGGGCCCGGTGTCCCTCAGTGTCCCCCTGCTCATGCCGGGCGCGGTGTCCCTCAGTGTCCCCCTGCTCATGCCGGGCCCGGTGTCCCTCAGTGTCCCCCTGCTCATGCCGGGCGCGGTGTCCCCGGTGTTTTCCCACCCCCCGGGCCCGGTGTCCCAGCGCTCACCCCGGGCCCTTCGCCCGCCTCGTAGTCGATGAGGAGGGTGAGCAGCTGCCCGGCACGGGGGGCCTGGGGCAGGGCGACGTGCAGGGCGCTGCCATAGCTGGCGAAGGGCCGGCTCTCCACGGGCAGCGCCTGCCCGGCCGCGTCCCCGGGCCCGCCCGGCGGCGGCAGGAGCGCGGCGCGGCTCACGGCCAGCGCGGGGTGCGCGTCCAGCCGCAGCTCCGCGCCGTCCCGCTCGCAGCGCAGCTCCAGCCGCGCCCGCCCGCGCAGCCGCCCCGCGCCCGCGGCCGCGAAGCACACGCGCAGCTCCAGGTGCAGGTGCCGCAGCGACCACGGGCCCGCGCTGCTGGCCGAGGCCGCGTCCCGCACCGGGGCCCTGTCCCGCACCGCGGACACGTCCTCCACCGCGGCCGCCATCGCCGCGCCGGGGCCGCGCCGGGGCGGGGCCGCCCGGCGGGCGCGGAGGCGGGTCCCGTCCAGGGGCGGGCACGGGGCGGGGCCGGGAGCGGGGGACGGAGAGGCGAGGAATCCACGGGTGGGGGATGGAGGGGACCCGAGGGGGACCCACGGGTGGGGGATGGAGGGGACCCATGGGAGGAATCCACGGGTGGGGGATGGAGGGGACCCGAGGGGGACCCACGGGTGGGGGATGGAGGGGATCCATGGGGGATCCACGGGTGGGGGATGGAGGGGACCCATGGGAGGAATCCACGGGTGGGGGATGGAGGGGACCCATGGGGGATGGAGGGGACCCATGGGGGATCCACGGGTGGGGGATGGAGGGGACCCATGAGGGGATCCATAGGAGATCCATGGGTGGGGGATGGAGAGAAATCTCTGGGTGAGATCCATCGGGGGTGGAGAATGGAGGGGCATCTATAGGGTGGATCCATGGGTGGGGGATCCATGAGGGGGGGGATGGAGGGGACATGGGGTGGGATCCATGTTACGGGGATGTAGGGGGATCTATGAGGGACCTATGGGGGTTCCAGAGAGAATTTAGGAGAAGGGAGAATCCATGGGTTGGGCAGAATCAAGAGATGTCTGGGGAAATCGGGATGGGAGGAATTAATTGGGGCAAGGAATCTAGGAGGATCTATGGGTGGATATTCATATGGGGTGGGGATCCATGTGGGGTGGAGGGGCGTGCAGCAGAATCCAGAGGTTGGGAATCCATGGATCAAGGGCATTCATGGCGGGGCACCCCTGGACAGGAGGGTCTATAGACATCCAAAATGGGATCCATTGCAGGGCTCCACGGAGAGAGGAGAGGAGTGGAGGACCCCGCACGGGGGCCTGTGGGAAGATCCAGGGGGAACCCGAGGAAGGACATAGATACAGATCCGTGGGAAGATCGAGTGCAGGCGGCTGTGTCCAGGGGTCAGGGATCCTTGTGGGATCCGAGGAAATATACAGGGGATCCAGAGGGGGTCAAGATCCATAGGGAGGAGATCCAGAGCCGGGGGTCAGGTGGGGCAAGATCCAGCAAGGAAATCAGGGAGGGACAGAGGGAAAATCCATGGCGAGGGATCTGGGGAAGAGGAGGATGGGGGTGAATGGGGCCGGGATCCATAAGAAATTCGATGGGGGGGGGGGGTCCATGGGGGATCCGGAGGGTGTCTGGGGGGGACAATGTCACGATCCATGGGGAGGGGATCGAGGGATGACTCACGAGGGAGCTCGTGGGGACATCCGCGGAGACTCGAGGAGGGATATCGAGAGGGATCCACGGGGTCAGGGCAGCCATATGGGATCCATGAGAAATCCGCGGAGGGGATGTTCCGGGGGGGACTGGGGGGGTCCATGGCGTTTCCCCGGCTCAGGCTCTGTTGCCAGTTCCAGGCGCCGCGTCTCGGCAGCCGAGCGGCACCGGGGGCAGCGGGGAGCGGGCGGGACCGCCCCAGGGACCGAGCGGGGCAGGGGCAGCCCCGCAGCTGCTCTCCGGGCCGGGGGTCGGGGGACGGGGGGACGGGGGACGGGGGCCGGAGGCCGGGGCGGGCACCCCGGGCGGCCGGAGCGGCGGGGCCGGGCGCGGGCCTGCGCGACTCCTCCCCCGGCCGCCGGCCCGGCCCGCGCGGGTCCCCGGCCGCGCTGTCACTCCGCCACCGGCGGCGGCTGCGGGCGCTGCTGGCGGGGCCGCGCGGGACGGGGCGCAGCGAGCGGTGAGCGGGGCACCGGGATCGGGACGCGGGGCGCTTCCCCGAGGGAGCGGCGAGGCTCGGGAGACACGCCGGTGGGAGCGGGGGTGATGGGGACATCCTGCGTGGCCCTGGAAGGCAGGGACACCCCGGTGGAGAGCGGCTCTGATACGGAACACCCCGACAGGGACTGGCGGTGACGGACCAGTCGGGTCATCCTGCGGGGATCGGCGTTGACAGAGGGGACAGCGGGTGGTGATGGGGGCACCCCATCGGAGAGTGGCTGGCCACGGTGATGGGGAACACCCTGCTGAGGACCGAGGTGACGGGGTCATGCTGCGGGGAACAGCGGTGACACGAGAGATGCTGGCAGGGACCGGGGAGCACAGGCAGCAGCTGTAGGGGCTGGCACAGCCTGAAACTCGGGGCAGCCCCTGTGTCCCCTCTCCTGTGCCCCACAATGTCCCCACCTCTCCGCAGAGACCCTGTTTCAGCAGTGGGAGCTGCAGCGTGAGCAGGCTGGCAAATTCCTGTGTCCCAGTGCCGTCGGTGTCCCCTGGACACCCCCAATTCCTGTCCCTGGCAGAGGGGGACTGCAGGGAGACGCTGTGGTGCCTCCCCAGTTCAGTCCTGGGGAGCACAAAATGACGAGCAAAGGGTGACGGGTGACTCTGAAGCACGGGGACTGTCGCAAATGTGTGTCCTGCTGCCCCGCATCTCCTTTCCACAGGCAGAGCAGGTCGGTGCTGGCAGATCATGGTGTCTGCCCTCATTTTTGACATGGGAAGGTGCTTCTGGGCTGTAGGCATCCGTGGGTGCTTCCCATGGGGATCCTCCGCCAGCTGGGGTGAAGGAGCCATCCCCACACTCCTTGGAGCTGGGAATGTTGCAGCCAAACCGGGATGGTACAGGACAGAGGGAAAACTTTGAGATGACTTCGTCTCAGGCCGTGTCCCTTGAGACACGGAGGTGCCTTCACCCTGTGCGAGGGAAGCAGTGAAGACCGGCCGAGTGCCGGGACGACTCTTTTCCTGGATTTCACCTAGGAAAAAAACAACTGGGAGGGGAGCCAGGGAGTCTGGGTGTGCCGGGATGCCAGGCCCACAGCCAGCCCTGCTGGATACCCGTGACTGCCCAGAGCGGGCGAGACCCCGTGCAGGCAGGGCTTGCCCGTGGGTTTTTGGGGTGCCGTCTGCGTTCCCCGAGGCTTTGCCATAGCTGCCATGCCATTATCCCCGGTGCCAGAGAGAGTCCATGTGCTCCCAAGGGGGTGACGGGGATGGGGGAGCTCCCTGCACCCCGCAGCAGCGTGTGTTGGTGTCCGTGTTGTTGCAGGGAGGGGCTGGACCCCCCCAGTTTCACAGCCGGGGGAGCTGAGTCAGGAAATCCCGGCTGGCCCGGCCGGATCCTGGCTGAGTCATTTCGCGGCGCTGAGTAAGTGCCCGCGCCGGGGGTGCGGGGCTCCCGCGCCTCGGGGGGACAGGGGCTGCCCGCACATGCCCCGGCAGTGCCCCTGGCCTGGCCTCGGGTCACTGCCAGCCCCGTGCCTCAGTTTCCCCCCGCCATTTTCCTGGGACTGGATGAGACAGAAGGCTCCTGGGACGTGGACGTGTCACACATCCCGGCGCGGGAGCTGGCTCGGAGAGGCCAGGGGGAGGGGAGACAGGTTGGGATGGGACTGTGGGACAGGGTGAGCTCTGATGCTCACTGGGAGGAGAATGGTATCCCCGAGGCAGGATTTGGGATCCTCCTTCTAGTAAAGGTGTCCAGTCTTGGTGTGTTGGGAGGGGGTTGGCATTGAGGAGAGGAATGGGGGTGAAGAAAGGATGGGGATGAGAACTGGGATGGGAAATAGGATTAGAATGGGGACAGGGACGGGGATAGGGAAGGGGTGGGAATGAGGTGAGGTGAGATGAGATGTGTTGGGGCTGGGATGAGGATAGGGATGGGGTGGGGATAGAGACAGGATGGGATGGGATGAGGTGGGGGTGAGGATGGGAATAGGATGGGGACAGGGATGAGGCTGACAGGGCTGGAGCAGAGCTTGGGGTGCATGTGGGGACGTGGAGGGAATCAGGCTGGCCCCACTGGCAGCAGGATGTAAATAACCTGCCAGGACACGAGGTTTTTTTTCCTGCTGCCCCCCCCATGCAGCCCCACGGACAGGAAAAAGGTGTTTCCGGCTGCGGATGGGAGCGGGGCCCCAGGCCTGGAGCGGGATGTGGGGCCTGGGCCACGGACAGGAGGATCGGTGCCCCCCTCGAGCTGGATCTTGGGGTGCAGCCACTGATCCCATGGCTGGTGGGACCCCTGACCTCAGTGGGGCCACTGCAGCCCCTTGGGCCCTGGCTGGGCTGGTGGCAGGAGTCCTCGGTGCAGGCAGGCACTGCCGCGGGGACAGGACACAGTGCCACCAGCCTGGGGTGCTCTGTCCTGTCCCCAGTGCCACCAGCTGGGGCAGCCACCAGGTGAGAACCCTGGGGATGTGCTCCTCCTTTCTGGCTGGAGCAGGATCCGTGTGGAGCTGGAGCGGGCACTGTGGGAGGAGAGTGTCTGTCCTTGCCCATGGCCCTTGCAGAGCCACTCCTGCTCACTGACCAAGCAGGGTGTCCCCTCACCCGCACGCACTCCCTGGGGAGGTCTGGAATGCTCCACCACCATCAGAGTGCCTGGTCACCAGCCTCAGCTGGGGACATCAGTCTGGAATGGGGACACCAGTATGGGACTGGGACATCAGTATTGGATGAAAGTCTTCAACGTTTGTTCCCACCACCCTGTGACCCCCCCTTCGCCTTGCTGCTGGCAAATGAGTGACAGTCCCCCCTCACCTGTCTGGGGCATCCATTTAGCGGCAGTCAGGGCGGGGACAGCACCCTCTGTCCTCCCACAGCCCTTTGTGCCCTGTGCTGTGGGAAAAACAGCAGTGACAGGGAGGGAGCAGCTGGGACCACACCGTGCCCACTGCCCTGTGTGTCCCCAGGGAGAGCCATCTCTTGTTCCTGGCCTGTCCTGGCTGGGCAGGATCGGTCCCCAAGCCCTAACCCAGCCCAGAGGAGTGCCAGTCCCAGGAGTGCTCCGCAGGAAGCAGTCAATGGCACTGGTGGTGATGAGGCTGGTAGCAGTGCGTGGGGAAACTGAGGCACAGGCTGCAGGCAGGTGGCACATTGCCAACCCCTGTGGGAACTCTTTGGATGCTCCAGGTGACAGATCAGCCACCAACCTGTCCCAGCAGGCTCTGGTGGCTTCCCTGGTGCATTTGCTGGCACAGCCTGTGTCTTGCTCATTAGCAAGTGACCTGTAATGAGCTTTGCTGAGTTGTGCTGCAGGGTCTGGGTGGTGCTGTGGACATTGGGCACTGCTGTGGATTGAGTGCCTGGATCAGGAGACGCTTGTTGGGAGAAGGGCTGGAAGGGTCCCCTGGCACGTGGCACCCACGAGCACCATCAGAGGAAGTGACAATAATTGGGGGCAGCGAGATTTTCTTTAACCAGGCTGGGGGGAGGTCCTGGATGAGCAGCCCAGGGAGGGGTTGAAGCTCTGCTCTGTCCCAGGGGGTCGTGGTGGGGTAGGAGCTGGTGTGAGGCTGTCTCTGGCTGTGGGACTTGGTCCCCCTGCACTTCTCTGAGCTTGTCTGGTCAATGCCCCATCCCGGCCCCAAATCACCTGCGGCACCATCGCTGCCCTCGGGACTGTTATGGGGGGCTCCGGGTCACCCCATCTCGGTGCCGGGCTGCCATGAGTTTCATTGTGGGATCACATCCTGCAAGTTTCCTTCCACGAGGGCTCATCAGCAGGTGTCGGTGCCACTGTGCCCCCTGCCCTGCTGCCACCCTGCCGGCACTGGGGATGGCAGTGCCCCAAGGCATCGCATGCGGAGGGAACAGGCGGGGACAAGCCACCCGTGCCCGGGGCCGGCTGGGGCAGCGCGACTCGTGTCCTGGCATCCTCTCACCGCCGGAGCGGGGAATCGGGCTCCCGAGGTCTCAGCTGTGCTGCGGGGAGCGGGTTTGGAGCGGGAGCCAGCGCTCGAGTTAACGCCTCCCCGGTTTGCCTGAATTCCCTGGATCCCCTGCTCCCGCGGAGGAGCGGAGGTGGAAGCTGGGGGAGCTGCCTTTGTGCTCGGTCTCCGTTCTCATCCTCACATCGCATTCGAGGCCGGTGCGGATGCGGCCGGGCGGCGCCGCCTCCGGCAGCGGAAACTCCCCCTGAGCAGGGCAGGGCGTGAAGTCACGACTTCTCCTCCCCGCCTTGTCCCCCGCCTCCTCTCCTCGCCCCTCGGGGCTCTGCTGCCCTTCCTCGCTCCCTGCCGGGACGTCCGAGGCGGGGGATGTGCAGTGTGGGGTGGGCGAGGGAAGGCAGGCGTGCAGCCGTCCCCGCATGGGCTGCTCGCTGCGGGCGGGCAGGATGCCAAAGGGGTGATTGAGCGACACTGAAGCGACGTTTGAGGGCTTCTTGGGCTCCCCTGTAGAAAAGTCAGGCAACCTTCAGATGTGACGACCTCATGATGGCTCTGTTGGCCGCCTCCTTTGGAGGGAGGAGGTTTAATTTTAGGTGTAAGAGGGTCGTGGAACTAGAGCTGCTGCCTGTGCTGGGCTGGTGAGGGGTATTGGGGCCAGGGAGGGCATTGCCAGCCCCTGCCAACCTCTTCCAGCCTCATATATTAAGTAAGTGGCAGCACTCAACTCCCTTGGGATGTTGGCATCATGAACACATATGGAGTTGTTCTGATAAACCCTGGGCATGTGGATCCCTCTGGAGTGGTGACTGTTGCAACACACCCACCCACACCCCCATACACACCCACACCCACCCACACCCCCATACACACCCACACCCACCCACACCCCCCCACACACTACACACACACACCCACACTCACACCCCACACATGCACACCCACCTCCGGAGCGAGCAGGGAGGTGTTTGCCAGCAGCCACTGTGGATTTACAGCTTACTGGAAAATCCACTCATCCCATTAAGGGCTCCCTGTGGCTTTTGCTTTCCATTGCAAATACCTGGTTATCCCAAGGGAAACTCCCTTTGGGTGCCAGTGGGTGTGTGGGGCTCTCGGGGCAAGCCCCACGGAAGAGTCCAGGCTAAAAAAGCGGCTTCGTTTATTACAGGATGGATTAGGGGAGACTTGTCTCGCTTGGCCAGGTAAGACCAGACAGGCAGTTCAGCTCATGGTGGGAATGGTCTGTGATGGGAATGGCCCATACTGGGGCAGGGATTGAGGGGTTCAGTTCGGAATCAGATCCATGGACTGACTTTCATTCACTCAGTTCTTCACCCAAAGTAGGTTCAGCATCTAAAACCACCCCAATCTGGAGCTCGACTGTGATGATGGCATGTCCTCAGCTCTGTGTCTCTGCTCTTGGGGCTTAATTTCCCACTTGGCCGGCACACCCTGTTGCTGTGTCCCTAGTGATAACCGTCCTGCGTTCGTGTTCCCAGTGCCATTTTTAAATCCTTAACCTGCTTTAAGGGGGAAAAATGCCTTTTTGGGTACTCCCATGACTCCACTCTGCCTGCTGTGTGTTGAGAGAGCCGAGTGTTCAAAGGAGCAGACAGGCATTGAGGGTTTCAGCAGGGATCACTGGGGGTGCTGGGGATGCATTGCCAGTGCTAGGATGGGGGGACAAGCCCAGCTGCCCCCTCGACCATCCCGACCACCCAGAACTCACATACGCCTGCGAAGGCAACAGCATCTGCTGAGTTAATGTGTTTTGCAGCCCTGCTGTGCAGCTGCCTCTCCCCCTCCACCCCAGCAGCCAAGCCAAAATCCATCAGGGTTTTCCAGGTTTCATGGGTCGAGGACCGGGGGGGTCGTTTCCGCACAGCGGCGGCAGACACATCTGGTCTTGTTCAAAATTCTCAGGAGCAAAGAGCCAGGTGTGTGATGCTGCAGGAACACAGGGCTAAATAAATGATGCAACTGGTTCCATGGAGTTTTGGCCCAGACAAGTGTTCAGCTGAACGTCACCAGAGCTGTGGGACAGCTCCTGGCCCAGGGCTTGATCCGGCACTGGGAGGTCCTTGGCCCCATGGCAGCACTGAGGTTCTGGGAAAGTTTTGGGGTGGTGTTGGGAAGGTTTTGAAGCCCTCAGGATGTGCAATAGGAGATGTTGTATTTTAGCTACGGTGCTGGATGCCGGAGGGACCCCAGGCTCTGTGGCGTCCAGTGGTGGCTCGTGTGCTGGAGGAGGCGTCCTCAGGGCTACTGATGGCTTATGGCTCTTCTGGCCACACAGCAGGGGAAGAGCAGGGGGCCGAGGAGAGTGGGAGAGCCTCAGGCACAACTCAAACCTTCCCAGGTGACCCTTCCCTGCAGGGGCATCTGGAGAGGGTTCGGTGGGGTGCCACCCCACGGAGGGACAGCCCAGCCCTTTTCCGTCTGGGTGTTGGGCACACCGGGACATAACAGGCAGCGCTGCTGGGGGACAGATGGCACCAGGCACCGGACAGATGGCTCCGTCCCAGACAGGCAGCCGAGGGGCCGGGAGGCCGGGGGCCTCCGGCGCTGGGCTGGTCCCTGGGGGCTCCCTCTGCCGGGCCCCGGCTGGCGGCTGTGGCCCGAGGGGGACAGGCACCACCGGCCATAGGCGGTGCGGGCACTGCCCGCCCGGTGGGCACCGGGTCGGGAAGGGGACGGACACGGGCTCGAGGACCTGATGCGCATCCTGGGGGGCTGCTCCGGCTGGGGGAGGCGGTACCGGGCCGAGGAGAGTGACGCCGGTTCGGGGGGAAAGGGTGACATCTGCTCAGGGGGTGGTACCCGGCGGAGGGGAGGGTGACACCGGCTCGGGATGCGATACCGGGTGGAGGTGACACCGGTCGGGGCGGGGGGTGACACCGGCCCGGGGGCGGTACCGGGGGGGCGGTGCCGCAGGCGGAGCTGTCCAGCACCGGCGTCTCCTGAACGTCCGCAGCGCCGGGCCCGGGGACGATCCCGCTGCCCCCCGCCTCTGCCGGGCACTCCCCATAGCCACCCGCCGAGGGGACACACCTGCCCCGGCCCCCGAGGCCCCGGCCTAGGACGTGTCGCATCCGCCGGCAGGAATCAGGGCTGTGAGAGACCAGGGTGGGCACGGGCTGGGGGAACACGCAGGGGCCGTGGCGAGCCGGGCACCGTGTGGCTGGGGTACCCCCGGGAGAAGCCTTGCCCAGCCCTTCACGCCGGCCCCAGATCCTCACACAGCCCCTTGCACTGTTTCCAGGCTCTGTCCCAGCCCCAGACCACGCAGCCTCATCCTGCAGCAGAATTTGTGCCGGGCACAGCTCAGTCCGAGCAGAGCTCGGTCTCCTGGCCGTACCCGCGGGTCGCTGGCAGTGGCTGCTTCCGCAGGTCCAGCCCAGAGCTCAGCTTTGCTCAGAGCCGGTTTTATTGAAGTGGGTTAAGTGGCTAATGGGATTGCTGCGGAGGGGCTAAGGCAGGGATTAGTGCTGTGGCTACGGGCTGAGCATCTCTGAAAGTGTTCCAAAAACGCGTGGATGTGGCACTTGGGAACATGGTTTAGTGATGGGTATGGCAGTGCTGGGTTAGGAGTTGGACTTGATGATCTTGGAGGGCTTTTCCATCCTGACAATTCTGTGATTTCTCTATGATCTCTGCTTGGACAACAGCTGATTTCTGTTCTTCAGTGCCTGTCCCTACCCATCTCCCAGCAGCTCCCAGAGCTCCCAGCATTGTGCTGGGGGGAGCAGACATCCAGGACAGGCAGAGCTGGGTCTGGCTGCCCTCCACTTCTACCTGCCTGCCCATCCACTGCCTGCACCCAGGAGAAGCACCCACCTGCACCCAGCCCGACATTGCCCTCCAGAGGGGCGGGAGAGGGGAGCAGTGAGAGCTCCCCGGGAGAGGACCCAGCCTGGTGCCCTGGCAACGCGGCTGGTGGCAATGTTCCAGGTGATGACACTGGCTGGTGGGCAGGCTGGGTCTTGGCCGGGGCACGGGGGCTGGAGGGCTGGGCCTGGCGCCTGAATTGGCAGCTTGTTCTCCTCTGAAGGCCCCTTTCTACCCCGGCTCCCTCTGTTTCTCTTTGGAAAGTTTTATGTTCTTTGTGTCACAAGGAGCCTTTTCTTTGTCGCCCTTCCCGAGCGTGCCAGGGAGAAGGCTGTGCTGGAGCATGGCCATCCCTGATGGCAGCTCAAGGCTGGATGCTGCACAGGGCTGCAAGGCGCAGGGAACGGCCTTTGGGGGCAGCTGTTTCACAGCAGCAGGACCTTGGCAGGGGCTCAGCTCCTCATGCCTCTCACACCCTGGGGTTCACCCCTGGGCTGCCCCCTCCCTCCTCACCCATAAAAAGGAAGGGTGCTTTGCAGCCCCTGAGCATCTCTGGTGGGACGCCTGGCACAGTGCTGCAGCCCCTGGTGTTCCTGTGCTGCCAGTCCCAAGGGTGTCTCAAGGATGATTCCCAATTTACAGAGCGGTTCTGCATCCCAGTACACCCAGGGAAGGATCCATCCTCCTTTTTTCCTATTTATCAGCCTGGTTTCAGCTCTCTTACCCCTTCCAGAGGCTGCGTCAGGGTGGGGAAATAGTCACAGAATAGCAGCAAGATGCCAGCAGAAGCTGAAGGGTTGAACACATTTTCCATCAGTCAGTGTCCATGCTCAGACTCCTGCCACATTTGTCCTAGGACATGGAACAGCATGTCATCCCTGACAGGGATCTAAGCTGTGGTAGGAGAGAAACAAATTTTATCTCGCTTATAAAAGTTACCCCAAAATGCTACAAAATAAAGAGCAAAACGCTTGCAGAGCCATTCACTGTTCTCTTGGAAACATGGGAGCCCCGTGACTGGACCCCTCCAAGGCACAGTGGTGGAGCCAGGGGCTTCGGCCACTCATTGTAGCCCCCGCAGGGCTGGAGGCTGTTCCCAGCTTGGCTCAGGTGATGGATGGCTCCAAAGCAGATCTGCCTCAGTGCTGGGAATGCTCCAGTGACCCCTCTAGGTCATAGAAATGGGGACATGAAAGGAGACCAGGCTCCAGGTCCCTGTTCATTTCTGGCTGCTAAAATCACACGTGTGAGATGGATTTGGACACAAGGCTGAGGAAGTAGTTCAAGCTCCAGGCACAACAGATGCCCTTTGAAGGAGATGCCTTCAGGGATGTGCTGGCTTGTGTCTCTCCTGGGATGAAGGACACAGCTCAGCTAAGGCTTTTCCTTCAGTGTGAACACTCTTAACTCTGTGTATGGCATCGTCCAAAGGGATCAAATCCCACCTCACCTCTGGGATTAAAACTGAAGTTCACCTCCAGACCTGAGCTCTGGAGGCACCTGGAATGAGTATCCTCTGCTTGGCTGGGAGATGAATGCCTCCAGCTGCCCAGAAGGCTCCACCCTGATGCCCAGGCACGGCTCTGCTGCCCTCAGCACTGCTGTGGCTGCTCCAGAATATCCCCTTGTGCTGAAGCACCTCGTGTGTACCTGCTGCTTTCCACTTCCACGGGACCCAGTGATCCCAAGCTGATACCCAGGGGAGCGATGGGACCAAAAACTCACCCAGCAGCTGGAAGTCCCCAGATTAAATCAGGTGCAAGTTCCCAGGGCTCATATTACCCAGAGGAGGAGCAGCAGCCTGTTCCTGAGAGCTGTTCCTGGGCTGAAGGAGAAAGTTGTTTCCCTTTTGAGCTAATTGCAAAGGAGCTGCTGGGTCTATCTGGGTCAAGCCATGACCTGCTTTAGCCAGGCAGAGGCAGCAGGATGTCAGCGTGACACAGCGTGACACAGCGTGACACAGCACGATGGGGCACCCGTCCGCTCCCCTGCCATCATCACACATGGGGCACGTGCCAGGGACACCCAGTCCTGGATGGGGTAAAAGCAGTCTGGAGGCAAAGGAAGAATTCTTTGGGAACAAGGATGAGCTGAATCTTTCCCAGGAATGGTTTGATTTCGTGGTGGCTGATGCTGGATGTGAAGGGGGCTTCTGGGCAAACGAGTGGCTCCTCCTGGAGCTGCTGGGGGAACAGGGACTTGGCAGGAGCTGCATTGGTTTATGCCTTTGATGGCGTTCCCGGGTGTGGGACCCCAGCAGGAGGGTCCAGCTGGTGTCACAGGCTGGGGGAGCAGGGCCCCATCCACATCATCCCTCAGCCATCCCCCAGGCAGCCCATGGCGTCTCCAGAGCAGGGTGAAGCCTGGGGAGGGGTCAGTAGTGCTGAGCCATGCACAGTGGATTCCTTGGAGGCACCTGAGGTGTGTGTGGTGGGAAAAGGACTGCTCTGAGCCTGGCTCCCAGCAGGCATTGGCATCTCCTGAGAAGCCTCAACCCTGTGAGCACAAGAGAAGGATTGATCTTCTTGTGGCCAGCGCAGCAGCTTTGGCTTCTGCTGCAGCTGTGGCATTGCTTGTGGGCTCAGAGGGGGAGAAATGGAAGATGTGTCCACAAGAGAGAAATCCAGAGTGGAAAAAAAAATCTACAAAACCTGTTTACAGCTCCGATGCCACATGCCCCACAGGGAGCAGGCAGGGCTGGAGAAGTGCAGCATGCTGTGGTGCTTAGTGGGTGCTGGGGAAGGTAAGGTCATAGCATAAATCTAGATGAAGAATTTGCCTCTGAGTTGGTTGAGAATGAACTTGGGGCAGATTTTATGGAGTGAGGGGCAAATGATCTTCCTCCGTGTTAGGAGAAAACCCACCAGAACCAGCTGCTGGGACTGGAAGTGTTTGTGTAAGGGACCTTGGGGTGAAATGGGTGACTTGGAACCACTGCTTTCATCATCCTTGCACCTATGGGAAGGAAGGTTCCCTTATCCTTGGAAGTGTCCAAGGCCAGGTTGGACAGGGCTTGGAACAACCTGGGATAGTGGAAACTGTCCCTGCCCATGGCGTGGGGTTAGAATGAGATGCTGGTCTGTAAGGTCCCTTCCAGCCCAAACTGTTCTGTAGTTCTATGAAGGTCAACCTTGTTTGTGTTTGCACAAGGTGTCTTGCAGCTCAAGGCTGTGAATTGCTGTCCCCAGGCACAGCACTCTCAGGGCAGAGGCTGCCTTAAAGAGAGGGGAAAAAGTATAGAATTGGGGTTTGTAAATGTGGGTTGTGGGGCGCAGCCTGGGAACAGATGGGGGAACAGAGGGGAGCTGCTCTCTGCTGATATTCACAGCCAGTTTGGGAACATTAGGCCCCCAAAAATGAGCTGGTGTCCAGCTGCATGCTGAGCCCACGCTCCCAGGAGTGACCTTTGTAGGTGCGGGAAATCCCACTGGCACAGGGACAGCCCTGCCTGGCTCCTGCAGCCCACATTGCAGCACCCTTGGGTGTGGGCTGGTGCCAGCACAGGCCCCCACTCTGGGGCTGTGGTTGCCCCCTGAGCTGGATCTATGTGCCCACGTGGGAGTGGCAGAATCACCTCCCACAGTGACTCGAGGATGGATCTGTTCCAGAGCCCCCCGTGCCTGTCCCAGCACTGCCTCCACCCACCTCTGCCGTGGCTCAGGGCCGTAACCATGGCGAGCAGAGACAGAGACAGGGACAGCTCAGCCAGGATGTGGGGACACGTCCTCTGAAACATGCCAGTGTTTCAGAGGCTTCAGGGAGAGCAAGCCCAGAGCTGTGCGTGTCAGTTTCCTCTGCCCCTTAATCAAAATTGCTTTGGAAGGAGCTTTGTAGCTCCCAGCTGGAATTGGCGCTGCGATTCCTTGATCTCCTCCGCTGCATCAGCCCTTCTCCCCGTGACCCACAGCTCCATGATCAAGTGATCCAGCTCATGTGGATCTGGAAAAAGGGAATTTCAGTGCTGCCTGTGGCAGGGACGTGGTCATCCCATGGTGGGGAGAATGTGGGGCATGGTTTGGTCCTTGCAGACCCCCAAAAAGCCTGGGGGAAGCAGGGCTCAGGGCAGCTCAGGTTGGGGAAGAGGCAAAACAGGACGGTTTGGGACATTTTTGGACTTTGTTCATGTAATAACCTCTGCTGGGAAATGCAGTGGATGCAGGGCTGAGGCTGGGCTGCTGTTCCCTTCGGGGTGAAGGAGCCATCTGCCTGCACCCCACAGCTTCTTTCCAGCTCTGGAGAAGCTCTGTCTTGGCCGGGTGGTTTGAAAGAGGAGGTGTGTGTAGGGGCGTACCTGGAAGGCTGCATTCCCCAGCCCACCAGGAACAGCCCCCGTGGGCTCCAGTACACCCTCCAAAGCACTCACTGCACCCACCCAACACTAAGGCAGCACCAGGTAGAGGAACCCTTACCATGGGTGGCCAGCCTGGAGCTGATGGTCCCCACAAAATGCTCTGGGACTCCAAAAAGCTTCTCCTCCTCAGAGGTTTTCTTTCAAGGAGGCTGAGTGAAACCATGCTGAGCAGCCTGTGGAATGTGTGTCCTGGGAGATTTGTGGCAGATAGTGACTGTGGGACCACAACTCCCCGTATTTCTAGAGCTCATTTCTTCCTCTGGAGAAAAGCTTTTTCTTTGAGTTTTGAGATTTTTTCCTGAAGAGCTGCAGGCGAGTGGTAGTTGGAGATGGAGCTTTGTCCATGGCTGGTTTCCTTGCTGAGCTCTGCTCTGCCTGCCTGGGCAAATCCTGTGGGCATGAGGAGTGATGAGCTTCTCCACTCACTGCAACTGTGTGACATCCCTGTCACTGGTGGTGGCGAGGATGGCCCTGCTTGTGGCTGTTTTGGGTGGGATGAGACCACATCCTTATCACATGGAGAAAAACACCGAGGCAAGGTGGGGGGACACAGGGCACTGTCTGAGGGGTGACATGGAAAGTCACCATGAGACAAGCAAGATGACAGCAGGAGCATGGAGAGATGTGGCAGGTGGCACCATGTGGGGGGACACTGGGGATGAGGAGGGCACTCCAGTGTGGGGGTGGGACTCAGACACCAGTAGATGGGGTCACAGAGCTGGTCCTCCTGTCACTAGAAGGTGCTCTTGGGTGACAGGAGATTGTTTCAGGTGACAAGGAGTTGGTTCTTAGATGACCAGGAGATGGTTTTAGGTGGCCAGGAGATGGCCTCAGGTGTCTGGGAGGTGGTCTTGGTTGATCAGGAGGCGGTTTGGCGGACCAGGAAAAAGTTTCAAGTGGCCAAGAGGGCCATCCTGCCCGTGGTGCAGCCCTAAGTGGTGAGGGTCTGTGCCCAAATGTCCTTGCTGCAGGCACCTGCTGTAGGGACCTGGGGACACAGGGGTGGGGCTGCACAGGCTCCCTAGGGGAGGACATCACGTAGATCCTGGTCCTGTGGATCCCTGTCAGGTGACATCGTGTGTGTCCTCACTCGGGGGTGTGGGGTGCAGTGGCCTTCTCCCAGGATGGGGACACTGAGCACCCATGGCCAGTAGGAAAAAAGACCAAGGTCTGGTGCAGCTGAGGGGCTGTGGGTGCCCTCTCTGTGCTGGGCTGTAACGAATCCTCCTCTTTCTCCACAGCCTTGCCAGCAGCTGCCTCACCAGGATGAAGGGGACAGCCAATGTCAACTCCACTGGCCGCAGCCACTACCAGTCTGCCATCCCAGTGCCCCGTGCCATAGCCCATGGCAAACTGCACACCACAGCCCCCCTGAGCACCCCGGGGTCCCCTGTCCTCCACAGGGCTCTGTCCCCTCGGCCAGGGAAGGTGCCAGCCCCCGGTCCCAAGACTCTCAAACCCAAAGCCACTGGCAAAGCTGCTGGCCATGAACCGGCTGAAGGCAGGGAGGGAAGCCCCAGTGTCCCTGCTCAGGGTGGGCAGAAAGCCCCGTCAAGACCCCTGGTGTCCCCTGGGAAATGGCCAGAGGCAGCAGGCAGTGGGAGGAGAGGGGCAGGCAGGGTGGGGGAGCCCACTGAGCTGTGCAAAGCTCCCCTAGCACAGGGCAGGGGTGGGGGGCGGCTGGGAGGGTCCCCTGGGAAGGGCAGTGGAACAGCCACAGCAGGGACAGGGGATGAGTCTCATGGTGGCTCACAGGGGAGGGGTCCTGTGTTTGGGTCAGGGGCCATCACTTTCTCCTCAGGGCCCCCACACAGCCACCCCATCACTGCCACTGTGGCACCCTTCCAGTACCGGTGAGTCTCTGGGGCACGGGGATGGGGGAACATGGGGCTGGGGGTGCCGTGGGACATGGGGCTGTGGGGGGCATGGGGACAGGGGGAGGCAGGCAGGCCCAGCAGGTGGCCATGGAAAATGGTGGGGTTGGGTCAGGGGGCTCTGTACCAAAAGGAAGGTTCCCACTGGATTTGGGCTGCTGGGGCTCCTAAGTCACCCATGGGAGCTTGATGTGGGGCAGGGGATGGACTCTTTGGGGAATAGGGTGCCCTGGGACCCCTTGCCATGAGACCAGTGTTCCCAGACCATGGCAGAGCCTACAGCTCCATGTTCTCATCTCCTGGGGGTCTCCAGCCAGTTGCTCCTGATCACCCACACTCACCCCCCTCTGCCCACAGGCTGCAGGAGGACCGTGAGCATGAGAGGGCCACGTCCCTGGGTGATGAGTGCTTCAGTCCTGAGAAGGGATCTCACCCTGACCCCAAACCCAGAGGCCTGAGTGAGTCCAGAGGGGTTGGTCAGCAATGGGGGTGTCCTGCTGGGGGGCTGCCGTGACAGTGCCAGGGGACAGAGGCTTGTGCTGGAATGGGATCCAGGGCTGGAGGTCAGTGGGGCATGGGGGAACCCTCACAGTGGCGGTGCCCCCAACTTCCCTGGGAAAGGCTCATCTGCAGTTCCTGCATTATGTGACCTCCGTGGCCAAAACCCTACCCTGTGAGAAGCACAGGGGACTCACCCCTCCTGGGACGGCGCCGGGACATCACCCCGGCTGGCTCCTTTCCCTCCTCTTCCCAGTTTTCCAGCGAGCTCCAGGAATGACCCATTTCCAAGGAGCTGGCGTGGAGGGACCGCTGGCTCCCCACACCCACCACCGGGTCACCCCCTTTCTCGAGGGCTGAATACAAGCTCCTCGCTGCAATGCTGAGGCCACCCCAGTCCCCTCTGGCGCTTGCTTTGGGGGGAGATTTTGGGGAGGCGGGTCCAGGGAGGATGCTGGGGCGGCGGTTGCCAGGGCAGCGGCAGCGGAGGATGGCGGGATGCTCCAGAGATGTGCAGGGAAGGGGAAAAAGAGAGCCAGGAGCTTCACCGAGTGATTTGAAGGGACAGAAGTCGGTCAGGTCCACGGTGGCTCCTGGCAGAGCTCGACTTTGACCTGGGGTCCCAGCACCTCAGTCAGAGAATAATCAGCGCTGAGCCCCGATTTGGAAAGTGCTGGAGCCAGCGGCACCCGGGAGGGTGTTCCAGGAGGAAGCAGGAGGGAGCTAGCGGGGCTGGCATGCGCTCAGCGCCGCTGCTCTGCTCCTTGGGGAGGTTTTGGGACAAAGCCGAGCGGGTTCAGCACCGGGGAAGGGGCCGGATCCTTTCCCTCACTCCATGCCTGCTCCCGCTTCCCGGCCCGCGGCGCCTCCCACGGCTCTGCCGGCCGCAGCCAGAGGGAACAGGGGACGTTGGGAGACCCCAAGAACCACCTCAGCAGCCCCAGAACGACACAACACCCGCAGATTTGCCCCCAACAGCGGGCCCTGCACCCAGGCAACAGCCCTCCCCCGAACCCCGAGTGACTTTGGGGTGCAGCTTGTGCACCCATCCTGCCCCAGCAGCACCTCTTAGTGCAAATCACCCTTTTTTTGGGGGGCACCCTTTGCTGTCCCATCCAGGCGGAGTTATTTTGGGACTTTTCAGCACTACTACGGACTGAACCCGGGATCACCAGCCCGGGGGTGGGCTGGGAGGCTCGCACCACCTCCGGTCCTCCCGTCCTTATCTCGGCAGCAGTGATGGGGTCTAATGCAATATTTCCCGGCGGTTGCCATGGCAGCCCGCGTGAGGTCACCAAATAGACTTAATTCACCCCTCCCAAGGGACGGGTAATTAATGAAAAATGATGATAACCAGATCCCACTCCCCTTCTACCCCCCCCCCCCCCCCCCGCCCTTAATTCCCTAGGATCAGTGGAGAGGCCCCGCTGGGTTTGGGGGCCACATTGTCCCTCCCGAGATTCCCGGGGCCACCCTGGGCTCTTGCTGCACAATCTGGGGAGAAACGGGGATGTTTCGGCCCCCCCCCGGGAACAGGCCCGCAGTGTCTAGGTGGGTGTGGGGTCCATGGCGGGCGGGACAGGGGTGCTTCAACGCAGGGTGCTGGGGCGTGGGGCCCCCGCGCTGGCTTCATCCACCTCCCACCCAGCTCGCAGCACGTCCCTGCCTGCGAGGGGCCGCGGAGCGGGGCCGGTAGGCCGTGGTGGCGGGGGCCATGGGTGGCTCCGAGCTGGCCGGTTCCAGGCCTCGCCGCAGGGCTCCGCAGCGAGCACCGTCCCCGGGGTCCCGCTCGCTCCCGCCCGCCTCAGGCTCCGCCGCGCGCGCCCCCGCCCGGCCCCGCCCCGCGGCGCGCGCGCCCCCTCCCCGCCCTGCCCTCCGCGGGCGCGCGCGCCGCGCCCCGCCCCCTGCCCGCGGCAGAGGAGGGCGGGCCCTTTTTGTTCGCCCCTGACATTCCGCTGGTTCGCGCTGTCCTGCCGGCGGCGGAGCGGCGAGGTGGGGCCGTGCCGCTCGCCCCCCTCTCCCCCCACCCCGACTCCCCGCCCGCGCCATCCCCTCACCGCTCCGCCCCGGCCGGTGGGACGGGCGCTGACGGCGCCTCTCCCTCTGTCTCGCCCGGTGTGTCCTCGGTGCCGCAGCAACAGCAGCAGCGCCTGGCGGGTTAAATGGTTGCAGCGCGGGGATGCTGGGGAGCAACCTCAAGAGCCTTCCCGACGTGGAGCTGGGCGAGGAGGAGCGCGGCTTTCGGCGGGGCCCCGACGGCGGCACCGTGATGCCGAAGCGGGCGAAGGCGGCGGCGGCGGCGGCGGCCGCGGGGCCGCGGGGCGCGGAGCTGCGCGTCTTCAAGGCGAGCAGCGCGGAGGGGCGGCTGCCGGCCGGCTCCAACCTGCGCAAGCAGAAGTCGCTCACCAACCTCGCCTTCCTCACCGACGCCGAGAAGAAGCGGCAGCTCTATGAGCCTCGCTGGAGCGACGACATGGCCAAGGCGGCAGCGCCGGGGGCGGCGGCGGCGGGGGGCGGCGGGCGCGGCGGCCCCCGCGGGCGGGACGCGCCCGCCATGTCGCGGAGCCTGTCCCGCTCCGAGCACTCGCTGCTGTCGCCGCGCCCCGCCGGCCCGGCCAAGCCGCCGCCCGCCGGGAAGCCGAGCCGCATCCCCCGCGGGCCCTACGCCGAGGTGAAGCCCCTCAGCAAGGCCCCCGAGGCGGGCGGCGGCGGCGGCAAGTGCGACGACGAGCTGCTGGGCGGAAAGGGGCCGGCGGTGGCGGCGGGCACCGAGGAGAAGCCGTACCTGAAGGTGGACCCCGAGCTGGTGGTGACGGTGCTGGGCGACCTGGAGCAGCTGCTCTTCAGCCAAATGCTGGGTGAGTGCAGCCGGCGCGACCGCCGGGCTCGACGTCGAGATGGGAATGGCCAGAGGTGGCAGCTGGAGACATCTGGGCTCCCGACGCTCCGTGAGGACCCGCTGGTGGCGACCTCGGAGTCTTGAAGTGAAGGGAGGCTGAGGGGAAAGGAGTCATCAGCCTCCGTGTCCCCAGTCACTTAGAACCACAGTATGGTTTGGGTTGGAAGAGACATCATAGCTCATCCTGTTCAACCCCCTGCCATGGCCAAGGACGCCTTCCACTAGCCCTGGTTGTTCCCAGCCCTATCCAACCTGGCCTTGGCCACTGCCAGGGACGGGATTGCCACAGCTTCTCTGGGCAACCTGTGCCAGAGCCTTCCCACCACCACAGGGAGAATTTCTTCCCAATATCCCAGCCCTCTGTCAGTGGAAAGCCATTCCTCCTTGTCCTCAAGTCCCACTCCAGCTCTCCTGGAGCCCCTTTGGGCGCTGAAAGGGGCTTTAAGGTCTCCCCAGAGCTGTCTCCAGGCTGAATACCCCCAGCTCTTCCAGCTTGGGTCGAGAGCAGAGGGGCTCCAGCCCTCAGTGCATCTCCAAGGCATGCTTGAGGGAAAGTACTGTCAGCTGCCTCTTGCCTTGGAGGAAAGGCAGTTCCTCCTCACAAGGAGCAGTGGTGGTGGTGGAGCTTGTCCTCCCCCACGTGTCTTGTTGGCCATCCCTTGTCTCAACACCCACCAAACGTGATGGAGGCTGCACAGCTGGGTGCCACAGCTGCTCCCCACCATCAGCGTGGCTCGCCCTGGGGGTGACCTTGGGAAGCTGCTGGTGGAGGTGCCGTGCGAGGGGTTCATGCTGCTGCTCCGTTTTGGGCAGATCCAGAGCTCCACTGAGGTTTGGGTCTCTGGCAGAGCAGGGTCTCCAAGGATGCTGCTGCAGGGTTTGTGTGAGCTGATTTCAGGCTGTGGCTGCCTGCCTTTGCTCTCCCTGTGGGTTTGATCCCCGAGCTTGCTGTGTGCATTGTGTGCACAGTGGGTTTCCATGAGAACAACGAGCGCTGGCCCAGTGCTGGCTGTGCCCCGGACCTCGGAACGCACTGCCCCATCGTGGGCTGAGCGTTGGCTCTCGGTACAGGTGAGCCCAGCCCCTGCCATTCTCTCGTGCTGCATGCTGATCTCTAGGAATTGTGGCTGCCTCGGCAGCCCTCTGTTTCCCGCTGACACCCCATCTTCCTGCATCCCACTCAGCAGTGCCTGGGGTCTTGGCTGGGCAATGACGTTGGGGGCTTATGGCTCTGAAGAGCTGTGTTTGGTCTGGCAAACTGGCATGAGAAGGTGGCAAGGGAGCCCGGCACAGCCATCATGGTGCTCAAGCTGGCCGGCTGTAAAGCCCTGGTGCTTGTTCGTGGTGGGAGAGCAGCAGTACAGAGCAGTACAGGCAGGACTGGTGTGTCCAGTCCCTTCAAGTTCCCTGCCTGGCATCTCTTTTTAGGGGGCCAGGAGCTTCTCTGGTGCTTGAGCTGGCTTGAGACGTCTTGTCCTTGCTGTGTGATGAAGAGAAATCTCTCTCTTCAGAGAGAGAGAGAGAGATTTGCTGCGGCTGGGGCCTGGGGGAGGTGGTTTAGATGTGGAGCGAGCTGGAGTGTGTGCTGGAGCCAGGCACCTGGAAAGCCACACTTGCCGAGTCCGCTTCCCTGTGTACCCCTGGCTGCTTCAGGAGCCTTCGGGGTGTCACAGCCCCAGCTCCAGCCGGGCTCTGGCACAGCTCGCACCAGCGTGTGCTGGCACACAGGCATGGAGCCTCCCAGACCATTGCCCTTGGCCCCCGGCCGGGCCCAGCCACGGGGGCAGCAGCAGTGCCCTCCTTGGCAGGGTCTGCCCTGATGCTGGGGCATCCCAGGGCTCACAGGTGGAAGCCACAGAGTGAGCTCAAGGCCTGGGCAGGCAGAGGGGATGAGCTGGTGGCATGAATGAGGGCAGCCCGGCTGTGGGGGCTCAGGCTGCCCCGTGGTCCCACAGCTGGATTTACAGACATCCGTCCTCAGGCCTAATGCTGTGGTAGCACCAGATACCATGGGAGCAGGGCAGGATTGCAGGAGGATTTGTCACTTACAGGACTAACAGACTGCCACTCTCTGATGCTGGGATGCCTGGGGGAATCTCAATGTACCCCCATGATGCTCTCCTTTTAGGTGGGAGTTTCCTCAGCATCCCCAAGAGAAATCCTTGCAGGACTGGTCCACATGGGAGTGACTCCCAATTTGTGGTACTCTGGAGTACCAGAGATCCAAGACAGGGTCTTGTGCACACTCTGAGGAAGATCATGGTTGTGGAAGTGCCCCCAGCAACTGATTTGGTTTCTGGGTGCCAAACCTTCACCTGCATCAGTCAGGGCTGACTTTGACCTTGGGAGGTGTTGAACATCTCTTTGAACTGCACTTAGCATCTGAAGACTTGGTCAGCTGGTCCGTGAGGCCCAAACTCTGCCAGATCTGTCCTCTGTGTATTGCCAATAATTTTCCAAGACATATGGACTGGCAGACTTCCTGCAGGGGGGATCGAGGGCTGTGTCCAGAGTTGGATGGGGAGAGCGTCTGGGGTGGACAGAGCAGGAGCTTCACCCTGCTGAAACTTCCCTTCCCTTCCATGGGGTTGCACTTCCCACATTCGTGGGAGTTGAATCACACCTACTACCCAAGCCAGCCATGACCTGGCACATCCATGACAGCGTGTGTGATGGGGATGCCACCAGGAGCCTGGGATGTGGAGAGAAAGGAGCTGTGTGACAGTGGTGCTGGTACAACCACAACTTGAGGTTGTGTAGACATACGCTGAGCCTCCAGACCCCTTTGCTTGCGATCCAGGCGGATGAAGTCTTCCCCAGTGGTGATGGTACCTTCCACAACCTGGCTTCCCCGGGAAAAGGTAGTTCCTGTGGTGGAGATGGACCCAGAAGTAATGGGATCCCAGGAGAGCTGGATTCAGGAGAGTGGGCTTCACACCCTGCTAGGGTTGGTGAGAAGCACCAGGAGAGGGGCTTTCTCCTGGTTGCTACAGGAGATGCTTAGGAGGGAGGGAAGGAAGGTCTCTGCTGTTTTCATCAGTCCCTTTGGCAAGCGAAGCCTCAGCCTGAGCTGTTTGGCAATGTCTGCTGAAGGACACGCTCTCCAGAGTGGCCTGGAAAGAGCCACAAGCTTGGTTTGTGCTGGGAAGAGAGAGGAAATTGCGGGGACTTCCAGCCTCTGCAGATATGGTTGTCCTTGAACTGCTGACCTGTGTTGAGAAGCCTGTACAGCTTCTGAGCTCCTGGCACTGCCAGCCACAGTGGCTTCCAGAGAGCTTGTGTGTCTTTAGTCTCCACACCTGAATTCTCATCGCTACCTCATGCTTCTCCTGCCAGAAGCATTCCCAAGCCTCTTGGCCAAAAATACAGTTTATTCAGTCATGGCCAAATGTTACCTCTCATTCGGTCACTGCCGCTGCCTCATCTGTTTGATGCCACTGAAGCCTTTGTAGCTGAACCATGTTTAAAGAGCAGCCTGCGCAAGCCAGGAGAGGTCACCGGCATGCAGCAACCACATGTGCTTTGTAGAGGCTATTTCCATCATCCAAATTATACGTTTCGCATCAACCAAAGACTGAGGCTTCTCATCAAAACTGCCTGGCAGCTGGGGCTGCTAATTACGCTGGTGCCCAACCACAGGATGAAGGGGACGGAGGGCACGTGGCCAGCATGGTGGAAGAGCTGGTTGTGCAGAGCTCACCCTGCTCGTGTCCACGTGTGATGGACAGGGCTGATCAGGTGCAGGGGCTTTTTTGTACGGGCTGTGCATGTGGTGCCAAGTGTGATGGTTGCACTTACCTAGAGCTCCCCAGAGCACCTCTGAGATTCTGCAGCTGCTTTCTACAGCCATTTCCTTGTCCATCTCTTGCTGGATGTGGTGCCTCTTAAGTGGCTGCTAATTCGCATCAACAAATAAGTGGTCAGTATTGTGTGGGCCAGAACCCAGGTGGACACACGTGAGATCCCAGTGGAGATGGTGTTCCCCGAAATGCTCTCTGCAGCAGTCTGCAGCCCTGCCAAACCCTTCAGTTGCAGCTATAACCCATCTCTGTTCTGCAGCCCTCGCGTGGGCCATGGTACCCTTCCCAGGTGGCCCAGCAGGGACGTCCTTGCTGGGCAGTATAAAGCCACGGGGAGTCGGTAGCCTCATGGTGCCAACACGCAGGCAGGGCAGAGCCCAGCTGTGCTCAGGCTGGCGCTGGGTGGGCAGTGGGTGCCAGCAGCCCCTCAGTGGTGGGGGGGAGAGCCAAGGGCTGGAATGGGCAGATGGGCTCTGTGACATGTGGGAGCTGCAGGTTGCATCTGACTGTGGTTTATAAAGTAAACCACAGTGCAGAAAAGACTGGCATCTGACATGTCCCATGCAAGGGCATTCCTGACCCTAGTGGAGATGGGAACCAAGTTACTCTTTTCTGATTGCCTTCCTTGCTGGGAAACACATGGGGTGGGATCATAGAGGCACTTCTGCCCCATGGCATTCCTCCCTCTGCCCCATGTTGTTCCTACCGGTTTAATTAAGCACTAATGTGCCCGTGGCACCGCTGGGCAGCAGTAGCCAGGCTTCCTGGCAGGAGACCATGAGGAGGTCAGAGACCAAGTAGCTCTTCACAGTGATGAGAGCGGATTATTGCCTCGTAAAGTGCTGCGGCTGTCCTGATACCACTAATGATATTCCTCTCTTAAGGTCCCTGTGTGACAGCATCTGTGTGACGAGGTCATTGGGATGGGGATTTATTTCCTTTTGCCCACGGAGCTGGACTCCTGCCTTTGGGGTAATAGTGAAGAGAAAGGGGAGTGGTACACAGTTGTATTGCTATTTCCAGCCTGCTGTCAGGAGCTGACAGCAAGCAGTAGATGTCTGCTTTCTCCAGCTGAGATGGCTGCAGTGACTGGGGAGAAGATCTGGAATTGGGATCCAAGGGCCCCAGAGCTTCTACTGAAGCTGTTTGGGATGTGGTCTGTTCCCAGTGATTATGGCAGTGTGGAAAAAGGGCTGAGAAAAAAACAAACACAGATTTGTCTTTCAAATTTTCCTATGGAAAGACAGCAGAGCAAACACTTGAAAACAAACATATTTGGGGATGCACTGCTGAAACAAAGTTCTCTCCAAAGAGCCTGAAAATCCCTGTTCAAATGGGGCTTTCACAGCGACTGCCTGTATCTCGCCCCCAAATCCAACATATCTAAAAAGAAAATATGCAAATGAATAGAAAATCATGGAAATTCTGGAAATGCTATTTGGGATCTGCTGATGGGATGTGACCACACTGGGACCTGGGTGATGCCCTCTCAAGGCTTTACAGTCCCATGGGTGTGACTGCTGAATGCTGCTGGGATGGACACAGCCCACCCATGGCTCCTGCCTGGTCCTGGTGCCTCATGAACAACGTGCTTCCATGTGGGTGGCACCCAGGGAATCACTGGCAGTTCTGGGTCCTTCTAGAGAGCATCTTCCACATGCCTCTGTTCCCAGCTTTGTGTATTTGGCTTGTTATGCTGTGGCATGCATCTCTGTGCCCACAGCACTCCCTTGTCACAAGTCCTCCCACCATCAATTGCCCTGTTGTGCCCATTTAGGTTCCCAGCTCTTTGTCTTCCTGTGCAGCTTCTTGTGGTGCCAGAAGACAATGTCCCTGGTCCCTCCTACCTGCAGAACCCCCTGCCCACTCTCACTTGAGCATCTGAGGACAGCCCTTGGCTGATGCTTGTGCCCACTGCACGGGGTAGGATTTGTTCCAGCTCAGCACAGAATCAGAGCCTGCACACCCTCTGAGGTGCGTAACCTGTGAGTGATGCCAGTGCCAGCCCGTTTGCCGTGGCCAGCATGTGCCTCTTGGCTTCCCTGGCTCAGCTGCAGGCGTGACTGGGCCGTTTGCTGTAGGGCTGCAGTCTTGGGATCAAGATTGCCTGGCTCTGTGCTGTCAGGTGGACCCACTGGCACATCCTCTGAATCAGTCACTTGTCTGGTCCAGAGTGTCTTTTGTGGCACTGTGCTTGTGGCTTTTGGTGCCCTGCACGCACAGTCGGTGTCCTGGGGTAATGTGCATGTGTGGTGTTTCTAGTACTGGTGACTGCAGTGTCCTGGGCTCTGTGTGTGGTGTTCCTGGTACCAGTGACAGTGGTGTCCTGGGCTGTTTCAGTGACAGCTGTGCAGTGAGCTCTGTGTGTGTGGTGTTCCTGCTACCGGTGACAGCAGTGTCCAGGGCCATATGTGTGGTGTTCCTGGTACTGGTGACAGTGGTGTCCTGGGCTGTGTGTGTGCAGTGTTCCCGGTACTGGTGGCAATGGTGAAGCTGCTGAGCCTGGATCAACTCCCTGGATGGAGTGGGGATGGCTCCATCCCTCTGTGGTGTTTGAGTCCTTGTCCTCTCCAGGCTTTGTACCTTGGCTGTGTCTCATGCAGAGCTGTGGGGACACAGGGGATCAGCTAATGGTGCCGTTCTGCCATATCCCCCACCCTGCAAAGTCACGTCCTCCTCCAGGCACACGAAGCAGCTCTCCCAGGGGAGCCAGGGAAGGGGTTTCCAGTTCTCTGTCTGGAAAGCAGTGAGCTTGGGAGGGTAGAGGATGTGTGAGGCTCACAGCTCAGCTGGGAGGCTCAGTGTTGCCTCGTGGTGGGGTGGAGGGGCAAAAGGGAGAGCAAGGCTTGCCCACGCTGCTGCATTGCAGCTCGGAGCAGGGAGCTGAGCAGGAGGGGAGCTGGGAAGGCAGGGATGCTGCAGCCGTGAAGCTGGGAAGTCAGGGGATGCTGCATTGCAGAGCTGAGATTAGAAGCTGTGCAAATGGAGATGTGCTTGTGTCAGGGTGGGTGTGACACTGAGGAGTGGTGCCCAGTGCCCACCGATTTGCTGGTCCTTCCTCTAATCCAGTTCTTCCACATTTTGTTTCATGCCAGCATTTCTCTCATTCCTTGTGCTGGTATTTGTCTTGTTCAATTGAGGGCATAATGTATTTTTTATTACTTCAGGAGGAGGACTGAGATTCATCTCCCACTGAAGGACCTGCTGGAATCCACATAGGGAAGCTGAGCAGAAGCTCAGCACATTTGGGCAGGACATTTGCCTTGCTCCTGGGAGCAGCCATGGATCGGGGAGGTGGCTCCAGAGCCTTGTGGCCCTGGCACAGCATGGCATGTGAGCTCCGTGGAGGGGGACCTGAGCAGACCTTGGGCACACACGTGTTCCCATGCTGCCCAGTGAAATGCAGGTGTGTCCTCCAGCTGGACATGTGCCTCCACCTCTGTGAACATATGAGCATGCCAGCGTGTTGGGAGCACAGGAATTTCCACCTGGCATGGGTATCAGTGACTCTTAATCACTCCACATTGCTCTGGTGTTGTGTCAGCCTTGTTGTGTCTCTACTTAGCCGTCCTGCTCATCCAGAGGTGGGCACTTTGCAATCCTCCTCTGTACCTGTGAGGGTCTGGCCTCAAGCATCCCTGTGAACTTACAGAAAGATTTTATGGCAAATCCAGAAATGAGTGTCTGAAGATGTAAAGGTAGGGCTGCTCTGCCTTCCCCTCAGGCTGGGTCTTGCCCAGTGGCTAGGGAGGGGATGGTGAGCTGGCTAGGAGGGACCCAGGAGGTGCTTTTCAATGGGGAACTGAAATTGAGGGTTTGAGCTGCGCTCACGAAGCCGCGGTTCCCTGGGCAGGTTGCGAGCCTGACTCGCAGCCACAGGTGACGCAGCGGGAGGGCCGGGCTCTGTGCCAGCTTGTTGGCTCACCGGCCGGTCGGCTGGCTTCAGCTGTGGGATTACACCCTCTCTTGCTTGGTGAGCTGGAAGGATGGGATGAGATCCTTGTTGAAGCTGCTGGAAGTTCTGGTTGTTTTCACGTAACCCAGAAAAACTGACAGAGTTGTGCTGTGGGTGCTGCAGCCTGTCCTGTGTGAGCTGGAGGGGAATTTGTAGAACCACAGAATGGTTTGGGTTTAAACCGTTAGAGATCATCTTGCTCCAGTCCCTGCCATGGGCCAGGACACCTTCCACTAGCCCAGGTTGCTCTAAGTCCCATCAAATGTGACCTTGAACATTTCCAGGGATGGGGCAGCCACAGCTTCTCTGTGACAGGCCTCACCACCCTCACAGGGAAGAATTTCTTCCTAATCTCTAGTCCATCTCTAGTCTCCATTCAATATAAAACTGTTCCCCCTAACTGCAGCATGGCAGATTGGCAGTACCATGCCTGTAGCATTGGAGAAATGTAGAAGCACCTTTATTTCTGGCTGCCAGCCTGCATGTCTGGGGGAGCTGCATGTCCCACCTCTGTTCATCTTATGCAGAGTTGTGTCATCAAGAGTGACAAAGCTGGCAGTGAGACCCTGCAACCAGATAAGCTTTTTCAAGAGCACTCAGTTGTGGCCCAATCTAGCCCTTACTGGTTCTGTTGGGTGCCCAGACTGCCTGAAGCTTACACCTCTGCTTTGTCATGGGCCTCAAGCATCCCTGGCACTGGCTCTGCCCCAGCCTGGCTCTCCCAGTTCCACGAGCTGGCTTGAAGCACGTTTGGAGCTGCGGTGCAGGTACAACTCTGTTGCTGGCTATTTATAACGTGTGAGCTTCCAGCATTGCTGTGCACTGAGAATAACTCACTGAGGAGACACTTCTCAAAATCACACGTCCCTCGCCCATGCGCAGCGTCATCGTCTCAGCTTCCCACATGTCAGCTTGGGGCCTGTCTTGGTCCTGTGCCAGCCTGGTTTGACACTAAAAGGGGTTTACCCCGCTGTTTTTTCTGGCCTGGAGATTCAGCTGGTTAATAATAGCAGGGCTTTGTGGCACAGTCCTTGTCAGGACATCATCAGCTTTTGCAGGGAGCGTGGTGGGGAGCAGTTTGGGCTCTGTAAAACCCACTCACAGAGAGCAGCCCTTTCATAGCCCAGCATGTGAGATGCAGGCACTGGCAGGGAGGGATGTGCATGGGGAGCGCAGGAACCTGCTCTCCGGGCTGGAACCTGTGATGGTGAAACTCATCAGCTGAATGAACCCCTCGGGCTGCAAGTGTTAGGCGCTGCCGGGGTATTTCCAGTTCACTTTATCTCTGGCCTGGTGTAAAATTTCCAAGCTGATGCAAACAAGTGGAAGAACAGATAGCAGCTAATTCACATTGATGGCTGTGATGCTGGAGCTCCCCGAGGTGAGCTGTGGCGTTCGATGGGGCCAGCACGTCCCTCCCCGGCTGTTTCCCGGTGTGGTGCCGCAGGGGACACGTTGTTAGCCTCGTGGATGCTTGCTCCCACATCCCGAGGTTTCTCCCAGCTTTGGTGGTTCAGAGGCCTGAGGCAGCATTGTCAGGGTGGGTACAGAGTCATGGGCTAACCTGGCAGTGGTGAAATCAGATAAGGCAGGGTTGTTTTGGCAGGCTCCGAGGTGGGAGCACTGTTTTGTGGGAAGGGAAACAACAAAGTTCCCCTCATCTTTAAAAGCAGGAGGAAAGGCATTTGACAGATTCTGGCTGGAACCTGGGACTGTCCAGCTCTGCCAGGGCAGGACCAATGTGGAGCCAAGCGTGCTGAGGCTGCCATGGGTGCAGGACTCCTGGCCATCCAGCTGTGACCTTTCAGAGCCACCTTGCATTTAGCCTCCAGAACTTCACTGTACCAAGGCAGTGACAAGGAGGTGGCTCCAAACTCCCAACAGGCAGTGCAGAAGCAGGGGAAATAATGAAGTTCAGCTTCCTCCCGTCTCAGCAGGGAGGACAGACAGATGATGTCCTGCAAACTTCTGCTGCTGTGAGCCCAGAGGAGCATGTGCTGAATCCTGAGGAGCTGGACTTGCACCGCAGCCAAACTGTGCAGGGCTGGAGTTTCTGCAGACTAAAGGGTGGGAGTAAATTGAGTCTGGCTCCGTTGGTGCTTGGCATGGCGCTTTCTGTCCTGCTGGATCAGGGCAGGGCTGCTGGAGGGAAACAGCTGTGGGGAGTCAATGGGGACAGCCCAGGGGCTTTTCTCTGGGGCTCCCCCATCCACTGGGCATGGTGAAAGGTGGCTGCCCTGTGCTTCTGCCTCTCTGACCCCAGATTCATTAAAAAATGTAACAAAACCCTTCCAGGGAATTGGAGTCACCCTGGACAGGCCGTGCATTGCACGTCAGGGTGGGCAATGAAGAGAGGACCTGGGGGCAGAGGTGCCACTTGGCCCCTGTTGGCTCCTGGTAGTGGTGGTTTCTCTCCCAAGTAACGTGTACATAGACTCGTTAAAATCTGGGGTTAAAATCTGTCGTGGCCTGGGGAACAGTGTGATTGCTGGCCAAGGGGAAGTACCAGCATTTGCCTGACTCCCAGCAGGCCTGAGTCTTCTCTGCCTCAGGCTTTAGGTAGCCTGGAGCTCACAGCTCATCAGTTTAAGGTCCTTTGGTAAATTCCATTTTGATGTCTCACCCAGGGTGGTGTGAGGCTGGATTTATCACTGTCTGGACCTCCTGTCTCCCACTGTCTGTGGTTGAATGCATCAAAAGCTGCCTGTATCCTGACCCTGTGGGGAGGGGAAGTGCCCAGGACCTACCCCAGGCCTCTTGCTCCTCAGCTCTGTGCCAGCAGTGCCATGGGCATAGCTGGGATGGGGCAGTGAGGGGCCTTGCCCTATGTGGTCCCTCACCTTTCTCCCCAGGGCTCTGCCCTGTGCCCCAGCAGTGCCAGGGATTGCCAGAAGGCCAAAGCTGGTGTCCTGCAATGCTCCAGGCTGAGTACAGCAGCCATTTGGGGGCTGATTCACCAGCAGACCGAGATCCTCCCTCCTTACAGGCTGAATCATCTGGAGGAGGGCAGACACTCCAGCAGCAGCACCTCCAGCCATCTCATTTCCATTTCCCTGAGCCCTTTTAGCTGTGCTTTTGCTGTGCTGTGCCAAACAGCGTCCCGGGACTGCTAAAGCACTAATATCCATCATCTGGCCGCGGTCTGTAGAGCACTCAGAAATTTGGTGATATTTTCAGTGAAGTTTTCCAAGTTGAGCTTATTGGCTCATGGGCATCTGCTCCCAGATGGAGAACATGTGGCTGATTCCTGCGAGGGGAGGGGAATGGACCCACTCATAAAGCAACATGGGGGATGAGTGAGGGAATCTCATCTTGAAGCCTGTGAGATGCTTTAAGGACTCTGCGGAGTAGGGCCTGGAGGCTGGGCTTTTAAAGCTGCTCCTCTGAAAGCACACTCTGCAGTGAGAAGTCACACCTCAGATGTTATGGTGGGGAAAGTACAGTAACCTGGAGGCAGGATTTGATCTCAGCTCAGCTGCTGTTTGCACCACTGGGCACTTCCCACCCTGTTCACTTTCCAAAATGAACAGCAGGTAACTGGTGCAAACAGTCGCTGTGCTAAAATTAAAATGGGTGAAACTCTGGGGGTTCCTGCAAACCTCCCTGCCTGGAACTGAGAAATGAGCACTGGCTAAATGTAATGGGACACAAAGCCTGAGCTGCAAATCAAAAGTAAATTTACAAAGCAGCTTTTCCTGCCTCATTCCCAGGTGGAGCATGGTAATGTGTTTCCAAGCCCAGCTGCTCTGTGCTGCAGCAGTGACCAGTAGGGCGAAGCCGCGCTCTCTTCGCTCTGCTCCCCATTTGTCCATTGCTGCCTTCTGGGGGCAGAGGTGCGGGTTTATTTTGTGGCTGAGATTCTCATTCCCTTTGTGGGAATAAAGCAAATTGTGTTTGGTTGACATTCTCTATAACTTCAAAGTCAAATAAAATCTGGGTTGCCAGCTTCTTTTTGTGTTTCAGGAGATGCCTGTTTTCCATCCCAAACCTTCCATGTTTTGCAGCTCAATAGCACATCCCAGACAATGGCTTTAGAAATCAGACGCCTGCATTTTGGACCCACAGTGCTGAGGCAATGCCAAGTGGTGCATGGGGTGCCAGAATTTGTGCACATGGGGAGAGAGAAGGAGGAGGACAAAAAACTTGCTCTGATGGGATGTTTCCACAGAGATCATGGTAATGATCTCCATTTCCATATAGCTTTTCATCTGCTGGCAGAGTGTGCTCACTCGTAAGCCGATGCTACACACATCCTGTGTGGAGAATGCAGCAGCTGTCCTCAAAAATCATGTTGTAAGAGAGGGAAGCTCTGGAACAGCAGAGAGGGATCTGCCTAGGATGAGAGTGATCCCTGAGACTGCAGGGATGCTCAGGGATACAAGAAGGGATATTAGGAAGAAATTCATTACTGTAAGTGTGGTCAGGCCCTGGCACAGGTTGCCCAGAGAAGCTGTGGCTGTGCCATCCCTGGAAGTGTTCAGGGCCAGGATAGATGGGCCTTGGTGCAACCTGGTCTGGTGGAAAGTGTTAGGTCAAGATGGACTTTAAGGTCCCTCCCAACCCGAACTGTTCTGTGGTGATTCTGTGTCCCTGCACCACTGGGTACGGGAGCGACCTTGCTGCTGTGCAAACATCATTTTAGTCCTTCCCCAAATCAGCATCGCCTGTGGGATGTGCCTCACATCAGCCAGTGTCCAGCTCAGAGCCGTGCCATGGCCAGACATGAGCTGGCACTTGTCTTTGTGGAGTAAGAGCCCTGTCGTGAGCTGGGAGCAGCAGTTGGGGTTTATGGTCAGCGCTGGAGCAGGCTGCATCCCACACCGACACCTAGGGTTGTTTTCCTGCCTCATCCATGCCTTTTTTCCCCTGGTTGCCATGCTAGAGGAGCTGTTAGGCCATGGAGGATCACAGAACTCTGAGGAGGGTCAGCGAGGCCGCATCGGCTGCCAGAGCATGCGGGAGGTTGGTTAATATACAATATTCCCTTGTCCTTCCGAGTACCTCTTGCTTTCCAAGAGCAGAGAGGTGTGTCTGGAAGCTCTTCTTCTCCCCTGTGCTGAGATAGGTTTGCAAAAGCTACAGTTTCTTCTGTTTTTTTTTTCCTACCCCCTTTTCCTGCCCAGGCATTTTCCCCTGGCCTGATGAATTTTTAAACAAAAACATGGTGAGGAGAGAACAGGAGAGAGGGGAGAAAACCCAGGAGAGGACATGAGGAAAAAAACCTCTGTTTTCCAAATCAGAGTGATTGCAAGTGGAAGTGAAAGTTTAGGTGTGTTTTTAATTTGAAAGTTCCAACTAATTTTAAGTCACTTTATTGACAGGAGAAAATACCTTTCCTAATGCTCTTTTTAATAAACTCCAGTTTTACAAGTAGAAGTAGTAGTAGTTGGTTGAAAAATACCATGGAATTATGGAAGTAAAAAGCAGCTGCTGTGCTCTGTAATTCCCCCGGCTGTGCTGGGGGTCAGTGCTCCCTGGAGGTGGGGGACTGAGGCTGGAGGAGTGGGCGAGATAGACTCCCCTGCAGATGCCTCTGGATGCTTGTCCACCTGTTCACAGGGGATTGCAGGGTTGATCACCTGCACACGGTCACTTTACACAGGGCAGAATGTGGACAGATGTGGTTCCTTGCCTGGTGGTGCAGGGCAGTGAGCAGATGCGGGACTTTGGGGGCAATGGGTCAGAATTTGGTCCAAATTGGAGCCTTCCAGCTGGAGAATTGATTGGTTAGTGCTGGAGAAAGTGGAAGAAGGCAAGAGGGGGCACAAGGATGGAGAGGAGAGGTGGAGGTAGAAGGGGAGGCTGGCTCACCAAGCTAAGCATCACCAGGGAGCCCAAATCCCATCACCAGGAGGGCTTGACCTGCTCCATAAGCCAAGCTCTGACCTGAGAAAGTCATCCAGAGAGTTTGGATCGCCGATGAAGTTGTGAGACATCATGGACACCTTTTTGTGCCATGCCTTGTCCCTCCAGAAACGTCCCTCCACCATGTCCCACCGATGCCAAGTCCAGGGCCCAGCGTTGGGAGCAGCCACTCTTGCTGCCTCCGTCAGGCCGGGCTGCTTTCTCACAACTGTCACCTTGGCAGGTAGATTGAGTGTTGTTGGGAAAACCAGCTGGTTGTTGGAAATCCACTGCTGTCACACTGTGCAGAGCAGAGAGGGCTCCTTGCAGATCTCATTGTATTTCAGGCTGGAAAAGAAAAAGAAACACTTTGTGGTAATTTTTTCAATGACTTTCCAATTTTTTTTTCTTGGTAAGCTGTCTGCAATCACTTACAGTGTTCCTGAAGGGATTAATTACTCACTGGAGCTCATTGTGCGTATTTCATATTCTGAACTGTTGGATGTGGTGTCTGCATTGGATCGAGCAAGGGGTCACATGGCATTTCTTTTTCCATCCTTTTTCCCCTATTCTGTTCTATCTGTCAGGCTCCTGGTGTGAACGCTCCCCATTGCTGCTGCGGTGGGTGCTCGGTCAGCGCGCCGCACGTGATCCTGATTTCCCTGCTCCGCGCTGCTTTTTCAAGGGAGCGTAGCCAGAACAAGACAAATTGCTTCCTTGTTTGAGTGACTTTTGGCTGATGCTTTCCCCCCAAGCTGTAGAGTTGGCTCAGCTTCTCTTGCAGCAGTTGTGGCTCTGGGCTGCGCATCGTCAGTGCTTGGACAGGCCCCTGGAGCAAATGCGGGGAGAAGAGCTCAAAGCACATTGCAGAGCTGCTTCCCACGGCGAAGAGGGCTTGTGCTGTGCAGGCAGCCGTTGCATGGAGCTGAGATATTCTTAGAGGAGATAAATCCCAGCTGCAGTGCTGCTAGGGACCCCTCTGTGCCATCCTTGAAGTGTGGCATTCCCAGGAGGGTCTGCCTGCGGGACGGTGTGTGCTGGCGCTTTGACAGCTCAGGGAATGGCATTGTCTCGAGCTTGGCTAGGGATCCCAACTGTCCAAGTTGGAGCTGTAACTTGGTGGTCTCGGCATGCTTAAAGGGATCCTGCAGCCTGCAGGGGATGGGGCTTGTCAGTGTGTGGGGTCCAGAGGTGAGTGGCTGCTCTCCCATTGTGCCTGGAGACTCATGGATGCTGTCATCACATGTCACTCAGCCCTTGGTGTTGGCAGGTGCATGGTGAGGGCAGCCACAGGAGCTGCACAGTGGAAAGTCCAGAGGCTCCACTGAAATCCCTCTGATTGGCACTGGTGCCTGTTTGGGAGCATTTTCCACCCTGTCCATCCCAGGTACTGCCAGGGCCCCAGTAAAATTTGGAGTTGTAGGTGGAACAGCAGCTCTTTGCATAGGATAGTAGAATGTGTCAGCATCCCTTCACTCACTGTAACGCGGGTGGTGGAGGTAAAGCACACTTCCTCCCTGCCAGCCCCTAGCCCTTGCGGCACCTGGGTAAGGACCAAGTGGTGGCTCCCACAAAGCTTTCTGGTCCCAAGCATGCCCTTCCCTCCTGTGGCACAAATAGATTTCCTGAAGGAGATGGGACCTTCCTTCTCTGCAAATAACTTTTAGTGGGCAAAGTGCAACTACTGCTCAAGAAAACGTTTCCGTGGTGGTGGGGACTCTCCGAGTGCACTTTGAGAGAGGGAGCGGGTCTGGAAGCAGTTGGAGGATGGTGTGGGCCGGCACCAGGAGTGGGGAACCATCAGTGCTAAGAATAGACAGTTTATCTGCATCCCTCCCCCTGTTAAGGATGCTCGAGGCACCGTGCAGCAATTAACACAAGTTTGTAATAACACTGCTGGCAGATTGGCAGCGCAGCCTTTGGAGCTGGTGTCGGATTTGGCCGAGTATGGATGCGGGAGACTGCTGCTGCTGAGCTCCCCAGCACACCCCCAGCATGTCCCTGGCACAGGGATGTCAGGCACTGTTGTGGGGCAACAGGAGTCCTGGGTGCTGGGTGTGGAGCCCCGGGATGGGGAGAGACGTGGGGCCGGTGCTGCTCCTGGCTCCAGTGGGTTAGGTACCTTTCCTAGGGAAGTCTGGAGGAGCAGGTAACAAGGCCAGCAGAGGTAATGGCAATGTTGGTGGGGAGGGGAGCAAGCTGAGGGCTGTAGCAGGGCATGATGCTCTGTACCCCCTGACTGCAGTGAGGGTGGCCCGGGGAGCTGGCACAGCGGGCAGGGGAGATCATCTGCACTGATCAGGATCACCCCATGCTCTCCACTGAGTTAGCAGGATGCCCGCTTGTGGGCAGGGGGCATGGGAGACCTGGGGAATGCAGGAGGTCATTGTGTTGCTGTAAGAGCTATGGCACCCTCTTCAAGCAATCCTTCTGCCACTCACCATGCACAGCTCCATCTTTGGGAGGGTATGGGGGGTTTGCTTTGGGGTGAACATCACCTGGGCAGCTGATGCTGCAGACTGAAGGCACCCCAAAATCTGTGATACGCGTGTTGGTCTGCAGCCTTGCCTGGGCTGCTCTTGCAGATGCTGCCGCGATTTTCAGGGTGAACCTTGCCCAGTGCCTGGTACGACCAGCAGCCCTAGGCACCCCAGCAGTGCTCACCCACCCCGCTGCCCGGGGACCACAGGTGCAGGGAGAGCCCAGCCTTGCGGGATCCTGGTGATCATATGTGTAGCAGACTTGTTTCCGGCTCCCTGCAGGCTGCTGCTTCTGGTGCCAGAGTGAATTTGGCACCTGGCCCTCCTGCAAGGCTGGGGAGGGGGAGAAGAAAGGCCAAGCCCTCCTCGCCGCAGGCAGGAGATTCAATTCTCCCTGGGTGTGCACAAAGACCGTTTATCTCCGGAGCAAAGCCCTGGTAACCACGGGGCAGAGCGTGAAGGGCTGATTAGGGGCTGTTCAAGGAGGGGTGCTGGGGTCGCGTGCAGGCACTTCCCTTCCCATTTCCAGGGCTTTCCATGGTAATGGCTCCTATTCTCCTCCGTTGTTAGGACGTCACTCACACGCAGCTCCAACGACATCTGTCAAAACACGTCTCCCTCTGTCCTTGGCGCTCCCAGGGAAGAGGGATCCGTTGGCCCCATAATGAGCCTGACATCAATTAATCATCAGCCTTAAAAATTAGCATCGTGGCAGTACATGTTGGAGGAAAACGATTCCCCAGATGGAAGCAAAAATAGCCTGTGTTATCTCCCTCCTCCCGCGGGATGTGGTAACAATAGATCTACTAACGAGCCTGGAACTCGTTAAGCTGGGTTTGCCCCCCGACGAGCTCTGCCTCCTGCCCAGTCTCTTCTCTCGGTGGGCTATTGAGGGACCCTCTTGTGCAAGGGCTGATGACCTACCCTGGGGTCTGGCCCTGCTGTCAGCTGGACCCTCGTGGTGCTCATCCCCCAGGCACTGCAGAGAGCCCAGGGTGTGCTTGCAGTGCTGAGCCCCTTCCTGAAGCTGAGTGTTTGGAGGGGAGCAGCTGTTCCAGGATCTCCCTCTTCTGGAGTGAAGGATGCTCATCCCTGGGTGGTGCTGCTGGGCCGAGATGGGGGTTCAGCCACTGCCTCGAGGACATGTCCCACTCTAGGAGAGCTGTCCCTTGTCCTTCTCCGGAGTGAGAGCTCTGAGGACTGCTGGTGCTCACAGCTTAGTGAGTGCCAGCTCCGATATTTAGGAGCTCGGCAGTGGGCTGGAGGTTTCCAGAGACGCCCTCTCTGGGGAGTGACTGGGGCACCTTCTCTGGAGGCTCACGATGAGCTGCTCTTCGTGCCTGTGCCATGCTGGGATTTTCCATGCTCGGAGCTGCTCTTCCTTGCGTCCAGCCAAGCTGTAACCCCAGAGAGCAGCTCTGCCGCCTGTATCCGCCTGCCACTCTGGTTGCCCACCCCAGGTAATTGGGAGATGAAGAGCCCCCATCACCAGCTGTGTTTTGGGTGCATTTGAGTGTCTCTGATGTTTCAGTGTGGAGCAGCTCCACAGACTGCCAGGCAAGCTGGGGAAGACATTTTGCATTCCTGCTGAAGACTCATGAGGACTCTGGCTGATCTGGTGATGGACAGACAGACCAAGTGTCTACCAGAGCCCAGCTGAGGCCGGGGAGAATTATGTTTGCAACGCATTGCTCTGCACAAAGCTCTCAGTCACAAGGCAAGGGGGACAAAAGGCTCCCTGTTTTCTCTGTCCCAGTGGGTGCAATTCCAACAGTTAAAAAGCAAATGTGAGTTGTTTGTCTCTGTGAATATAAAGCTTCCCCAAGCATGGCCGTATTCTGGCTGGGAATGGGAAATTTGGCTCTGCTAATGACTGTTCTCCTACAAAACAGAGCCAACTTGAGCCAAGAGCTGCCCAGTCGGGCCCTTCTCCGCCTGCCCTGGTGCAGGGATGCAGGCTGGGGAGGGGAGAGGCTCTGGGGACTGATAAATGCCCTTTCAGCCAGACCTGGGCACCCAGGTCTGAGTGGATGGGCACCCAGGGATGAGTGTGGAGACCTTGGCCTCTTGTATGCAGGGGTGACTGCCACCCGTGTGCACCCTGCCAATGCCTGGAACCTTCTCCCATGCCCAAGGGATTCATTGTCATCAATAACAGGGAGCCCCAGGCAGGGGGACATCAGGTATACTGATTTGGGGCATCTGACTGAGAGTCCAAGGGCTACCGTCACAGGGGCCTGGGATGAGGGTGAGTCTGGGAAGAATGACTGAATCACATGCTGCACCTGGGCTTGGGGTGTGGCCGCATCCACACTGTCTCCATGGATGATCCCCAGCAGTGATGGGGCTGTTGGGATGGCATTGGTGCTGAAGAGGAAGATACCCTGTGTCTGCCTGCATGTGGCTGCCCTGGGGGCCTGTGGTGCTTGACCCCCATGTCTGTGACAGCCAAGCTGTGCTGAGCACAGCTCATGGGCATCTCCTCCTCCCTAGCTGCTCCTGCATTTCCCCATCCTTGCCTTGGCTCTTTGGGTCACATGGCCTTTGGAGAAGGGCTGTACATGGTGAGGGAGGGTCATTATGGGGTGAGGATGTGGCCGTGACCTGCACAGGCCGTGTGCCCTCCCTTCCCTGCAGGGAACCCAGATTGGTCCTTGATTCACTGTAAGCAGTGGGTGCAGGATTCCCCATGCACCCACATCCCCCCTCCTCCACCAGGCAAAGCTTGGAGCGAGAGCTGGCGACGTCCCCAGATGCAAGGCACATCTGGAGGGCACCAAAGCAGTTAAGTGAAGGGATGATTTGTGCTATAGAAACCCGCAGTTCCTTCCTTTGATCCTCTGAATCAGCCCATTGCCTTCCTCATATAAAGCCCCATTTATCTCCGCTGTTCCCAGTAAGTTTGAAGGCGGTCGTGGCTCGTGGCTCCTCGGCAGCAGCGAGGAGCCCGGCTTTCTCTTCCGCTGAAACAGAATCAGGTGAAATCTCTATGGCAACTGGCAGATGACAGGGAGTCTTGTTGCCTTGGAAATGAGGCAAAGAAAAAAAAACCCACCCAAAAAGAGCCATCTGGAATTTTGAATTTCCACAATGTCCAACCTGCGTCTGGTGATGCGTGGGGAGTGTGAACCCGCTGCTGCCGGCTGCTCCGGGGCCTCTGTGCCGGGGCTTGGCTCTGCTGTTCTGCCTCACTCTGGGGAATTAGGGCTTTTTTCCATTTCTTCCCCACTTTTTCACTTTTTTTTGCCCAGGGTCTGCAGCATTGCCCTGACCATCTGCTGGTGGCTGTGGGAAAGGTGTTGTGTTTGGGGTGTTTGGGGTGCTGAAACCAGGCTGGACACAGCTGTGCCTTGTTGGGGGCCAGGATGGCACTAGCACACCTTGGTGATGCAGAACCCTGAGGAGAATGGCGGGCTCCAGGGCAAACTGAGGCATGGATTGCTGCGTGACCAGTCTGACCCTCCTCTGTCAGCTTAGCACAGACCCCAGGTGCAGTGACCACTGATGACACTGTCTCTGTGTTCCCAGGCCTTGGGGCTGTCAGCAGGGAGTTAGTGTCACCATGTGTGACTGTCGCTGTGTGTGCCAGTGGCCAGAGGCTTGGGGCGTCCCTTGCAGCATGGATTTGGCCTGTTAACCTACCATCCCCCTCCTTCCCAAGCTGCACAAGTGTTTGCATGGATTATTTTGTAGACCCATGGTGCTGGGGACAGGGGTGTTGGGATGCTCCCAGCTCCTCTGATATTTTCAGGAGCAGCTTTGGAGGCAGGTGTGGCTCTGGGATGAGTGCAGAAGCAGGGTCTGTCCCAACACAGGGAATTTTGGGCTCCCCCAGCTCATCAGCACAGAGGAGCAGAGGGTAGCACAGAGGTGGAATGCCTGGACATGGAGCAGCTAGAGGCTCTGGATCTGGAAAAGGAACTGTGGTTTGGATGTGCAGGTGGGGTGGTTTGGGGCCAAGCACAGCATCCATTGAAAGAATAACCTACAAATGGGCTGGAGGCCCAGTCTGGATCTCTCCAGTGGATTCACTTGGAAACTTGTGTATGGGAGAGACCCAATTAAGTAGATTTATGGCTGCTCTAGCCTGAGAAAGTCTGAATCCCTTTTAAAAGCTTGGCTCACTGGAGCCAGACGGGGTCCAGGCTCCAGGTCTCTCAGCCCTGCCCTTGTTATGAGCAGTGATTCGCAAGGCTTAGCAGCCATGATCACCCCTAAAGTGCTGATTCGGCTCAAGTCCCAGCCTGTCATTGCTGCACAGCTGCTTATTGTCTGCTCTCACCTTCCAGCAGGGAGATGGTGCCCCCTCCCACAGCGTGGAGCTGCCCCTGCCTGCACTGGGTGGCAGTGGTGGGCATGGTGGTAGTGATGGGGATGGTGTGGTGATGATGGCAGTAATGATGACTGCAGGGGTGGGGATGTTGGCAGTGATGGGGATGGTGTGCTGATGGGGATGGTGGTGCTGATGGGGATGGTGGTGCTGATGATGACTGCAGTGGTAGGGATGTTGGCAGTCATGGGGATGGTGGTGCTGATGATGGTGCTGATGATGACTGCAGTGGTGGGGTGCAATGATAGAGTCAGTGAGTGCAGGCAGGGAATTGGCTTCCTTCTTCCTCTGCAGCCACTGTTGGAGCCTCCTGCAGAGCCCTGTCATTTTGAAGAAGGGTCCACCAACATGTGAGATGTGGGGTGGCTGTGCCAAACTGGAGTCCTGTCACCTCTCTGGCTCTGGCTCCACAGGGGCTGGTGCTCCTTGGGGGACTTGGGCTTTGCAGGACACACGCTAGCCCCACAGTGCTGCCTGTTGTAACCCCATTGTCTCCCCCAAGACCTGCTGCTGGCCTCTCTTCCCTCAGCCAAGGGCAAGTGCAGAACATGCTGGGCTGTGTCCAGCCTCGTCCCACAGCCTTGCAGGGCTATGTGCAGGGCAGCGCCATGTGCAGAGGCCAGCCTGCCTTGGTGGAGTCACAGGTGGGGACCTCAGATACCTGCAGCTTACCCTGCACATCCCCATCACCAATGGCAGGAGGCTGTGCTTGTGCTTCCATGTCCATGGGGAGTAGCACCTCCGGCTCCACCAGCTGAGGAGCTGCTGCTGTCTTTCAGGGAATGGTGGCCAGGCTTTCCCCATCCATCTGCCTGGGGTCAGCAGAGCACCAGTCAGCTGTCCAGGTACCCTGGTGCCCCATTACCAGGGTGCTGCGTGGCCCTGTCCCTGCCCGTCGAGGAGCAGGACTCTCTCCTGACACTGCTGCAGAGCATGCAGGGCTGGCAGCCAGGTCTCTGCTCACACCAATCAAAGTAATAAAACCAGGAGTGCTAATGTACCTGCTGCCTTCTGGGTGGGGCAGCAGGTTTGCAGGAAAGAGTGTGGTGCTTTCCCAGGGCACTGAGCAAGTGTGGAAGACATTCTCTGCCCAGCTTGGGTGCCCTGGAACATCTCCAGAGAGAGAGGGGTGATTTGGGGTTACTGGTACATCCTTGGTGGGAGCACGTAAGAATTGCAGGGATGGGGCTTGAGCTGGAAAACAAGGCCGAAACTGCAGACTTGGCAGTCACCCTACAGAGCCCTGTTAGCCATCTCCACTGCTCATTCTGCCTGTTTGGGAGCTGTTGGGGGGAAAAGACAGTTAAGCCCCAAACAGGGGCTTGCAGGTTGCGACCATCCCCCTGCCCAGCCATCCAGGAATGGGAATCAGAGCTGGATGTAATAATGCAAGATAAAGCCATTTACTCCATTCAGGAAGACTCTGCTGGTGGCACATCCAGATGTTGCTGATGGAGTCACAGGCTGCAGGGTGTGAGTGTGGAACCCACGGGGCTCAGTGAGGTTCACACCGGGCTGCTGGATTTCCCCTCAGGTGGTCTCCGAGTGCCAGAGTGGAAGATTTTCAAGAAAAATACCAACAAAACGCTGCCTGTGCGGATTCATTCATAAACAGGACTGGGAGCAGAGGCTGGGGCAGATGGAGGGAACAGTGTGAGTCTGCTCTAGGGTTCGTGGAGCCAGGGAGCGCAGCGGGGCTGGAGGAGGCTCACAGCCCCATGAGAATGGGTTTTATTGCAGAGTTTATTAGTGGATTTTTCAATGCACTGGAAGGAATTGAGCAAGCAGTTAGAAATGTTTTCCAGCCTGGGGAAATTCGTTACAGCTACTGTATAATAGGGGCCCACCGGAATGACTCAGGAACACCACGCAGCCTTTCTCAGTGAATTCCTGCTTGCTGTTGAAATCTTTACTGGGCCAACAAGAGTTCTTTCCCAGTTGGATCCTCTGAAATGAGACCAGTCGGGTCACGGGGGCAAGAAAACAGGTGTGAGTGCCATGCTCATGCTGAGTGCAGACAGTGCACCCATGCAAGCCTGGCAGCCTTGTGCAGGTATCATGTCCTACTGTCCCCCTGCCTGCATATGGACGCGGGACACACGTGCAAGGTCACAGGCATAAGTGATAAGTGATACTCATGCACACATGCATCTTTCTGCAGGCTTTTGCTGCCATGTGGCACCCACATGAATGATGCAAACACACACACACACACACACACACCCACGCACGCGTGAGTTTCTGTGCTAAGGCACATGGGGCACACGTGTCCCACGGATGCAGCCCTGCCTCGCCCCAGCAGGAGCTGGTGGCCACATGCTTCTTTGAAATGAGCTGTCAGAGCCATTTGGAGTTGATTATTTCCTCATTCCTTGACGTACTTGGCCACGTCGGCAGCGCCCGGCTGCGGGGCTGGGGCTGCACCCCGACACGCGGACAAAGGAACTGCCGCCGCTTGCTCTGGGAGGTGGCAGGGACAGCTGGACATGAGCACAGCCTGGAGCTCCCTGGCCTTGTCCAGCCATGGTTCTGTGCTGCCCGTCGCAGTCAGACTCACAGCAAACAGTGCTGTGCCCTGAGCCAGCTGTTCCAGCACAGCTCTCTCCTTCTCCCTCCCCTCTTCTTCCTCCTTGGCTGCCTCTGGCCCTGTATCCCACCTTGCAGATGCTCCTTCTTGTGGTGATGGTGCCTGCTGCTGCCCCAGCTTGGCCAGGCAGGAGATGGGGGCAATGGGCACTGCGTGGGTCGGGGCCAGGTGCCCGCAGTGCCAGGTTGCTGAGTGTGTGTGATGTGGTGGTCAGCGCTGGAAGCCGTGCCCAGGGAGTGCTGCAGGTGAGGGGGTAGTCAGGGATGGGCTGAGGCTTTCTGCCTCAGTTTCCTCAAGTGCCAAGTGGAGCTGTATCATATTTGCTGATGTTGAAGAGAGCACTGAAGGGGCTCAGTTGAGAAAGGAGTGTTGAGTGAGAGCTCTCAGTTGAGTGAGAGTTGCTCAAGCACAGCAGAGGGTATAGGCAAGTGAGAGCCAGCCTGGCACAGGGACAAATGATTTGGGCAATGGGCTCTGGTGGCCTCCCAGTGCAGGGCCTGGGGACAGTGGCTGCATCTCATGGCTGCCCTGTGCATGGTCAGAACGGGGGGCAAAGGGCCAGAGCCAGCACTCCCCTCTGTAACAGCAGGATGGTCAGAGCCTGCGAGAGCAGTGGAATCTGCTGAGGGGCTGCGGGCCAGCCTGGGGCTGGGGCAGGGAGACATCAGTCCCTGAGTCTGCAGCTCCAGTGAAGTGGGGAGTGCTGTGGAACACATCCCAGCCATAGCTGCCGGGAAACTGAGCCTGGCCTAGGCCGGGTGTCTGACTGACCCCACCGCGGCATGGGCTGAGCCTTCTCTGCTGCTCCAGCAGCTGGGAACATCTGGCTGCACAAGCTTACTAAATCAATGTGAGGAGGAATCCAGCGCTCTCCTGCTGTTCCCACACTTCAGCCTCTCCCAGTGGCTCTGGTTTCAACTCAGCTCTGGCATGCAGTGACTCGGTGAGCTCCGAGCCAGCCCATGGCCCCTTGCTGCCCCTGGGGAACAGACTGCGGGAGTCCCTGTGTCACCACCAGGACAGCACGGTGTGGGCAGGTGGTGGCACTTCAGTGCTAGCAGCAGGATGTATGCCAGACGTGGGTGAGCAGCTCTTCCAGTCCCAATTTGGCCCTTTCCAGGATGAGAGCTGCCGCTTTTCCTGGAGTCCAGAGTGACCTGGACTGTCACCCAAAAACTGGGGTGATGTCATCCAGGCATGGGTGACAAATGGGGCAATGGATGAAGCTGGGGATGTGGGTCAGTGCCATTGCCCTGGAACTCCTGTCCCAGAGTCCTGGGATGCTGCTTATTGCCATCGGTGCCCCAGCAACAGAGCAGGGCGGGGGGGTGGCGCCCCTGTGCCGGCCCCTCCGTCAGGGCAGCTGGGGACACAGCACGGGCTCGCCCCACTGCTCCTTGGACTGGGATGGCTGGAGCAGCCCCGCTGGCAGTGGCGCCCGGGGAGGAGGCAGCGCCAGGCCCGGCGCTGGCTCTGTGCCCAGGGGAATGGCTGCGGGTGGCCCTGGGGGAGGCAGACGGGCTTTTGGGATGGAGCCATGCCCGGGAGGAGCGCGCTGCCGAGCTGGCAGGGTGGGAGCCACTGCTGGCGCCAGGGGACAACGATGACTCTTCATCCCGTCCCACTCTGTCCTGCTCCAGCACGCGGGGATGTGGCACTGCTGGGGTGTGCGTGCCACCTTCTCTGGCTGCAGGAGCTGGGTCTGGGTGACAGCACCCACTGAATGGGGCCAGGGTGAAGGAGCTGAAGGTGCTAAGTCCTTTCCTGCATGGAGACCCACTTGGGGACACTGATGGTTTTGTATTGCTGTTCCCTGAGGTACAAGGAGCCCAAATCTCCCACTGCCCTCCACACTGCAGTGTGACAGCTGGGGACCTGGCCACAGGTTCCTGCCCTGCTGTTTCAAGCCTGAAAATCCATCTTTGCAAGCAACTTGAGGGAAGGACCTTGCAGCTTTGAGGTGCCAACATGATCCTTTCTGCCTGCCCCACCAGACAGGCATGGTGTTCCCTTGTCCCTGGCTGCAGAGCAAGGTGGGTACCACCTTTCAGCACTGATGGCCTCTCAAGCCTCTCCTGCACCCTGGTTCTATGTATGCAGCTGCCTCAGATCCATCCCTCTCCTGTACTGCCTGTGCATCCCATCCTGTGGCTCTGGGGACAACTTGGAGCTTCTGTGCCTTTGATTAACTCCTCCACTGGTGCAATGGATGAAGCTGGGGATGTGGGTCAGTGCCATTGGAACATGCACTTGGAGTTTCTGTGCCTTTGATTAACTCCTCCAATCTCCACAGTGGAGATTTAATAGTGAGTTAATAATGACTTGTGTCCTGCTGAGCCTGTGTCCTGAGGTTCTGGGAGCTGGACTGGAGTGATTGGACACATGCAGGGATGGGTGTCCTTATGCTCTGATGTGGCTGGTCACATTGGGTGCCCTGTGGGCTCACCAGCCCTTTTACCTCATCTACAACTGACTTTAACTTGCTTGATTGAACCCGTCTCATCGGGGTTGTTCCTGCTTGTCACCCCCTTCCAGGCTCATGTGTAAATCAGGGATGCTTCACTGGTCTGAGGTGCTCCTGCCCAGGCAGGTGGGCAAGGGGAGCCTGGGGATGGGGCAGCACCCATGAGTGCTGCCTGAGGTGTGGCCAGAGTGTGATGGGAACAAGGAACACACAAGGAGCCCTGCTTGAGCACTGGCATGTGGCTGTGCCTTTGTGGGGAGCTGCTGGGGTGGGTACTGGCAGCGTCCCCCATCCTCATGTCCCTGCAGTTCACATGGTGCCGGTGCCATTGCAAATCCTGAAGCACTGGTTGCCACGTTACATTAGGAGGAGCCACATCCCATGTCCCTCATGCATGCCGTCACTGCAGATCCGTGGCAGGCTGCAGCTGAAAGGCCTGAAATCAGGGATCAAAGCCACAGTGGCACGGCTGTTAGTGCCCGGGGTGCACGTGAATGAGACAGGGACTTGGGGCTGGAGCCACTGCCCCGTGCCCACAGCACTGCTGGGGCTATGCCAGGAGTGACCTCCTCCTCTGTGCAGGTGTCTGTGTTCTTACACATCTGTGCAGGTGTCTCTGGGCAGTGTGCACACGTTTGTGTGTGCAGCTGTACGTACGTGTATGTGGACATGCCTGTATACATCTGCACATATACACAAGTGGTTGTGATGTGGGTAGATGCACGTGCTCATGTGCATTTTGGTGGGGTGCATGGCTCTGTGTGTGTACACACCCATGCCATGGGTGTGTACACCTGGCAAAGTCCCAGGGCAGACAGAGCTTGGGGATCCTCAGCTCTGGGCTGTGCCTCTGGGGGCTCAGTCCCACCAGCTGCTCCAGCCCTGCACAGAAGCAGCCACTCCTTCATGAGTGGGGCTCAGTGTCCTCCAACGCCCAACCTCCCCTCGGTCCCACTGGCTGCACGCCAAGTGATGCTGCTCCAGCACCCATGTTCCCAGGCAGGAGCAGCCCTGGGGCATGGGGGATGCAGGGGCAGGTTTGGGGACATTCTTCCAGGCCTGCTGCTCCTGTCACCTGTGTGGGTCCTGTGGCCCCTTTTGGTCTCTGCCAGCTCATCCTTTCTGGACTAGAAATAATCATCCCAGCTGCATGCTTGGTAGTGGCATTTCAGGGTGGTGCAGCTCCAGCCTGGTGCCAGACTTGTCCTGTCCCTCCCTGATGGGCAGAGCCAGGGCTGTTGGTCATGGCCACAGGAAGGGGGTTGCTCCATCCATCCATCCATCCATCCATCCATCCATCCATCCATCCATCCCTCCCTTTAAAGCCTTCACCTTGTCTCTCCACAGACCCCGAGTCCCAGAGGAAGAGGACAGTGCAGAATGTACTGGACCTACGTCAGAACCTGGAGGAGACCATGTCCAGCCTAAGGGGCTCTCAGGTGTCTCACAGGTGAGGCCCCAGCACCAGACCCCCCCATCCGTTCCCCACAGGCAGTGTCCTTCCTGGGGCAGATGGGAAGCAGCTCTGCTCCTGGTGAGGGCCATGTGGGTGGGAGGAAATCAGCAGTCCTTTGTGACCTGGGGACCCTGTGCATGGAGGCTTGGAGAGAAGCCCTCAAATCCATGGGGTGTCGTGTGGTGCTGCAGCAGAGTGCTGTCCCCAAAAGTGCTGTGGGACAGCAAAGGTTGGGGAGTGGTGGCAGTGAGGGGAGCTGACAGAGCAGAGCGGGTGTGACGGTCTGTTCCCAGTGGTCAGGTGACCCTGAACGGACCACCAGAGGTGAAGATATCACTTGTACCCACCCTAGTTGGCACCAGAGGCTCCATCACTATCTGTGACTTAGTCTTTCTGCTCTGTGTAGGGTGATGATGGAGGAACTCTCAGCCAGAGCCCAGGAGCAGAGGTGGGGGTACCCTGAGGTGCCCTGCCCAGACTGGAGTGAGGGAATGGTGGGGATGGGGACAGGGTGAGCACTGTGTGGACAACTAGAGCACAGTGTCTGTGCTTAGGGAGCTCTGACACACGCCTGGGACTGCCTGTGCCCCCCTGGGTGATTCACTTGAGATCTTGCATGGTTTGTGCTTTACTCTGGATTTGCAAGGTTGTGTGGGTGTCAGCCGGTTGGGAAGGTGGGGATGCGGGGACATCCTTCTCCTGGAGTGTGTTGCCACCTCGTGGTCTCCCTCGATCCTGTTTTTTGTCTTGGAAGGGACAAAAAGCAGCAGCCTCCTCCCACCTTTCACCCACCATTCACCATTACAGACCTTCCCGTGTCACCCCTCAACCAGCCTTGTCCAGGATGAAGCAGCCCTTTGATCTCCCTCTTCATCATCTGAAATTTCTAGACCTTGCTCGCCCTTGCTGTGCTCCCTGGATGTTTTCCGAGCCAGGAGCAGCAGAGAGCTGTGGCAGTGGGATTTGCATGGGGCCACAACAGTATTTTCTGAGCTGGCCGTTTCCTGAAATGATCCATTACAGCTCTGCCATCCCTTTGCTCGGTGCAGGAGCTGGGTCAGAGCCCAGCACTGCTCATGCCGAGCCAGGGCTGCGTTGTGTTAATTCCGCTTTCATCAAGCAAAAAGTGTCAAACTCCACCCCCCTCCTCACCCCAGTGCTCAGCTCCTTCAGAAATCCTTCTCAGCTCAGGTCTTAGGAAAATAGGACGAGGACATTAAGGGTGATTAAATTAGCATTGCTGGTGGGATTTGACTCTTCACTATCACTTCCTTTCCTTGATGAGCTGTGAGTACATCACATGGTGGATGCCTCAGCTGCATTCTTGCCATGGAGAAAAATGGCTGTGGATAGCCCAGGGATGGACCCCTGCACTCAGTCCCTTTCAGCGGGACTTAAACATGTGAAGATCTTCCCTCTAATCCCATGACAGCTGAATTTATTTGGAAGCTTTTTTTATTTCAGTAGCCCACGGCAGCCTCAGCAGTTCCCTGTATCCCTCCAGGAGCTCCTCTGCGGCTGTGAGCCAGATTTTCCTTTCCCAAAGCTGTGTCAGCTCTTCCCTGGTACGCTGTAATTACACACGTACCCACTCATTCTGCTCTTGGGAACACTTCCTACAAGTCTGTCCAGTACAGATGTCATCTGCAAGTCCTCTGGATGTGCCTGCATCGCTGGTGTCCTGTAGCTGCTTTGGGCTCTCTCTTTATTCATTCCACAAACTATTCCTCACATTTCTCTTGTTACCCTCACTGTGTTCTTCCATCCAGTGGCTGAGGGCTCAGTCTTTGCTGTTGCCTTGTTAGGGCACAATGTTATTCCTGAAAGATGTCACCATACTCCTGGCAGCAGGGCTGCATGAACATCCTTGGGGCTTAGAGAATCATGAAATCACAGAGTCACTGAGGAGACTCACTGGACACTTTGAGGACACTTGAAGAAAGTCTCTAAGATCATCAGGTCCAACCATTTCTCCAGCACTGCCGTGTTCACCACTACACCATGTTCCCAAGAGCCACATCCACACGTTTTTTAAACACTTCCAAGGATGGCAACTCCACCGCTGCCCTGGGCAGCTGTGCCAGTGTCTGACCACCCTTTCAGGAAATAAATTTTCTCCAATATCCAACCTAAACCTCCCCTGGCACAACTCCCCCGGCACGTTTCCTCTCCTCCTGTCCCTTGTTCCCTGGAAGCAGAGCCTGACTCCTCCCCAGCTCCTTGCTCCTGTCAGACAGTTGTGGAGAGCCAGAAAGTCCCTCCTGAGCCTCCTTTTCTCCAGGCTGAGCCCCCCCAGCTCCCTCAGCTGCTCCTGATGCCCCAGACCCTTCCCCAGCTCTGTCACCCTTCTCTGGACACGTTCCAGCTCCTCAATGTCTTTCTTGTCATGAGGGGCTCAGAACTGAACCCAGGATTTGCGGTGAAGCTTCTGTTCCTCCTGTTCAGAGACATGGTTGGCATCTGCTCTGAGCTGCCGGGAGCACATCCTCAAACAGCCTTTGTGCTGCCGACAAAAACAAAACCCTTTTAGCTGCCCCTTTTAGTTCCGCTTTAACAAACTTCCTAGGTTTTTTTTTTAGTAGTTCCCTGTTTTAGATTCAATGCTGCAGCCCGGGTTTGGCTTTGGGTGCTCCTGCAGGAACGTTTAATCCAAGCTGGGGAATAATTTACTGATACTAGTGTTTGGAGCCAGTTTGAGGACTGTGGGTTCCCAAGGAGCTGCTCCAAGAAGTAATAGTTTCTCGCGGCTAAATTTAGTTTTAGAATCACTGTTTGCCCAAAATACACCCTGAGAGGCACAGGGAGTGGCGGAACTCCCCATTTCTGAAGCACTTGCAGACTCTGGGCTGGCTGCAGAGCACTGTGCTTGTGGGCAGCCCCTGGGGCTGGGCAGCCCTCTCTTGGGGTCATCTTTCCTGCCAGATGTTGGGGGTTCAGTCTACAGGGGCTCAGTGTGAGGTGCTGCTGCAGGGACTGGTCCCAGGTCTGTTCCTCGGCATCCTTTCACTCACAGCCTCCGCTCCCTGGCATGGCCCACTGTCACATTCCCTGGGATCAGTGCCACCACCCCAGCTTGTTCTGTCCTGGGTCTGGTGTGATCTTGAGGTGCAGATGTTGAAGTGCTGGGGGAGAAGTGGCTGAGCAGAAGCAGCCCAGACGCAGGGGAGCATGTCCAGGCTTTCCGCTAAAGGTGCTCTATTAGATGAGTTTAGCACAGCTGGATTTTGGGGCTGGAGCCAGTCTCAGAACAGTGCTGACCCCTCTCCCAGGTGTGTTTGCCACCAGTCCTGGTGGCACCCCCGGCTCTGCTCCAAGGTGGATGGACAGGGCTGTGGTAGAGTGTTGCCTTTGTAGATTGACTGGACACAGAGCCCCCATCACACCCCATGTCCTATTCCACCGTCCCTGGGGAGACATGGGCATCACTAAACACTGTGGTGTGCATGTCCCAGCAGGTCCTGGACTGTGGGACACTGGGCTGGCACCAGGCAGGGAAGGAGAGGACTGTCCCTTGCCAGCTGACATGGAGGGGGACCAGGACAGACAGCATCCCTGCAGCCACAGTCTTGGGAGCGTCTGGCCTTGCCTGGCTGCCTCAAAATGGGCAGTTTTGGTATCTGAGCACTTGCAGACCCAGTTCCAGGGGATTGAGGCAGGGCACAGATCTCCACTGCCCCCTGTGCCCTGCCCTGACTCCCTGACTGCCTGTCCTCACAGCTCCCTCGAGATGACCTGCTATGACAGTGATGAAGCCAACCCACGGAGTGTCTCCAGCCTCTCCAACCGCTCCTCCCCTCTGTCCTGGCGCTACGGGCAGTCCAGCCCTCGCCTGCAGGCCGGGGACGCGCCATCGGTTGGGGGCACCTGCCGCTCCGAGGGCACCCCGAGCTGGTACGCGCACGGGGAGCGAGCGCACTACTCGCACACCATGCCCATGCGCAGCCCCAGCAAGCTGAGCCACATCTCCCGCCTGGAGCTGGTCGAGGCGCTGGACAGCGACGATGTGGAGCTGAAGTCGGGGTACATGAGTGACAGTGACCTGATGGGGAAGACGCTGACGGAGGACGATGACATCACCACGGGGTACGTGCCCGTGCGGGGAGTCGTGCCCGGACTGGGGCTCTCCAGGAGGTTTCACCCGCTCCTGTTTGGCTGGCGGTGCAGGAACACCTGGCACAGTGCGGGTGGATGGAGTGGTACATAGGTTACAGCCAGTCTGGTTAGGATTGGATCATGTCCCCACATCCCAGGGGATGCTTCCCTGCTAACAGTGCTGGTGGTGCTTGGCCAGCTGGGTCTTCTTGGGGCTGATGGGCTCCTGAGCCAGAATGAGCTGCTCTCCCAGCATGTGGGAAGTGTCCAGCTTGATCCTGGAGCAGGGAGCTGAGAAAAGTGTATGGTCTGTAGCTGCAGAAGCCCTGAGCCACAGTCCTGCTGGGGTGAATGTTGCTGCTTTCAGAAGTGCTCTTCAGTTTACACCAGTCAGTCTGAGTGGCTTCCTGTGACCCAGGATGTCCTGTGGGACTCCTGGTGGTCCGTGGTGGGACAGGCCGGTTAGATCTCAGCACCCCAGTGAGAACTGGGCACCAAGGTGTCACTGCTGATGGATGACTCCACATGGAGCAGGGTGTGCTGCTGAGCAGAGTCCCTCCTTCTGGGACCCCCATCAGCCTCCATTCCTCCACCCATGGGGCCAGGGGCATCTCCTGCCAGATGGGCACAACCCAGCATTCCCAGGGATCACGTTTTCTTGCCAGATGTGTCCAGCTTCTGCTGCACTGTTGAGGTGCCCCTGACTCTGGCAAGGGTCCAGGGTTTGAACATGTTGGAGGTTTCCTGTTTCAGCACAGCAGAAAATAAATAACTTGGGACAGCTAAATAACTCTGGGACAGCTTTTGAGCTGTCCCAGAGCCCGATGAGGTATTTGGCCTCCTGACAGTGCTTCTTTGGCCCTCCTAGGGTGGCTGTAGTCACATCAGTTTGGTACAGGATACAGCACAGCCTGTGGCTTCACACCCATCCTGGGGCCAGTGCTCCCCAGATATGGCCTGTAGGCGCTTGTGGCAGTTGCAGGGGACACACCATTGGCTATCTGCTGGCTTCTTCCCCTGCCATGCTCCAGCTGTGTGCTGACAGTGTCTGTGCCACCGTGGGTGTCAGACCCCTCCTCAAGGGCATGTGACCTTGGGGGCTGCCCTGTGCTTGTGAGTGAGGGAGCCTTGTGCTGGTTCAACACGGACCCTCCTGTAGATCTTAATCTATTGCTTGGCAGCCAGGGGTCCCATGTCATCATGTTCTGCCACTGGACTGCGAGGTGTGATTGGCAGTGGGGTAGATTCGGACTGCCCTGGATGGCTGAGGCTGCAGCAGGGCTGGCTGTGGGGATGAAGGGTACGCTGCTCCCCAGCTCCCTCCTTGTCTCATCTTGGCGCTGCTCATGCAGGTGGATAACCTTGGGGTGCCCTTGGCTTCAGAGGCAGTGCCGGGAGGGGTGACCGGAGCAAGACTTTGGATTCATCAGTCACTGAGCAGGGGGAGTGTGGGCAGGGTCAGAGACCCAGGACAGCTCAGCCCTGCACTGCTATGGGTAGGATTTTCTTCTCCTTCAGGAAGGTACAAGCTTAGGGGATGGATCCCTGCATGGCTGAGCCTCTGCGAGACCCTTGGCAGCACAACAATCTCCTGGTGTGGATGAGGCTGTCGGTGCTGGGGTGAGCTGGGCCATGGGCAGGTGCCACAGTCCCTGTTCCTGTGCAGAGTCCCCAGCATGGGGACTCCTTGATGTGCCTGGAGTTCTGTGCCGTGCCAGAGACAGACTGGGTGCTCTGTGCTGGGTACCCTCCCCAAGGAGGAGTGCAGCAGTGAGCCAGGGCAGCACAGCACCCCCTTATCCACAGGGGCATATCCTGGGGATCAGCTGTTTCACCAGGGTCGTTGCGGGCACAGAGCCATGTAGTGACCTACACAGCTTCACGGCTTCATCCCCCATGTCCCCACAGCAGGACTTGGGGGGTCTCCCAGAGTAGGCAGCATGGCAGGGTGTCTGTCCCAGAGCATGCCTTTGGCTGGGTGCTGGGGTACACTGAGGTGCCCTGTCCAGGAGCCAGCACACTCTGGGTGCAGAGCCCGGGAAGCGGAGCAGGGGCATTCCCTCCTACTGAGAGCCACATGAGACAAGGAGCTGGCCAGGAGCACTCATCCAGCACAGCCCCTCATCCAGACCCCACTCACTCAGCACAGCCCCTCGCCCAGCACAGCCCCTCACTCAGCACAGCCCCTCACCCAGCACAGCCCCCCACCCAGCACAGCCCCCCACCCAACACAGCCCCTCACCCAACACAGCCCCCCACCCAACACAGCCCCTCACTCAGCACAGCTCCTCACCCAGCACAGCCCCTCACCCAACACAGCCCCTCACCCAGCACAGCCCCTCACCCAACACAGCCCCTCACCCAGCACAGCCCCCCACCCAGCACAGCCCCTCACTCAGAACAGCCCCCCACCCAGCACAGCCCCTCACTCAGCACAGCCCCCCACCCAGCACAGCCCCTCACTCAGCACAGCCCCCCACCCAGCACAGCCCCCCACCCAACACAGCCCCTCACCCAGCACAGCCCCTCACCCAGCACAGCCCCCCACCCAGCACAGCCCCCCACCCAACACAGCCCCTCACCCAACACAGCCCCCCACCCAACACAGCCCCCCACCCAACACAGCCCCTCACTCAGCACAGCTCCTCACCCAGCACAGCCCCTCACCCAACACAGCCCCTCACCCAGCACAGCCCCTCACCCAGCACAGCCCCTCGCCCAGCACAGCCCCTCACTCAGAACAGCCCCCCACCCAGCACAGCCCCTCACCCAGCACAGCCCCTCACCCAGCACAGCCCCCACCCAGCACAGCCCCTCACCCACCACAGCCCCTCGCCCAGCACAGCCCCTCGCCCAGCCTCCTCGCTGGCTCTGACCTAGAAAGCCACCACCGCCCCAGGCCCCATCTCCCGGTGCTGCTAATGCACCGGGCAGGAGCCGCATGCTGCAGATGGGGCCAGCAGCCCCCAGCCCGGGCCGCGGGGCAGCGTCCCCTGCACCGCGCCGGCGCACACCCCAGCTTGTAGGGCAGTAGGTCAGAGACGGCTCAGAGGACCGTGGTGACACGTCCCCGTCCTTGTTGGAGACGTGTGGGGCTGTGGGATGCAGCCCCCGGTTCGGCAGGGAAGCAGACTGGAAGGAGCGAGGCCTGAGGTAGGTGAGACATGGCTGGGGCAAGGGGACGGCCCGCAAGCTATTGGGGTGGATTCAGCTGGGTGGAGGTTGGGGTGAGCCCAGCCAAGGAGGCTGTGGGGGACTTGAGGCCCAGCTCAGAGAGGGAGTGGGATGGTCAGGTCTGAGCAGGGATTGGCTGGGGACACCCGAAACCAGCA